>NC_090926.1:478480684-478783714 GCF_040938575.1 Ambystoma mexicanum
GTATTAAATGCAGGTAAGAGCTGCCTACCTCCTCTGGAGTTAATAGGCACAACCAGCACAAACAGCTTCTCTGCATTAAGATCTAAGCTCCCTCAAACCTATCAGCAATGAGCAACAAAGGTGAAACCCACTGACTTATCCGCGACGGTGGCTGCGAGCGCCTCCCCGGTGCTTGTGGGATCACAGGAGCAGAGGTGTCCCGCGTTCGACTACCCGGGGCATGGTGTGCAAACTCCGGCAGCCTCGATGGCTGAGAGGGCGGAGCCTCTGCTGCCGTGGGAGGAGAGGAGAGAGGTGGGCGGGGAGGATGACCAGACTTTGGACGGTTGCTTTGAGAGCCCAAACAAAGCTCCTATAGATTTGAGAGAGAGAGCAGAAGTAACAGCAAATTACAGCAAAGATTCCCTCCCGCCCACCAGCAACCCATCATTATTTTCAGGGCAAGCGGATATTTCAAAAGCGCTAATCCCACACCCACCCACACAAGACAGAGTATTACTTTGAGAGACTGAGGGTGGAAACGATGGGGTCAACAGAAACGCAACAGCAGATGCAACTTTTGACCCTCCCCTTACTCCCTTTATCCCGCAACGAATACAGGTGGAGATTGAACTCCACATAAGTGAGTTCAACCCAGAATTCCATGCACCAGAGACTTTGCCACAGAAGTCCGCTCCAATAGACCAGATAAAGAGCGGCACATATAGGAAGCGGAATTTAACCGAGCTGATTGAAACCCCAACTACTGGGGATAGGGTGAAAGAGAGGAAGCTGCCAATTGAGAGTTCATCTCAAGGGACAAAGGCACTTCTAACTCTAGATACTCAGGAGGGATCGGCCACCGTCAACCCAACAGACACCCGAAGTTACCTACGCCAAGTCTTGAGGGCCTGAAAGGAAAGAGGACAATGGGGGTCATTACAAGTTTGGAGGTAGCCATGCCGCTATTAGCGCCATGGCTACCCCCTTACCAGGTACCGGGTCTGGATTCCTTGAATGAGGAATTACGGGGCTATTCCAACCTTGGAGGACCCGGTAATTCCTCATTCGATGAACCCTTCCCCATTCCCATTCGAGCCCCTATAGGGCTCAATGGGAATGGGGAGGGTGCTAACAATGGGCCCGTTTATAATGGGCCCGTTGTTAGCACCCTGGTCTGCTGGCTGGTACCGCTAAGCATACCTGGTAAAACCAGGCACCTTTAGCGGGTTCCTGCGAGCAGACTCGTAATGAGACGGTAAGGGGATGACGGCTCCGGCACCATTACCAGCGCCGTTAACCCCTTACCGCCTCACTTGTAATGACCCCCAATGTTATTGCCTGGCCGCGATATGCAGCTATCGTCCCAACACAAACTAAAAATAAACTCAAAACAGTGACAATAAGAAAGCAAAAAAAACTTGAAAATGGGTAAACACCAAAAGAAGCCATATTACAGGGGCTCTTCTCATATGTCCCACCCATCTCACATGCCAACACAAACTTTGTGTACCTCCGTTACCAACTTTTTTCAAAAAGAAAAATACATTAGCTACCCCGATAACTGATGAAATGTCTGACATAGAGCTAATAGAGGGAGGAGTGGCCATAGAACAGGCCGTGCAGCTTGTGGAGAAGGAACCCCCATCGCAAGAAGGAGCTCCTAGACTCTTGGCCAACATCTCAACACCAGTGTGATGGCCCTATGGCAAAGCACCCGGAGACTTGAAAGATCCTGCTGCAAGCAAAGAACTTACGCTATACCTGGGTCTAGCATCCAGGCAGGATTCTGGATCAACCCCACTAACCTCAACAAAGCCAACTTTGGGGTATGGAGGGGGGAAAAATGGGACCTGAAGTAGCGAACTTGCTGGATCCAAGACAATTACCACAGTTAGATATGCAAGCCAGTTTGGAAGCACAGAGTATAAAAAAACCTAGAAAGGGTTGAAAATGAGAAGATCCCTGTCAGGAAAGCTGTGGCTACTCAAACAACTGCAGCCCCACACGGGAGACCACTTGACATCGTTGAAGTTCTTGAATCTCCACCATGGTGCAGGAAAATGAAGGAGACTCCTCCGAACACAAACAGAGATACACCACAAAAAAACCTGAGTATATGACTGTAATGTCAACACACGCTGAAAGACCAGTCAACGCTTATCGCGCTAATGAACTCCAAACTGTCCTTCCTGGAGAAATACATAATGATCAAGGAAGCAAGGAAAGACTCCTCAAGGGAACAAGGGACGTCCTGTATTATCAACAATGAGGCAATAACACCTGCACGTGTTATAACTACAGCAAGGTTACCAACACCAAGCGTTCAAAAGGAGACAAGAGGGAAAGACAACGTTGAAAAGAAACCTACAAAAGAAAGTACTGCTCACTCAAAACTCACTGACCAACTGGAAATAGGGAGACTTCCAGGCAATGGCTGTATTAACCTGAATCAACAAGAAATAACTTTGCTTGTGATAAATGAAAGCTCAGGACAAAAACTGGAAAAACAGAAACAAGGAAAACAACAACACAACCTAGAATTCTTTTTACAAAAACCCCAAACCTATGGAAAAAAGAGATGCAGATGAGAACCGAGGATTGTGACCAAAAGACAATCTCCTGATAGTTCTGAAAGTGGGGAACACTGAAGAGCAACCGAGACACATGGCAGCAACCAGGCGTAAAGCTGGGAAGGCTATAAAAATCATGGAGCCCCATCAAACAACCCAGGTCCGGAAGAAAAGAAAGTTCTCAGAAGAACTGAAAGATGGGGAAGAATCCACCGCCCTAGCAGTACTTATGGATCTAAGCACTTATACGGTAGAAGACTCAGAAGCTGACATTCCTTCACTGGAAACAGTGCTAAGAAGACCCAGGAATAAATGCTCAGAGGGCCAGGGTAGAGATGGTACAAAAGAAATGGGCGCAGCAGAGAAATGTCGAAGATCAGTTAGATCTACGGAAGTTAAAAGAATACATCAGAACCGTCACAGTAGACAATCCCTAAGGAGAAGCAAAGAGTGGGAAAACACCCCAGCCATGAGTAAGAGGAGGTGAGACCACCAGGACGAGAGAGTCCATCAAGATAGAAAACTAGAGAGGAGAAGGCAAGAAACTCCATATAAACAAAGTCGAAGAAGACCAGAAAGCCACAAGAGCGGCGCTCCATCTAGATGGAGTGTGAGCCCAGTGAAGGTGGAAAGGCCACCAACCAAACTAATTCAGAGCGACTGCATTCTCAAACTTGAAAGGATTGGGAGCAGAAATGACGGCTTGATCCTAAGCAGGAACTCAACACTTGGACTCTTCAATGAGGTGCCAAACCTACGACAACTAACATCGAAAGACTAATTCTAATAATTGAACCTTGTGAGACCGGGCGCAGTGATAGCGTCTACCTACATATAGGGTCCATGGTGGTGCGGAGAACACTAATCAGTGAAGTGAAGAACCTAAGAACTCAAGGATGTGCCTTGAGAGAAGTAAAAGACAGAAACAAGCTTTGTGGCAAGGCCTCTTATATAAGTGCCTCCAGGACGAATCGTGAGAACAAAGTTGTGAGAGATCAGGGAATAAACAAGCAGGTGAAAGGAGTACTTATGCAAAAGACCTCTGCAATAAACAGAGGAGCCATGAGAAAGAAAGAGATAACATGGAAGAATTAAAGGGCCGTACTCAGTATTTATTCGCAAAAAGGTAAACAAACCAGAGGCGGACAACAAGCCGAGAAAGGAGGCCGCTCGGCCCGGTGGATAGAATTAGGATCACAGTTGATCAAAGCCCGAAACCACAAACTAGTGGCAACTTAAAGAGTGGAAACGAGCCGGGCAAGAAACCAATGACACAAAAGAAATGTATATGGTCCTCCAAAGCATTGGTGAATCCACAAAAGTTCTAGCAATCACCAATCACGAAAGCCTGGGTTAAGACGGAACAGGAAAGAAAGCAACTAACGATGGGCTCATGGAGCACTCGAGTATTTAGTCATTTGACTAACATCGGCGAGTTAAATTTGGGAAGATTTGACATCTTACGTCTGCAGGAGACATGGTTATTGACCAAACCACATCTAGATGGCTATATCTTGGCGTTCACTCCACAGAAGGGGGCAGTCGGCCATCCTAAGGCCAGACTTCTGACAGCGATCTGCTCAGGAAGCGGCTTCAAACTAAAAACGCAGATTCTACAGTCACCCCTTCTGCAGGCCACAATAATAACGTGGCAAAGAGCCAAAAAAGGAAAGGAAAAAACAGAAGTTGATAGCCTCTTGCTATTAAACACCTACTGGAACCCGGCGGATATGAAAACAGAGCTCTACTTATCGAACATTGATATCTTTTTGGAAGAAGAGTGTGAACATCACCAAGTGAAACACATCATAATAACTGGTGACTTAAACTGTCCAGACATTGAACTCGAGAGAGCAAAACCTGAGAACTCTAAAGCCAAAGTGGCCTGGGAAAGAGGCAATAAATGGGAGAACCTTATGGAGAAGTGGGATCTTCATAACCTACATTGGCTGTGAATAGAGGCCAATAGAGAGATTACCACTTGGCAAAGAGACGAGTCTGGAACCATTGATTACACAGCTTCTAAGCTTAATCAAATCCTTCAAGGTTGATAAAACAGAGAAAACTGACCACAATTTACAAGTAACAACTTGGCAGATGAAACAACCATTGAAAAGCATTATGCCAAATGGGATGGAAGCCTGCACGAGGAGAAACAGTCTGAAATTGACAGAACAAAGTATCAGAGAAATAACGACTGCCTACAAGCAGAACTCCAAACCGCAATTGAAAGCTATGGGCATGCAGATCTGCAGGTAGATTATGTATCTTTACTGTCAACCTACGGGATAAAGAAGCCACGAGAGGCGCACTGCTGGAAAACGCAGAACCACGCTTACAACTCGCAATTGGCGAAAATCTCAAAGTGGGAAAAAATCAAAGTATCCTTAAAACTGGTCCAAAGAACCTATAGAACTTGGATTCGTCAACATCGGCCACATCTAATCCAACAAGACGCGGAACAGATGCTTGGAACACTGAGCACAAAAAAAAGCCTTCTGGGCTCTAATCAACCTGACAAACAAAGTCACCAACGATGCTCTACAGAACAACGTCAGCGAAGAGTACTGGGTCGAGTTTTTTGAAGACCTGTATGAGAGGCCGGAACCAGCAATCAGAGAAATCAAGCCTCAAGGAGTCTCCGCATGGCAAATTCCACATGACATTGAGAGTATCAAGAGTAAAATCTTAAAATTGTAGAACTCAAGGGCTCTGTGGTCGATGGTATGTCCAACTGGGATCTAAAAATAAACATCGAGGCATTGGCACCCCCTCATTAGCCAAATCTGCGAGAACTGCAATGAAAATAACATCATCCCGGTGTCCTGGAAAACAGCTAACGGTTTGCTGATCTTTAGAATAGGGACAAAACAGACCAAAGACACTACCGCCCAATTGCCTTGCTCGATGTGATTGTCAAGGTTTTTGGGTCATGCGCACTAGACTAACTACAGACCTGGCTGAGGGAAGTAAATTATATCGATCACTTCCAATCAGGATTTGTAAAAAATAATGGCACAACAGCGAATATCCTGCTGCTAAGCTGTCTCAAGGCCAAAGTCCAAAAAGGCAGACCTCGAATCTTCATGGCTTTCGTCAATCTTGTACAAGCTTTCGAACGTGAAACCTCTGGGCAAAACTAAAACGGAAAGACTGCCATACAACACTGTTGGGTCCCATCATGGCTCTATGCAGAGAAACATCAATGCGATTCCGCCTAAATGGGGCCGGTGATTCATCAAGGGAAATCCGGACCCATCGAGGAGTCAAACAAGGCTGACCATTAGCACCAGCCCTATACAATGCGTACATAGCCAATATTGATGAATGGGACGCCGACATTAGAAGCTTTCCTACCACTATAGGTTGATCCAGAGTAAGGCGAATTTTGTACGCTGACAACATTATCATATTGGACCAAACCATAGTGGGACTACAAAGACAACTGAACAGCTTGTTCATCTACTTGTCGGCTAATAACCTATAGCTGAACAAAACTAAAACCAAAATCATGGTGCTTGAGACATCTACAAAGACTGGTCAAAAGGCGAAACTGTACGCGGCAGACGAAAAACCTGAAATTGTGAGCAGCTTAAAATATCTGAGTGTAATGCTAAGTAACAGCAGCATAGAGCTCCCAATGCAGATCTCTCTAAAAGCCAAGATGAAGACTTTGGCCTTCCAGGCAAGGCTAGTGGATAAGAAATGTGGGTGATATTCCCTTGTGCCAGTCCTCTACTTTTTTAAAGCTAAGGTAGTACTATGTATTACAGATGGGACGGAAGCAATGCCACAAATCCTGACTCAATTCTGGGATAAAATCGAAGGACTGTTCTGGAGAAGGGTGCTCCAGCTCTCACAATCAGTCCCAGTTTCTATCATCAGACAAGAAGTCTGCCTACCATCATTAAAGGGCATCGTAACACGAAACACCATGATGCTCTTTAGGAAAATCGTCATTGAGCCAAAACCAAACATCTTTCAGATCTTAAAAAAAGAATTGGACAGTGGCAAAAACAAAATTTTGTCTCACTGGGTGGACAAATGTACTAATCTCCCGGATGTAATAGCAATGATGAAGGAGTCCCTCATTGGAAATCCAGTCAAAGTTTCAAAACAAATTGATGGAACTAGATTGGATCAAAACGACAGAAAAGGCTGCAACTTACAAACTGACAAACAACCTCCCAAGCCACCGAATGAAAATCAATGAGACAAGAGCGTACCTGAAGAAATTCCCTGACAAGAACTTGGGAAGAATTTTCTTGAGAGCTAGACTGAATCTGATACGGACAAATTAAATTATGGCTATCAGAGGTGAATCCCTTATGAACACATGTTGCTCTGCAAGACCATTCAGCTGGAGACAATACGCCACATATTATTGAAGTGCCCCGGTACACAAGGAGCTAGAGAAACCTACCTCATGAACATTTTGGAAAAAGGAAGAACCTTAGATGAGGACTCATGGTGGACTGGACTAATGAGTGGTGAAAATACAAAATGGTCAATCGCAGTGGCCCTGTTCTTGAAACAAATTGGCCTAGAGTAAGGGACTCAGAAGCTGAACATGTCAAGCAAACGATGGACAATCAGTGTAACCAAATCCACACAAATTTGAACTGTCAATCTAAGAAACAGTAGGATGGATCCCTTTTCCTCTTTTTTGGCACCTGTTTGCTGTTTTGTAAAAATTGTTAGACAATGAAATAAAAAATAAAAAAATGGAATTCTAAACTTGAGCAATCACCGAGACCTGTCAATAAGGTCCTTTCTGCTTTTCTTACAAACCATGAGATGTTTTGGATTCCAAAATAACTATTCAACAAAACCCCAGAAAGTTGGCAGGTGTTGGACGCTACATCACCAAAACTATGAGGCCCCATTTTGCAGCCCCTAAGCATGCTGGTTACATCACATATGGCATTACTGACGACATCGGTTAGGATTTCTAGGATGCCATCATAGATGACATCAGATGAAAAATCTGATATGACACTGGTTATGACCTCCACAATGACCTTACTGGTAAGTGCCAGTTAGGGTGAAATGTTGTTGACTGTATTTGAACATTGTGTATTCTAGCTCAGATGCAATATACCCTGATTTTTTTTAAGGTAAAACAGTACGTTCAAGCATTGTGAATAATGGTAGGATAAATATAAAAAGTTGGGATTGAACATAGGAATCTAGAATTGCAGATGCAATTCAGAGGGGGCCTGCAATGTTTGTTTCTCTACAAGTTTCCCTTTACAACTTCCAGTAGCCCTACATGGCATAGACACTGGTGAGAAATAATGGGAGTCATACTCTAACATGAAACAAGTAGCCTTCCCCAGCATAGGCAATGGTGAGAGATCATGGGAGTCATAGTGCTAAGCATGTAGCGAAAAGCAGGTTTCAAACACATATACCAAAAATATGATGTTTGTCCATTCAGTATATTATCTATGACAATCCTGGTAATCCTATGTACTTGCAACATTATTTGTTTTTTCCGCATGGCTAACCTTTGCAGGCCATCTTCCCTAACCTTTGCTATTTGACATGGTCAAGACATATCATTTTATTTGCTATATTGACAGTAAGTGGTTTGTGATATGCAGATAGATTGATTAGGGAAAGTGTTCCTTCTCATGCATGTCGTAATTGTTGGTGGATTGGTTCAACATCATAATTGTACTATCCCTAAATGTCTATTTTACATAGGGTAAATTATATAAAGGGCGCCTGGCAGAGCCCTGAAAAACCCAGGCGGGAATACTTGAATAAACTAACAAAATTTTCAGGGTGAGAGGTCAAGCAACAGTTCCAATCTAATACCGGAAAGCAACAATTAGTTAAACTGCAGTCCTTTTTTTCACAAAATGTATATTTTTAATAACAAATGGATAGTATTAGTGGAGATAGAGCACCCAAGGTGTATTAAAGACACAACAATACAGAATGAGTATGGTCCAGTATAGACAACTGGATCTCAATGTGATGACACAAAAAGTGCTGTTTTAGATGGATCAAAAAACAGTTATGCAGTCACAGAAATAGAACATAAACCCACATTAATGGACATATATATAAAAGACACAAAAAAATCAATGCTTCCAATGTGTATTGTTTGAATGGTAATATTGTTGACACAATGGTGTTTCGGCCTAGAAAGAGCTGTGTAGTGCAGCTGTGTGAGCAGGCCTTCATCAGGACTTGTGGAGACCTTGAAGGTGATCCTGGAGTCTCTATCTAAGAACAAACAAATAGGGAATTGTCAGTGGAACTATGACCTCTAATTAAAATGAATGATTCAAAAAACTCTCACAGGATGCTGGAGGAAGACTCCTTAAGTTAGGAGCCAAAAATCTTACCAAAGATTTATCCAATGCTATGGTATGCAAAGAATATCCATCATGAATCAAGATATCTGGGGTGCACTGAGTGCGTCATGGAGGAACAGGACTTGAACCTGTAACGACATGTACATGAGACTGTAAAACTACTGTACAGAACAAATAGCCTCATAATTGCTAAATGCAAAATGCAAAAAGCAAACGTAGCAGGGTCTTACCTCGACAGGTAAGTTGAACTCTGCCAGTGAAAGTGGAAGAAACCACTATAAAATGTGATTCCTCAGCCAAAGATGTCCAAATATGGCTCAACTGTGTGAGAAAACACAAAGACAAAAGAAAAAAGAAAAAATAAATAATAAAAAATAATAAAAGTATTGCCCTATAAAGTGTAAGCATATCCAGAATATGGGGCGCTCAACGGTTGAAAAATTCAATGAGGGCCAAAACGTCACGGTATAACCAAAACAGCATACTTAATTACTTACAATTGTATGCGCAAGTTAGAGCCGAGCAGAAAAGTGAGGCGTCTCAGTACGCGAGCGTTGTCGGAGTGAAAGCGTCTCACTGGAGATCGCGAGCAGAAAGGCGAGGCGTCTCAGTACGCGAGCGTTGTCAGAGTGAAATGGTCTCCCAGGAGATCGCGAGTAATGGAACACGTAGAACACTCCGATTGGTTAAAAATGGCGCTCCGGTTGTGAAGCGTCATTCACAAGTGGACCAAACTGTTTAGATTTCTTTACATGGTTTCTGAACGCTGGATTTGTTCCTGCAGGATTTCACCCGCACGCACTCTTTCCCGTGTGACAGCTCACGCGTCATTACGTGGGTTTTGACATACCCCTTGAGGCCCCTCCCACACACATGTTCTGTCAAGGCCCCTAGGGGTTTTTCATTGGTCCACTTGTGAATGACGCTTCACAACCGGAGCGCCATTTTTAACCAATCGGAGTGTTCTACGTGTTCCATTACTCGCGATCTCCTGGGAGACGATTTCACTCTGACAACGCTCGCGTACTGAGACGCCTCGCCTTTCTGCTCGCGATCTCCAGTGAGACGCTTTCACTCCGACAACGCTCGCGTACTGAGACGCCTCACTTTTCTGCTCGGCTCTAACTTGCGCATACAATTGTAAGTAATTAAGTATGCTGTTTTGGTTATACCGTGACGTTTTGGCCCTCATTGAATTTTTCAACCGTTGAGCGCCCCATATTCTGGATATGCTTACACTTTATAGGGCAATACTTTTATTATTTTTTATTATTTATTTTTTCTTTTTTCTTTTGTCTTTGTGTTTTCTCACACAGTTGAGCCATATTTGGACATCTTTGGCTGAGGAATCACATTTTATAGTGGTTTCTTCCACTTTCACTGGCAGAGTTCAACTTACCTGTCGAGGTAAGACCCTGCTACGTTTGCTTTTTGCATTTTGCATTTAGCAATTATGAGGCTATTTGTTCTGTACAGTAGTTTTACAGTCTCATGTACATGTCGTTACAGGTTCAAGTCCTGTTCCTCCATGACGCACTCAGTGCACCCCAGATATCTTGATTCATGATGGATATTCTTTGCATACCATAGCATTGGATAAATCTTTGGTAAGATTTTTGGCTCCTAACTTAAGGAGTCTTCCTCCAGCATCCTGTGAGAGTTTTTTGAATCATTCATTTTAATTAGAGGTCATAGTTCCACTGACAATTCCCTATTTGTTTGTTCTTAGATAGAGACTCCAGGATCACCTTCAAGGTCTCCACAAGTCCTGATGAAGGCCTGCTCACACAGCTGCACTACACAGCTCTTTCTAGGCCGAAACACCATTGTGTCGACGATATTACCATTCAAACAATACACATTGGAAGCATTGATTTTTTTGTGTCTTTTATATATATGTCCATTAATGTGGGTTTATGTTCTATTTCTGTGACTGCATAACTGTTTTTTGATCCATCTAAAACAGCACTTTTTGTGTCATCACATTGAGATCCAGTTGTCTATACTGGACCATACTCATTCTGTATTGTTGTGTCTTTAATACACCTTGGGTGCTCTATCTCCACTAATACTATCCATTTGTTATTAAAAATATACATTTTGTGAAAAAAAGGACTGCAGTTTAACTAATTGTTGCTTTCCGGTATTAGATTGGAACTGTTGCTTGACCTCTCACCCTGAAAATTTTGTTAGTTTATTCAAGTATTTTACATAGGGGACACGCAACGATAAAAGTACTAAAATAGTTACTCAAGGTAAATGCTCATATAATACTGAGTAACTAACTGTGTAAGAATCCCATGGTTGTATGGGCAATATGTTTAAATGTTAAATCCAATTAATATTGAACCTACACTTATGTACCGAAACACGTTTTTATATGTAACATCTCTCATACTTATGTGTGTGATCTGCAGTGCCAGTGATGTAATTGATGACACCATAAGTGATGTCATACATGATGTCATCAGAGATGCAATTTGCAATATCTTTAGTGTGCTTCAGTGCTGCACAGTGATGGTCTTGTTTTATTGGCTTGTCTTCCCACAACTGCTGAATTTCAGGTGGTTTGTTGCATTTAATCGACATCTTAATGCCACTTCAACTGAAGGTTATTCACTGAATTTCACTGGCTGTGTTACACTGAACTTGTTCAACGTAACTGTCCCTTTAACTAGCATCTTTTCATTGAGTTTCAAGGGATTTCTTATGCTATACCCCATCACCTCTAATTCTTCAATTGGTTTTCTTCTAATAACATAACTGATGGCATATCCTTAGTCATCAATGTGTTCTTAAGCTCCACAAAATTGGTTTATCAAGTCATTATTCTTCCTTTCTCCTCTAGGTAAGATTGGATTGCTAATGGTGTAATGGGAGGAGGAAGAGGCAGGGGTTGGTAATACAACAGATTCCTAATGGTGTTCTGGGATAAGGAGCAAGGAGGTTGGGCAATGCAATGGATGAATAATGGGATACTGAGATGTGGGAGAGGGATGTGGAGATAATGCGTCATATTACTAATGGGGTACTGGGATGATAATGGTGGAGGTGGGAGCAATGCAATTAATTATGCATTGTTTACTGGGATAAGATGGGGATGTGATGTTAATGTAAAACTTAGCAGAGGAAGTGAGAGGTGTGAGTAGTAGAATAATGGGACATGGAAGAAGGAGGTCAATGTAATTGAGTAGTGAGAAGAGGAAGCTAGAGAAGGTGTAATGGGGTATTGGGATGGGAAGGGAAGGTGGGGTAAGGAAATGGACTTCTAAAAGGCTACTGGGATGAGGAAGAGGAGGGTTGTGATAATGTAACAGATTACTATTGGGTAAAGGGACGAGGAATAGGAGGGTGTAAGGCAACAGATCACTAATGGGGTACTAGGATGAGGATGAGGGAAGTGGAGGTACTGTAAAAGATTATAAATGGGCTACTGGAACTGGGAAGAGGTAGGTGGGGTAATAGTACTGGGACGTGGAAAAGTTGAGATGGGATAATACCTCATATTGCTAATGTGATACTGGGATGAGGAAGGGGGTGGTGGCAGTAAAGCAAAACATTTGCTTAGGGATACTGGGACGAGGAGGAAAGAGGTGGGGTAATTTCAGCAGATTGCTGTTACTAAGGTGGAACGAATGAGGAAAAGTGAGTTGGGAGCAAATCAATGGATTACAAATGGGGAACTGTGAAGAGGAAGATGGTTATAGATTAATGGCACTAGGAAGTGGAAGGTTGGGGTAATGGAGTACAAGGGCAAAGAAGAGGTAGGTAGGGGTGATGTAACATGTTACCATTGAGCACTAGGGCACGGAAAAGAATGGTAGGGGTAATGTCATTGTGGTATTGTGATGAGGAAGATGTAGCTGATGGTAATGTAATGAATTACAAATGTGTTTTTGGGATGAGGAAGAGGAAGGTGGGGTTAAAGGAGCTATTTGCAAGGAACATGACATTGGCAGTAAGGTAACATATTACTAATGGTGTACTGGGATGAGGAAGAGGAAGGTGGGGTAAAGTAACAAATTACTAATGGCTAATTGGGATGAGGATGAGGGAGTTGTGGTTCACATATCAGCTTACTTTTGGAGTAGTGGGAGGAGGAAGGGGGAAATGGTGACAAAGTAATGGATTACTAATGTAATTACTAATGTGAAAAAGACTGATGTGGGATAATGCAATGGATTACAATGGGGTACTGGAATGAAGATGAGAGAGTTGAGGGTAATGCATCTGATTACGAATGTATTACAGGGATGAGGAAGAGGAAGGTGGGGGTGATGGAGTACTGGGATGATGAAAAGAGAGGTGGGATAAATGGGATACTGTGCCAAGAAAGGGGCCGGTGGGAGTAATACATGGGATTACTAATGGGTAATGTAATGAGGAAGAATGTGCTAGGGGTAATGTAATGAATAACTATGGGGTTTCTGGCATGACACAGATGGAGGTGGGGTAATGTAAAGGATTACTATTGGGATAATGGGATAATGAAGAGGGAGGTGGTGGGGTAATGGAGTACTGGAAGAAGGAAAAGGGAGGTGGTGATAATGTAATGGATTAATAAAGGGGCAGTGGGACAAGGAAGAAGAAAGTGTTGGCAACGAAACAGATTAATAATGGATACTGGGACAAGGAATTGTGAAGTGGAGTTAATGCAATGTATTATGAACACAGCATGGGTACAAGGAAAAAACTGGTGGGGTACTGGGATGATAATGGGATATAGGGCTTTGGACTACTAAGACAAGTAAGAGTGAGGTGGTGGCAATATAACAGATTGCTAATGGAGTGCTGGGACGAGGAATAAGGAGGTGGTGGTATTGCAAAAGATTGCTAATGGTGTACTGGCATGAAGAAGAGGGAAGGGGGGAAATGCAATAGCATCCGATTGTTATATAAGGATGAGGACGAGGGAGGTTAGTATGATGCAAAAGCATTCCAATGGAGCACTTGGATGAGGAGGAGGGAGATGGAGGAATGGAGGAATTGAGAGATCTTCACTGCTGACGTGGTGAGAAAATCGAGATCTTCATTGTTATATCACATAAAACACTTGTCCAATCAAAACAAACGCTATTGAAAACAAGCATTAGCACCGCTCACGCTTCTGTAGCACACTCTGTTACCTATTTTGTTTCAATATACAAGAT
Source organism: Ambystoma mexicanum (assembly GCF_040938575.1). Lineage (NCBI taxonomy): Eukaryota > Metazoa > Chordata > Amphibia > Caudata > Ambystomatidae > Ambystoma > Ambystoma mexicanum. The sequence continues at coordinate 478,494,716 of NC_090926.1, forward strand.
TTAAAAGTTAATAAAGAAACCCCAAACAATCATTTCCCTCTTATACCACGCTTCTGGAAATGTTAAGATAATTTAGGAAGCAATTTATTTAAAAATAGAATTATAATAACAAAACAGGGATTGGCTCACAAATTCACTTAAAATGCTCCTCTTCCTGATACTAAATGTACTGTGCTTGCCACATCACATTATTTTCTATTTGTGAAAGGATTCTCAAAAATGAAACGCATTTGGTCGAGCGATGTATCTTGGGAGATATGTCTACATTTTAAGATACCGAGGGCACATAAGAAAAAACATACTGGACGTATTAACATTAACATAACTAAGGATTCCCTTTGAGCTCTGTTTGCCCAAACTGTTTCTTATTTGGCAAAAATCCATCTTGCAGTTTGACCTATGCAAGTGAGTAAATATTGAACATTTTCTCAATGGGAAAGCCAATGCAAAAAGTGAAAAACACTTATGACCGTTTTGTATATTTTAACCATGAAGCATATTTGAACAAAATGTTTCAGTTCTGGGGGCCTTAACAACATTTCATTCCAATCCATCCTATATTAAAAACCTATTAGAGAGATAAAATGTTCACATTTCCTATGCATGATAGGTTTCACCCTAACCATAGGATGACTAGCTTGGCACCCTAAAAAATAAATGTATATAGTGACAGGGTCATGTTTGTGATGCTGTCAATGGGGACATAGACCAATGTAAATTGCTTATCCTATGACAGGAAGCTCACCTGTACACACATAAGAGCCAGCCATGTAATAGATGCGTGGAGTGTGGCTTGTGGGCAGAGGGTAGTCCCTAAAACCTCCATGTGCAACAAACGTTATCCATGGTACCACTCTTCATCTTCCAATAACATCAAGTACATTTGCTGACCAGTGTCCTCCCTTTTACATGCTTCAAATCCGGCACTGCACCCGGGATCAACTGAGAAAACCCATACCTAGGAGACTGGAGTTAAGAACAACCAGGAAATGGACTTGGAATTTCCATACCAAACACAAATGAAACATGCAACACCTGAATTGACAACCCAAGATGGTGGCCATCAGGAAATGAACTGGGAGTGGGGTGAGGCTACAATGGGACATACGAGACACATCATCTATCCCCAAACCAACTTTGCAACAAGCCTTACCAACACCTGAGGAAAGTCACAGTGAGAAGTAACATCCTGTACCACAACCGAGACTATTTCCTAAACCGTGCCGGAAAAGGGGAGAGACTTAGGCAAGTTCATAAAGCCTCTCACCTGTGTAACCCAGTCCCTGGGGAAAAGACAGGCACAGATTGACTCCTACAGTTGGGTGAGAGCTGCAACCAGTGGAATTTAGAGGAAGAGACAGAACAAGTACGAAAACAGTATAAAAGGATTCATAAGGAGAGGCAGATTGTGAGTTACAGGGGAGAGATCAGTAGGTGGTATGAAGGAGGGTCAAGAGACTAGGCAATAGGTGGACAGAGGAACGAAGTGCTGGAGAGTTGGTGTCAGAATTGGAGCATATTGCAGGTGAGGTATTTGTGAAAGAGGGTGGTACCAGCTTGTGCCTAGTGCAGTGTGACGTTTTGTGTGTGAAAGGCCAATGAAAGAGAATGAAACATAAAGGGAGAAGTTTATGGGGAAATTAGTGAGCGAGTGTGTGTGGTAGGAGGGGCAGAGAGAGTGCAAAATGGTAGTGTGTCTAGAGGTGAGGGTGTTGTGAAGCAGGGGGTGGGGTTAAAGTATTAGTAGGATTCAGTCAGAGAGACTGTGGTAAGTTGTGGATAAAGAAGAGAAGAGGGGTGTAGTGAGAGGTGACAAGAGGGTTGTACTAAGCAATGCAATGGGGACAATAGTAGTAGTGTGGAGAGGTAATAGAACTAGTGGTGCAGAGAGGGGAGAGTAGTAGTAATGTTGATAGGAGGCAGTAATAGTAGTGTGAAGAAGAGAGCATGGGAGGCAGTAAGAATGGAAGGTAGAGATAGATTGTACAGAGGAGAATACTGAAGGGATAGAGAAGGAAGTATCAGGAGAGATGGAGTTGATGTTCTATGTCTTCCTGGGAGGGCCCTACCTTATACTTCAAGACATAGGGCCTCATTATAAGTTTGCTGGTCCAGTAACAACGATACCGGTAAGCTTGCCGGTACCGCTGTTGCCGGACCAGCAAACTACGAGGTCTGCGAGCGGGTGTCGGTCTGACCTGGCGGGCGGACCGGCACCCGCAAGCAGACCATGTCGGATGCACCGGCTCCACTCACGACTGGTGTTGGTGCATCCGCCCTCCCCATTCCCATTGAGACCAATGGGACTCACATGGGAATGAGGAGTAATATTTTCTGGCGCCCGGGAATGGGCAATTACTGGGTCTGCCAGTGCTGTAATGCCCCAGTAATTGCCCATTCCCGGGCGCCGGAAAAATAATGACTCTGGCACGGCTACCGCCAGAGTAATAATTAGGCCCATATTCCTGCGTCAGAGAGAGTAATCAGGTCTATATCTCTGTGGTTCCCTGGAGTGGTCTTTCCCTGAGATGTTTAGATCCTTTTGGTGCTTGTATGGATTTTCCAATTGCAAATGCTCAGCCTCCTACTGGAACCTTCCCCCAGGTCCTTCCTGGTGTGAATCCTCCCACCTAATGGTCCAACCCTATTAAATCGGCCATCATTACCTCAGTCCCAGGATTATGGAAGTGCAGCACTGGGTCTTTACTTTCTTCTTGAGCCTGGTCCTGTTGCTCCCTTTCCTGGGGGGGCCAGTTTATCTGTTAGAAAGTGGACTTTTTCAATGGTTCAGGGGGAATAATGGGTGAGCTCGCCTCTTCTCCATTTACTTGTTCATCCATGTCACTGCAGTAGCTCATCATCATTGCCACTTTTTCAAATCCTCCTGGTGGCAGTCCTCTGTGTAATATTTTAAGTCCTCTTACCAGGAAGTTCTTGCCCCCTCAATGATGGAGCTGGATTCCAATGGTGGGCTCAAACCTACTTTGGAGGTGATTTTTCTATCTGGATATTGTTTGGAGAACCACAGCTTACGTCACCAACACTGCATTCAGGGGGTATCTTGTATTGCTGTGTCTCATATTTCCACAAAGTGCTACCTTACATTGGAAATGTATAAAGGGGAACAGGGCGAGCTTGCATTGTTATATCTCATGTTGCAAAAATCATTATCTCTAACCACACAGCAGTGGCAAGCTGATGTTTTGTTTCACTAATTGAATGTTGCTGAGCATTTGCAGACCAGCTTGTCTTGCTCTGTCTCATATTTCCACATGGTCATACCATAGATTGGAAATCTAGGCGAATAGGGCCAGTTTGAAATATCGTGTTTCATGTTCCACAAATTAATATGTAACACGCTGACTTATTATTTTGCCAATTCTATGGAGATGAGTATGAAGGCTTGCCATCTGTTAAGGGTAAGGGAAAGCATAGCTTTGTGTATTTGTACTAACACTAACATGATGTGGGTAATCTATCTGAGAAAAGGTGGCCTGATAATCTTTTATTTTTATTTTGTTATGGCCAAAACTATGGTCTTTCACACATGTTTGATACAGCTAGACAATATAATACCAAATTAGTAATACATTAGCATTATTATACATTACTAAAACAATAAACAAGTGTAAAAAACGACAAGTATTAAGATACATACACATTTCATAACGCAAACAATTGATTTTACAATGTTTAAAGCCATCAATTAAAACTTCCGTAAATCACTCCAATAAAATATCAATTAAATCTAATAAGTCTAACTTAAGTATACCGTTTAAAATTCATCACATTTGAACTAGACCCATTATTGAGTCCACACGTATACATTTCACCGCAGTACTGTAATGCAATTCCTAATTCTTGGAGCATTCTCATTGTTTCATTTGTCAAGAATATTGCATTACCCACATTTATTCAAATCCACATATCCTTAATACAAGTGTCATTTCTTTTGTTTGCATTACTTTTTATTAGGATTTATTGATATAACATACACAAACACTCCTCATCCCCAAACACCCTCCTCTCCCTGCCTCCCTTCTCCCCCAGGACATCTTCCCCTCTTCTTGCTTAGTCCTCAGATCAATTCTTGATGGTCTGAGTCTCATCTGTATAATAAGTCTAACAGTCGTGTCCCTTGTGGATGCCAGTTCATATGAAAACATTTCTTAAGGAAGTCCAAAACCATGTGCCAATCTTCCTTAAAGTTTGTGTGCTCTCCTTGAACCACATAGGTTACCCATTCCAAAGAGATGTAATGCCAAATCATAGGCAGCCATTACTGTTCTGTGGGTATCAGTGATTGCTTCCAACTTTGAGCTACCAGAGCTGGTGCTGACACACTCAATAACATATACGCCTTTCTCTGAGATTTCAATACTAAAACATCCAAGACATCACCCAACCCCAACATTGAGTCTCATTACGTCCTTGCCGGTCTGGAAACAAGGTTGCCAGTATGCTTACCGGCAGCATTGTTTCCACACCGGCATATTACAGGTCTGCCTGCCAGAGACACTGTGCCTGGCACGTCTGACTCTGCCGGGCACAGAAGCCACGGTAGCGGTCATGGAAGGACTGGCATCGCTAGCAACAGTGTTGGTGTATGGGAATCTATGGGAATGGGGACTTACATTTTACTGGTGCCTGGCTTTCCGGGCCACTGGGGTTATAATCTCCCGTTGGAACCGGGAAGTTAGGTGCTGATAAATATTTACGGTGTGGCAGCAACTCGCCGGTAGCACTGGCAGGGTTACTGCCAGACCCATATTGAGGCCCAATGTCGCCCCGAACTCTCTACGTATTCTAGACCCAAATATTAATTTCAATCCCACAGTAAAAACATTTCCGAAATGGTTTTAGTATGGAGCAGTCCCACCATATGTGGCTCCATGTCCCACTTTCCTTGCAACCCCTTGAACATTTCCCAAACATTTTAGGATAGAATGTCTGTAGCTTTTCTGGCGTCAGGTGCCACTGTACCATAAATTGAACCCACATTTCTTGAATTTGAAGTGCTCTCATATGATTCTGTGTCCTCTGCCAGTATAGTGTCTGTTAAGACGTTTTCCCATTGTTTCACATACCCCCGTTGCCGATGTAAAGCCAAAGAATTTGTAAGTAGTGCTCCGACCATTAGGAGGTTCCCCGAATTTGTAATTACATATTTTTCAAAGGGGGTAAGGTCCCTTACTGCCACTTGTTTATTTCCCCTTCCCAATAGCCAATGTCTCAATTGTGAATATCTAAACCTTTCCATTTCAGGCAAGTCAAATGCCTGTTTACATTGCTGAAATGTCTAAACTCTTGGCCTTCCATCATATCACCCATCTTCTGGCACCCCACCTCTCACCCAACATCTAAAATCACCCCCGCTCTTATTCAGGTGCGAATTGCGGGTTACAAAATAGGGGAGTAAACAGAGAGGGGAATTTTGTTATACTCCCCCACTGTACTACCTGGTCCCCTATGTTACCCATCAATGCCGATATTTTGCTCTTGTACATGTTAACAGATCGATCAACCTTCCGAAACCAGAGAACTGCTCCTAAGGGCATACCGACCACTGCTTGATCCATCCTTAACCATATTTTTCTTTATTTCCCCCAAACCAGTCATTTATTATCTGCATTTGAGCCGCTTGATAATAGATTTTGAAATTCTGGGCCCCCATTCCGCCTCTTGAAAGGGTGCCGTCAATACCTTACAAGCTACCCTTGGTCTTTTCCCATTCCATACGAAATTCCTTGCGACTCTATTAAGTTGTTTTAAAAATGCCAAAGGTACAGCTATTGACAAGGCTTGGTAATAATATAACACCCTCGGGAGGACAACCATTTTAATTACATTAATCCTACCTGTCCATGAGATTAATAATCTATTACGCTCCTCCATTCACTTTTTAATGGAATCCAATAACATGGGATAATTAGCCTGGTATATAGACCCCATGGAGTCGGTTATTTTCACTCCCAGATATTTTAGCCCTTTAATTGTCCTCTGATAATGAGCCAAATCTACAGTCCTTTCGGTGGAGGGAGCTCTCCCATGTACAACTATGATTTCTGATTTGTGAGTATAGATCTTCAATACCGCTACTTCGTATTAAGTTCTGCATTCAATTCCTGTAGTGAGTCAAAAAAGTCAGTTGCCGTAACTAGAAAGTCATCAGTAAATGCCATCACCTTAAGTTCCATACCTCTGAAGAGAATGCCCTAATGTTTTTCTCGTTGTGGATCTTTGATAAAAGCAGTTCCAAATGTATCATGCACAGGAATGGGGACAAAGGTCATCCTTGTTTTGTGCTGGAAGATAATTTAATTTCCTGTGAGATATACCCATTATTAGCCAATCAGAGTACCAGAGTCTGATAATTAGCCCAAACCATGCACAAAAATCTAGGGCCAAACCCATAGCCTCCATAGCACAGAACAAAAAGGACCACTCCACCCGATCAAATGCTTTTTCAGCATCTAGAGCAAATATCCCTGCCACCAACCCCGATTCTCAAGCAAATGACTCACCCTTCGTATATTATCAAAAGTGTGTCTTCCCTTAACAAAACCCGATTGAGCAGGGTGAATAATTTCAGGTGTTACATTTTCCATTCGTAGTGCTAATATTTCTGCGTCAATATTGATGAGAGGCTCGGTATGACCCACACTTCATTTTATCTTTGTTAGGCTTAGGAAATAGCACCACATTAGCCTCTTCCATAGACGGTATAATGCTGCCTGTGTTGATAAAAGAATTAAAAAGGGAAGTTATAATCAGAGCTAACAAATCTACGACGTATAAAAGAATAGTGCTGGGAAACCATCTGGCCCAGGAGCCTTATTTATGGGAAGAGCCCTAAATCTTTTACCTAATTCCTCCATCGTAATCTCCCCTTCCAGTTCCTCCCTTTGCCCAGGATCAAGACTATTCAAATTGCATTGCCTCAAGTATGTTGCTTGGTATATCTGAAGTATATAATATAAAAGAATAATAGTCAGTAAATCTTTGTATTATATCTTCAGTTACGGTGCTACAAGTATCTGAACCTGTTATAATATATATGGAGGATGGCCATAGCTTCCTCCTTCTTTCACATTTGCAAAACCAGCAACCAATCTGCCTTATTTGCCTTTATATAATAGCCCTGCTTCATGAATAATAAAGACTTCTCAGCCTGTTTAGTTTCTAACAAATCCAATTGTTCCCTAATGTGTCTATAATCGCTCCGTAGGGTCACACCCCTATTTTATTCCATTCTGCTCATTACCCCTTTAATTTTAATTCTAAGTCCCTTTGCATTAACGTAATTGTCTTTCTCTTTGAACTTCTATTGCAATTAATTATTTAAAGGTATACCACACCATCTGTTCCTGCATTCCTGGTGTTTTATTGGTTGTGAAAACTCCCCAATTGTACCCCGTATCTCTCTAATGACCGGGTCTTCATGCAAATGCGTTGTGAATTTCCAGCACCAAAGGCCTGACCGGGGAAGGTCCAATTGGATTTCTATTGATAATGGAGTGTGATCTGATAAATGAATTGGCACCAATTCAATTTTACATACTCGCCCCAACAAAGTGGTTGAGAACCATGTATAATCTATCTTGGAAAAGGAGCAGTGGACGTGTGAATAAAAAGTATATCCTGTAGTCCCCGTCTGAATTTCTTTCCAAGAGTCAACCATAGCTAGTCGGGTTATACTTGAACAGAGTTTATGCGACAGGCCCTTATGAGAGACATCTGCTAATTTGGCCTATTGCACATTTTTCTAATTTACTCAGTTCCGCCTGGAGGAATCCATCCTGTCCCACATTAGGGGTGTATAGTGTGGCTATCGTAATTCTTAAAGTCCCCAACTGAATACAAGTGAAAATATATCTACCTTCCTAGTCAACTTCATTTGCAACTATATGGAGTACCTTCATTCCCTTGAACACTTGGAAGACCCCTCCTGCCTCCTCTTTGTTGTTAGATTGTAGAATATGGGGATATCTCCTTAATTTGTGGCTATCCTTCTTGGCTATATGAGTCTCCTGAAAAGCCACCATGTCAGGTTTATCCCGGCGCTCAAACCCCTAACATTCAATGACAACAAATGAAGCCCGCTTTTACACCTATGTGCATTTTGACACAAATGTTCCCAACTGGTAGCTGTCCACCACCCCAACTAGCCCAGGCTCACCCCTTCCCTCATCCCCAACCACTACCGGCCAGACTCAATCCAATTCTCCCTCTCCCATGCAACGAACAATGGAGTTGCCCGGTAATAACTTGTGCGGGTCTACTATGCCCCATATAACCCCTCCTCTCCCCCATTTCAAGTGCCAGATTCATCTCACATCAACCACCGCACCCCTAAAACAATAATCCACCACTGCAGAGGTATGTGCTCATCTTCATCTAACCTGCTGCCCCCAATCCTTCCCCTCTCAGAGCCCAACAAACCATGTACCCATTAATCTTTGTAGACAAGTCATGCTGTTGATTGTCACTCAGGTCAATTTGAAGGCTTCTTTCTTGACTGTTTCCCTCAAACACTTCTCCATTCCCCGTATTTCTTTCATGTCTCTTTTGATGGGCCTTGTCGCTCACTCCCCTGATCAAATTTCAAAACCCTAAGTCCTTCCATGCAGTTAGTGACATGATGTTGCCGTCCCTCCCATGCAAACAACAATATCCATGCCTATTCTGTCGAAAGGCCGCCCAACCATGGTAGTGGAATTAAGAGGGCCTTTGTGTCACCACCTGACTTGCCACAAGTTTGACAAGACGGGCAGGACCAGACAAATTACGTAACTTTTACACTGAACTGCAGCCAATAAAAGTGTGCAAACAACCAGTCTGATGCCTTAGTCACCCCCAAGTGACCCACAAAAAGAAATTTGGTGAGCAAAATCCAAGAGAAACTTTCTGTGGCATTGGGGAGCCATCAACCTTCTGGTGTCCTCGCCCTCAGAATTCTTTGGCTCGCTGTACAGGAGACTGTCCTTCCAGTACACTTTGAACAGTCCAGGGGCCTCGCACTTAGCCTGCTCCTTCACCTGCTTCCATAGTCCCATCAGAGTGGGACACATTTTCTGGGCTGTGCAGAAGTCAGTCTGATCTGGGCCCCCAGCTGATGCAAACTCATCCAGCTAGGGCAGACCCTTCAGATCTGTACCCCAGGTTGCTGCACTGCACCAGGCAACTCTGAAGTCACAGGGTCCCCTGCTACTAAAGTAGGGTCTTCCATGGCTACTAGTCTTTCTCCCACAGGAGTAGGAGGCTCAGTAGTCTGTGGAACTGGACTAAGGGCTTCTGGCCCCGCCGGTTCTTCAAACACACCCTATGGAACAACTCCAGGCCCCAAGGCTCTGACAGCATTCAATCTAGTTATCTCTTTGGCCCTCATTCATGTAGCGGCTGCGACTAAATAGGGATCAGGAAGATCATTACCCAAGAGACATGGGACAAGAATCGAGTCTTTCACCGCTACATGGTGCTGGGTTGTTTCACCTTGCCATCTGAACTCTACTATCACCAAGGGGCACTTACTCTTACGATCAAATCCACTTACGCACAAATAAGGCCCAGTAATATACTGGCCTGGCTGTACCCATTGCCGGGTGACAGCAATGGCAATAGCAGTGGTGTCTCGGACCGCAGGAGTTTTGTGTCCATTAATGGACATGTGCTCTAGATAGAGTTGAATATTATTGGGAATTGGGGTCTCTTCTGGTGACCTGGTACCATTCCAACTCAGTTTAACCTATCCAGATTCAGCCACTCCCTGGCCTAGTGAGAAATCCTCCTCTGAGAGGCCCACTCTAATGATGGCTTCTTCGATGAGTCCAACATTCACTATGGCTTGCTTGGGTAAGCCCTTGCAATCAGGATCCACTTTACTATGGTCCAGCTCCTTACACCCGAAACAACCTTTGGGTGGTGAGAATGCGGGTGCACCAGTGTTGGGGGTGCCTGCGTTCTTCTTTTCGGTGTGCATGTCTGAATTAGAGTTTGGGGTTTTCCCTTCATTCTTTTGGGGATCTGGCTTGGAAGAGGATTGGGCTGGACCTTTGTCCTTCCCATCCTTGTTTACTTTCTTGTCCACCAATTTCTCTTCTGGTTTGTGTGTCTTTGCCTGAGCCTTTTTCTGACCTCAAGTACTCACAAACCTGTCGGCAGCCTTTGCAAGCTCCCTGGGAACTGTGATAGTCTTGTCCACTAGATATGATATGATATGGCATTTGTAACGCGCCTATACGCAAGTGTTTCAAGGCGCGACGAGGCGGGGAGCGGGGGAGAGGGGGGAAAGACAGACAACAATCCTACTAGGCCAGGTGTCGTTCGGATCGCGCAAGTGCAGGGGTAGGGGGAAGGGAAAAAGTGCAAGGGGAAGGGGAGAGGGGGGAGTGCTGAACAGGGTAAGTAGAATAAAAAATAATAACTAATAAATAGGGCCAGCTGGTGGCAAGTGCAAGGTAAGTACAGACAAGTGCTGGGAGGGGGGGCTGTAAGGGATGCAGAGACAGTCCCGCAGTGTAGGGGTTGCCAGGGAGGCAGTGCAAGTGGAAAGTGGCTGGGCCAAGGACTGAGGTCGGTGAGAGTGGCCCAGGTGCAGGTTCAGTGCAGTTTCAATGAAGAATTAGCAGGGGAGAGGGAGAGAGAAAGCAGAAGCAAAGAGGAAGGTTTTGAGGTGCTTCCGGAACCGAAGATGGTTCTCCTCAAGTTTCAGGGAGGCAGGAAGGCTGTTCCAGAGGGAGGCCCCTGCCACAGAGAGAGATCTACCCGCAGCTCATTGCTTTGAGAAGCGGCTGACCCTGAGGGAGTTGGAGACAGATGAGCGAAGGGCTCGGGATGGAAGATATTTAGGAAGAGAGAGTTGAAGGTATTTAGGCCCCAGGCCCCAGAAGGCCTTGTGGACAATGCAGAGGGTTTTGAACTTAATCCTCGCAGTCACAGGGAGCCAGTGTAGAGATTTCAGTCCTGGAGAGATACGGTCCCTGGGCTTGAGGCCAAGGACAAGTCTCGCAGTCCTGTTCTGGATGAGTTGCAGAGGGCAGAGAGTAGAGGCAGGCAGATTAAGATAGAGGCTGTTACAGGTGTAGGTCAACCTGCACACACACAATCAAATTGTACATCCCTTTAAATGTGTCAACTTTGTTAGCAGTCACCCACCCTCTCAGCTATTTCAATGACAAGTGTGTGAACGCTTCAAATGTCTGCCCACTTTTCTTTCCAAGCTCTCTGAAGCTCTTTAGATACTGTTTTAGGGTTTTACAGAACTCCCTGAGTAGGGCTGCCTTTAAGCTCTCATAAATGGGCCTTTCAGCAGGAGTTAACTGAAGAATTGCATCATTCCCTGGGGTCGGTAAGGGACTCATCAGGGCTGCACCCCACAGTCACGTATCCACCTCCTGAAGCTGGGAAGCCAGCTCAAGCACCTCAAACCAGTCAAAAATATCCCTCCGCACTTCATAAGCCTGTACTAAATCTTTAGGGATGTACCGCTGGGGCTTATCCCGGGCACTCTGGTCTGAGCCACTACTGTTGTTCTTGCTAGAGGCAGAGCTGTTAGCCTCCTTCTGCTCTTCAAGCGCCAGCTTGTGCATCTCTATTGTGACCTTATCCCGATCTTTCTGTTCCTCTAGCACTAGTCTCCTCTCCTTGAGCAGGAGCTTTGTAGCCACTACCTCATTAACAGCAGGAACAATTACTGGGCCACTTAAAGACTGTGCTGAAGCCTAGGACATGCAGGATGCCACACTAGCCCCTGTCTTCACTGACACTCTTGAGTGTTGAGAAACCACACTTGCTCCCTTGAGGGAGGATTGGCAAGAAACACTGCTCATGCAGTCGTCCTCGTCATTTACCCCCTCCAGAAGGTCTTGTTCATTTGGGTACACAGGGCCTACCTGTCCCCTGGGATCTTCTCCCCAACTGGAGGCTGGTCAGCAACTCAGGTTTATTAACCTTAGTGCTGTGGGGAAGTACCCTCTCTTGACATAAGATGTGCAATACATCATTGGTCCTGCCTTTTATAGTCCTCATGTCAAGCTCCGTGACTATTACTAATAGCTATCAGTGACTAAACATTGTGTGCAACAGTACTTTTATCATTGGGTGACTAAGCTGTGCACAAAGCTCCAAATGATCTGTTCACTTGCCACCAATGTGATAAATTAACTTCTGGGGCACCAGTGGTCCAGGGATGAATATCAGTTTCTAAACCATCAATCAACCCCACACCTCTAGTAGACCAGAATGGATCTGAACAGATTGGAATATAAGTGAACAATAAGACCTTCTTGTCCAATTGTTAGTAACGTTGACGGAATGGCAGACTTATCTCTGCAAGGTCGTGGATTGTTGGTTAGTTGCAACACAGCAAAAATACAATTATTACACAATGATAAAAGGGACTGTCCAGTTAAGGTTGTATAAAAAAGATCTACTTTATTATTACTACAAAGACAGTTCTAGCACATTGCAAAATGCAACCCACACTGTAAAGGAACACAGAGGAGAGACAGCTTCACAAAGTAAAGGGCTGCACTCTGGTTACTGACAGGAGGGTAGTTGGTAAAGTAATAGGTCTTACTGTTCAAGATTATTTTGTTTCAGTGCCAAGTGGGCAATGGGTCGTAACTGTCACTAGGGGCCTTCAGAGAAGGACCAGGGGGGCAGAACCACAATGTACCTGGTGCTGAATAGGTTATTGGTCCTTGACAGTAATGAGGTAGTTGCAGCCCTTGAGACAGAGTTAGTGGCATGAGACAGCTGCAGATACCTGTCATGACCACTGTGATGGGGCACAAGTAGTGCCACAAGCAGGCTCCCACCAGAACCCTGAGGGCCTTAAAACCACTGCAAAAGGGCTCCTGGAGCCAGTCCTGGCGCATTTGGCACAGGTTTATATGTAGGAAGGAAGGGCTGTTCAAACTAGGTCCCATTCATGTGCATGGGCCTTTAAATCCAACATGGAAGCACCCACACAGTCTAGTTCTAAGAACCAAGTCATGCGGTCCAGTGCTTTCCCTGGTACTACTTTACCTGGGCTATATAAATCACACCCTGACTCCAGAAAACGCTTCGAGTCATTCTGTAACCCGCAGCGTGACGCTCACCGTGTCCAGCTGCTGGTCTTTAGCATCTTCTTGTAATCCTGCAAGAACAAGAACAAGATTATTCTGTTTTACCTGAGAAAACACCATCCAGCACTCAGCATCTCAACTGGGCTGCAATCTGTGGAAACCGAGAGAAGAAGAAACATCACTCACCTGTGAGTACTATCTTAAGGACTTCTGGCGAACCGCTACCACAGCTGCTGTTCGAACATTGCGACCTGCAATAACGAGAAAGTGAAAAACAATATTAGAATGCGCGCTTCCAAAACATCGAATTCCATAAGTCTTACCTGAATTACATTGCGCTATGCCACGCTTCCATCCGGAGCACAACAGCAACATCTGCAAAGGAAAAGAGACATATTCAGGTTATCTTTCAATATTAAACAACCGCACAGCGCTGTATTTACCTTAACGGATTCCGGGGCCTGTTTTTCATCGCGCTCTCATCCACTCGCAGCACCACAGCTGCCTGTGAGAAGAAGAAGAAAACAAAGGTTAGCTTCAAAAGGCAATAAAAGCGCTGCACTTCGTGCTTTCTCTTACCTACAAAACGTGCCTCTCCATCCGGCACACCAGCATCAAGACCTTCACACCTGAAAGGACTGAGATAAAGACATTAATGAATTCCCACCATAAACAGAACAAAGACTTACAATTAACAAACCTACCTGCCTACCAGCAGATTCGGGGTCACAGCAGGCCTGGGCCCAAGGAAGGCGAACTGCACCAGTGAAGCAACTCGGGCAGCTCGCCAAAAAATGTCAAGCGCCCCTACACAAGAAACGCAGGACAGATAGCTCACCCTACAAATAACTAACGTTCATAATTCAGCACTGGGAAACTACGCATCCATTGTTCCAAATCTTAGAGCCCCCAGGAATATCAGGTGAGCGTAACAGAACTCGAAGCCTTTAAACCTTATCCTCCTGGGCATCATGGAGACATCTGAAACTGATCAATTAGCCCAGATTTTGGGACAATTACATGTCAAGGTACACGCAGCCCGGCAGGAAACCAATGCCTTAAGACGAGATTTAATAGTCACAAAAGACCGTACTGATGAACTAAACAAACAGCTACTACAAACACAGGCGGGGCAGGCTCCATTGCCCGGATTTGCTACATCCATCCATACACCATCATCAGTCAATCCAGTACAGATAACGTTGCCGGGAGCAGTACCCCTTGCACCACCAGAACGGTTTAATGGAGACCCCAGAAGGTACGCAACATTCATGAACCAGTACCGCCTCCATTTTCTTTGCAGGCCTGGGGCTTTCCCAAACGACCAGGCGAGGGTGGCCTTCGTGTTATCATATTTGAGTTGAAGTGCCGCAGACTGGTCGGTACCTTTAGTGAGCCGGGATGACCCATTACTACAGAACTTCAGGGGTTTCCAACAGGAGATGGAAAAGTTAGTTGCTCGACACTTGCATGGACACGTTCTTGATAACAAACTCCTGTCCCTCCGCCAAGGGAATCAAGATTTGCTGACTTATATCACCAACTTTTATAGACTGGTTGTAGAAGCGGTATGGCCAGAAGATAAAAGAGCCACATTGTTTCATCGGGGCCTATGAGGAGACCTGAAGGATGTCCTTGCTCAAGTGGTAGACCCACCTAAAGACTGTGCAGAGTTTATCAACCTGGTAGTTCAGTTGGACCACAGATTACAGGATTGAAGAACAGACCGAAGTAGACTCGAAAATCGTGCTATGTACGTATGTTCAAAAGAAAATGTTCAACGTCCAGCAGAAAATACCACAGAACCCATGCAGATTGGAGGAGTACGACCCCCTTTAACCAATGGTGAAAGAGACAAGAAGAGACAGCTACAGTTATGCTTATACTGCAGTAAATAAGGTCACTACCTCAAAGAATGTCCAGTGAAACCCCCAAGGAAGGTGGTAGGCGCTACAGAGAAAGAAGATAATGGAAAGGAATCAGAAAACTACCAGGCACGGCAAGCGTAGAGGTCTGCTTGTCGAGCAAAAAGGATGTGTCACAGACCTCACATTTCGCCCTACCAGTAACCCTGATCAAACAACAACGACTGTCACAGATGCATGCCATAGAGGCATATATAGACAGCAGAGCAGTTGGTAATTACATAGATCAAGATCTGGCAGCAGAAATAGGACTTCCCTTATGCACAAAACCAATAACTGAAAAGGTAACTACTGTTGACGGTACAGAAATTGCTTCGGGACCAGTAACCCAATGCACAACAGAATTAACCCTTCTGTGTCAGGATGGACATCAAGAAGCAATCACGTTTGACCTCATCAAAGCTCCTCAGTTCCGGTTGATCTTAGGGATGCCATGGTTAGTAACTCACAATCCTCACATAGACTGGCGTGCAAAGAGCCTGACCTTTTCCGACGAATGCGCCCATGCTTGCTACCCGAAATCTATACCACAGCCAAACCTGAAATCTGTTCAAGGAATAGCATTGGGGATCGCAGAACCAATGGACACCTTACCAAAAGAATATCAGGATTATCAAGATGTTTTTCAGAAGGAACATGCTAACACATTACTGCCACATGGGCCCTATGACTGTCAGATCGACCTGATACCTGGCGCACAGGTTCCTTGTGGTCGAATTTATGCACTTACAGAAACCGAAAATCTCCACTTGAAGTCCTATCTGGATCAATACCTGGCTAATGGGTTTATCTGCCCGTCAAAGTCACCGGCAGCCTCTCCCTTATTCTTTGTACCCAAGCAGAAAGGAGATTTGAGGACTTGTATCGATTACTGCGCACTAATCAAATCACAGTAAAAAAATGCTACCCTTTGACCCTTATCCCGGAACGGTTGGACCAAATCAAGGATGCCCAAATCTACACCAAACTAGAGCTCAGAGGAGCATACCACCTTGTACGCATTAAGAAAGGGCTGTGCAACGCTCCCGCAGCGTTCCAATACTTCATGAATGATGTATTACGGGAATTAATTGATGTCTTTGCCCCCGTCTATATTGACGACATCCTGGTATATACCCCCTCTGAAAGAGATCATGTGGAACATGTTCGCTCAGTCCTTGCAATACTTCGCCAGCACAAACCGTACGCTAAACTCGAGAAATGCTCCTTCCATGTCACCGAAGTTGAGTTCCTCGGTTTTGTTCTCTCGCCAAAGGGAGTCAAGATGGATTTACACAAAGTAGATGCCATCCTTAATTGGCCGTCACCTTCTTCACTTAAAGGAACCCAAAGCATGCTCGGCTTTGCAAATTTGTATCGCTGATTTATTCCAGATTTCTCACGGATAGTCCTCCCAATCACATTGTTACTGAGAAAAAAACAACAAAAATTCCAATGGACTGAAGAGGCGGAACAGGCCTTTTAAGAACTCAAGAAAAGATTCACCTCTGTGCCAATTTTACGACATCCTCTCCCTGATCTCCCCTATGTAGTGGAAACTGATGCTTCCAGCGTAGCTATGGGAGCAGTTCTCTCTCAAAGAGATCCAGACACAGGCCAATTACACCCGTGGCCTTTTGGTCACGTAAATTCTCACCACCAGAACGTAACTATGCAATTACAGACAAATAATTGTTGGCAATAAAACCAACCTTTAAAGCCTGACGGCAGTATCTATTAGGTGCCAGACAAACCATCACAGTAATCACAGATCACCAAAACCTTCAATACCTAAAGTCAGCAAAAACCCAATCATCACGACAGTTGCAGTGGGCTCTATTCTTTGCAGAATATGATTACGTAATAACATACTGACCAGCAGTTCGGAATGGGAAGGCTGATGCCTTGTCTCGTATGGTTGTTGAAGAGAAAATGAACAGTACCCTGGACCCTGTTGCCATCATCCCAAGAGATAAACTACTGGGACTCACCACCACATTGACTCTGAGTGAACTTCAAGATAAGATTCAAACCTTAATGAACCCCGAGATCTAGAAGAAATGGAATTCCCAAAATGAACATCACACGGTTCTGGATGGATTACCCTACTTCAGGGAACGACTATATCTACCAAGTAAAGATCTGCTAGAATTGGTGATGTCTGGTTATCACGATTCCCTGATCGAAGGCCATCCTGGAATTGTTAAGACTCTAGCCAAGGTTAAACAGAATTATTGGTGGGCAACCTGGCGTAAGGACATTGCTCGATTTGTTCTATCCTGTGGGATATGTGCACAGAATAAATCAGAAAAACGGAAACCAGCTGGCCTCCTACAACCACTGGATATTCCACGGGCTCCCTGGCATACTCTTTCTCTTGATTTTATTACAGACTTACCTCCCTCCAAAGGTTTTAATACCATTCGGGTGTTTGTAGACCTGTTCTCTAAAATGGCACATTTCATTGCATTCAAAGGACTTCTTAACGCTACCGGTCTGGCAATAGCATTTCTTGAACAGATTATAAAACTGCATGGTTTCCCCTCAGTCCTAATCTCAGATTGTGGAAGCCAATTTGTATCCAACTTCTGGAAGAAATTTTGACCATGGCACAAATCGATGTTCGATTATCCACGAGCCATCACCCCCAAACGGATGTACAAACAGAAAGAACAAACCCGACATTAGAACAGTATCTACGTTGCATGCTGCATCAAGTGGAAGAGAATTGGAAAGACTTGTTATGGATAGCAGAATACGCATACCATAACTCCATACACACCAGCACGGGACAAAGGCCCTTCTACACAATATACGGAAGACATCCACGTACCTCTGAACTAGACTCCCCCACGACCTTGGAAATGCCAGCGGTAAAGACTCTAGACACAAGCATAACCCAATCCTTCAAAAGGGCAAATGAACATTTACTGCAAGCCAAAGACAGACAAAAAGAATTCTCGGACCGGCATCAAAAGAAAGCCCCCTATTACCAAGTTGGAGATGAAGTCTCGTTGGCATCAAAACATGTGCCCATAAAAGGTATCTACAACCTTATACCATCGAATCGGTGATAAATCTGGTGGCCGTCAAGTTAGCCTTACCACCAAGCATGCAAATTCATCCGGTGTTCCATGTGTCACTTGTAAAAGCTGTATAACCAGGAACCTGAGTCTTAACACCACCAAAAACTGTGCAAGTTGATGGAGAGCCTGAATTAGAAGTTAAAAACATCCTGGATTCGAAACGTACCAGATCTAACCTATACTATTTACTGGACTGGAAAGGGTACGGGCCTATAGACAGAACTTGGGAACCAAGTGAACATATTCACGCACCACGTCTGATTAAGAGGTTTCACCTGGATAACCCCATCAAACCCGGACCGGACAGGAAGAATACCATGAGAGGGGCATTGGGGGGGAGTGCTGTCATGACCACTGTTAGGAGGCACACGTTGTGCCACAAGCAGGCTCCCACCAGAACCCTTAGGGCCTTAGAACCACTGCAAAAGGGCTCCGGGAGACAGTCCTGGCGCTTTTGGCACCAGGCTCATATGTAGGAAGGAAGGGCTGTTCAAACTAGGCCCCTTTTATGTGCATTGGCCTTTAAACCCACACAGTCTAGTTCTAAGAACCAAGCCATGCGGTCTAGTGTTTTGGGTGTGGTAGGCCTGGAACTACTTTCCCTGGTACTACTTTATCTGGGCTATATAAACCACACCCTGACTGCAGAACACGCTTCGAGTTGTCCTGCAACCCGCAGTGTGATGCTCACCATGTCCAGCTCCTGGTCTTCAGCATCTTCCTGTAATCCTGCAAGAACAAGAACAAGAACAAGATTATTCTGTTTTACCTACTAAAACACCATCCAGCACTCAGTATCTGAACTGGGCTGCAATCAGTGGAAACCGAGAGAAGAAGTTACATCACTCACCTGTGAGTACTAGCTTAAGGACTTCTGGCGAACCACTACCACAGCTGCTGTTTGAACATTGCGACCTACAATAACGAGAAAGGGAAAAACAATATTAGAATGCGCGCTTCCAAAACATCGAATTCCATCAGTCTTACCTGAATTCAATCGCGCTACGCCACGCTTCCATCTGGAGCACCACAGCAACATCTGCAAAGGAAAAGGGACATATTCAGGTTAGCTTTCAATATTAAACAACCGCACAGCACTGTACTTACCTTAACAGATTCTGGGGGCCTGTTTTTCATCGCACTCTCATCCACTTGCAGAACCACAGTGGCCTGTGAGGAGAAGAAGAAGAAAAATCAGGGTAGCTTTAAAAGGCAATAAAGGCGCTGAACTTCTCGCTTTCTCTTACCTAGAAAACATGCCTCTCCATCGTGCACGCCAGCATCAAGACCTTCGCACCTGAAAAGAAGGAGATAAAGACATTAACAAATTCCCACCATAAACAGAACAAAGACTTACAATTAACAAACCTACCTGCCTACCAGCAGATTCGGGGTCACAGCAGGCCTGGGCTCAAGGAAGGCGAACTGCACCAGCGAAGCAACTCGGGCAGCTCGCCAACAAACGTCAAGCGCCCGTGCACAAGAAACGCAGGACGGATATCTCACCCTACAAATAACTAAGATTCATAATTCAGCACTGGGCAACTAAACATCCGGGATTCCAGATCTCAGAGCCTTCCAGATGCCCCCAGGGATATCAGGTGAGCGTAACAATACCAGGTGGCAGGTAGTTCAGGAAGCAATGCTGTATGGATATCTGTGGGCTGTCCGGCATGGCAGCTTGGGGCCAAGAATCATTGTCTCTGTGCTGGTTGGTGGATCTGGAATGCTGGGCGAGGCGTTTGGGACAGCTCTGGTGACTGCAGCATGACAACAGTCAAGGTGCAGCCGGATGCGGTTCGAGGACTCGACTGTTTTGAATATGTCCTTAAAAAATTGACGCTGGATGATGCTTGTGTGGCACTCCTCCTAGGTTCTTCCCGGCGCTTGTCTCCTTTCAAGGTGGACGGGCCAAAGTTCAGGAGAGTTTTTGCAGGCAATGGCCTTGTCCTTAGTTCAGATACTCTCCTTCTCACCTAGGAAGCTCGCTAGCAGAACCTAGCAGGGCACGCTGTGTGCTACCTGGGTACCGGTTTGGGATCTGCTGGATGGGTCCTCTGAGTCCGGTATCTCTGTCTGTTCCCTGAGAGATGTTTAGGGGATGGATCTTGCTTCACTCATGGAACTCCGGCCTTCATTCACTGGCAAAAGATGTAAGGTAGACTGTACCTTTAGCCCGGGTCCAATTGAGTCCTTCTTCTTACTCCTTTCAAAGTATTTAGATGATTTCCTAAGTGAGGGGGTCAGCCCTCTTTTAAAGCCAAATGGATCCCTGTGATTTGGACAGGCTAAACCAACCTTAATGAACCAATCCTTGGTCCCCACCAACAATCTTCTGTTATGCATGAAGCCGGGACCAGAGTACTCTGCAACAGGACAGACAAGGGGGTGACCACCTATACAAAAGTCCCACCCATATCCCTGTATGTTGTAGATCAAATTGTCTCTTTGGTTAACTGAGCCCTCTGTGACTCTTGATTAAAGTGCATGGTTCCCTTGAATGTGTGCTGGGAGCAGACTTCCTGTGTCCCCAAACCACATACTTCTCCCCTCTGAAAGGGGTCAGCTTTGCAGGGGTTTGCCTACGATAAATAGTGGACCCAGACATGCATTTCACTGCCTTTCATACAGAGGGGTGGGAACTAGCTTCAATTTCACACATTGCATACCAAAGGGTGTTAGCTATGCCTGTCCCGTTGTCTATTCCGGCAGCCAAGCCCCATCAAGCTTGCTTCAATTATCTCTTATTAGTATGCACTGCCATCACCCAGAGGACAAAGGAAAGCAGATCCATGGGGCCTTTGATATTTAAATCAGGCTGTCCATGCTGGAGGAAGGCGTGCCTTTACCCTCCATGAGATGCTTTGATGTACCCAGGGCTGTAAAATTCCAGCTGAATATGACAGGGGAAGATAGCGCCTGTAGACTGTGTCTTCCCGGAGTTCATGTGACTATGCGTTTTGTGCGGGAAGCATATGGACTGTTTGTGGAATCTCCTCACACAGCCCGCAGAGGTTGGTCTCCCATTATTCCTTTTCATTATAACAAAATAAAAAAGCCCAGGAGAGCGCACTCTCCCAGTGCGGATGGTCGAATTCCTCACTACTTTTTGTTACCCTTATAAAAGTACATTATGTGGGTATCCAGTCATTGCATCGACAACCAAATCATCTAACACCAAACCATCACATTTTTCTATTGAAATACCATTCCATAGAATGGCCATTTCGTTGAAAAAA
Source organism: Ambystoma mexicanum (assembly GCF_040938575.1). NCBI lineage: Eukaryota > Metazoa > Chordata > Amphibia > Caudata > Ambystomatidae > Ambystoma > Ambystoma mexicanum. The sequence continues at coordinate 478,516,015 of NC_090926.1, forward strand.
ATTCGATGGATCCATCAAAATGTAATGTAAGATTAGGGGTTAGATTAGGGTTAGGGTTGGGGTTGGGGCTAGGGTTCGCTTAAGGGTTACATTAGGGTTAGGGTTGGAGGTTAGGGTTGGGGCTAGGGTGAGATAAAGGGTTACATTAGGGTTAGGCACTTTTCCATGTTAAAGATAGACTGTCGATGCTTTGGCATTAGATGCTTTGTTTTTGATGCTTTGGTGTGCCGACCCTTTGTTTTCGATGCAATAACTACAAACCATTATATGTACTATGTTTGGTACAACATTAGTGTGTGCTACAATGTTTTTATATTGACATGAAATAATCATTTAGTCATTGGGGAAAACATCCATAGTGGATTAAAGAAAATCATATTATAATTATTTGAGTATAAGTGTGATAGCATATTTGAAGTGTGTTGTAATTAAGGGTACATTCTATCTATATTAGACTTTACAAGACGGTGTGCAGTAAGAATAACTTTGATAGTATATTTCAAGTGTATTGCAATGAAAGGTATTTTAGAAGTTGTTAGATACCTGTTGACATATTCTAAATGTCTTAGGTTTTATAAGTATTATTATAGTATTTTAGAAGTAGTTAGATACCCATTGGTGTATTTTAACTGTTTATTGTACTATGGTTTATTGAGTAAATTTTGGGTGAAGGAATAATAATTAGTAATTTGTTAGATTTAGTGGTAACATTGGTGTATTGTAATTATATTGTATTTTACAAGGAGAATTGCAGTAACCAGAACTATTATGGCATATTTGAATTGTATTGCAATGAAGGGTGTTTTTGAAGTAGTTAGATACCCAGTGGTGTATTCTAACTGTTTATTGTGCCACAGTTTAGTGACAAAATGTGGGTTGAAGGAATATTATGTAGGCCTTTGTTAGATGTGCTGGTAACCTTTGTTTGGAAGTAACAGAGGTGTCGTTACATTCAAACCAACCACTTCTTTTTTGGCATTTGCAGTATAGTGGCCATAAGTGGTTGTAGCTCCAGTGTGGTACATTATGCCCAGTGCTGTGAAGGTTTTCATGCCAAGAGATTCTTAGCCATGTGTGAAGCTAGTAAGCTTACTGTTGTTTTTGGTACCATCTGCATTGTACCTTAGAAGCATTAATATCACACATGGGCCATGTGAGTTTATTTGTTTGTTAGAATGATTGAATTATAAAAAGGGCATACTATGCTATGATGTGCATCCTGCAGAAGCTGATGAAATGGAATGGATTCATAATTTGGCATGTATACATACACAAATCTCTCATTGGGATGCGCTCTTGTGAAACATGGTTGCAGAGAGTGCTTGTATGTTTCCACATGTATGATATCTGGAAGATTTCATTTATAGGGATGTTTTTGGTGTCAAGTACTTGTTGTAAGCACATTAGGAATTATTGTGGAGCTTCCTGTTTGTTTATGGTGAATTTTACCATTCCTGTAAAGTAGTCTAAGTATTGCCTTATACCTGAGATAGTGTATGAAGGGTGAGCATTTACAAACACAACTGGTCTAAGCCATGTAAGTAAATTTTGTAAACAATTGGTGGCAATTGGAAGAGAAGATTCAGTGCTACATTTGCCTAGCAATTTACTCCAGTTGCGTTGCTGAATTTAAATGGAGCAAATATTTGTGCCTCTGCATATTTTGATGGGCCTGCAGTTGTTTTCTGAGAAGATACATTTGTCTTTTTTGTATTCTGATGAATGTGCAGTTGATTTTGTGGTAGGCAGTTTTGTGGTTGTATTATTTGAGGGAGAAGCAGTTGGTGTTTGTTTCTTTAGCAATATTGTTGGGAGATCGGTTATAGATTCTATTTGTGTTTGTTTGCTTTATTAAAAGGTTTTCTTTTTTGAGGTACAGGGTACATATTTAGATGGGGGTCTACCGTGCACGCAGTCTGCTGTATTCTAGGATGCAAGGGATGTCAGCGTTGACTTTATTTGCACCAAAGTTAACTAGGAATCAACCATTGAGTGTATGCAGACTAGAAAGTATTACGTAACTCACACCTTCTATAAAAAACTGTGCTACCAATGTCAATCAATGTGTCAACTAGTGTTTGACCTTGCGATTTGTGTATAGTGACAGCAAGATATAGAGAGAATTGTTCTCTACATACATACATGTCTCTGAAAAGAAGGAAACATGTCAATGTGCAGCCTATTTTTTTAAAACTTCTGCAAGTTTGTCAAAGTAGATGTTGACAAACTGAATGTTGCTGTCATGTGTACATAGGTTAAAAAGCCAACAACTGTAAAAATTGCTCTGTTGACTAAACCTTGTTCTACGTTAAGGTTACGTTTTAGAATTACTTTCCAGTTTAGACACAGAGTTCATATATTTTTTTAATTTAACTGTGTTGGAGTTACATTTTTCTCAGCTATTTAGTTGTGTTGCTTGATGACACATAGGGAGTGTCATGGCATGCACTTTAAGTTTGTCTGTGGAGCTGATAAGCAGTATGTTTTTAGATCTAAAGGTATTATCCTTGTGTGCCAACTGGTAGATTAAATTCAAAGAATAGTCAAATATTTGTCACATTTTTCAATTTGTTTATACTCTCTCAGTTTACTCTCTCAACACGTGTTTCACAACTTTTTCCAGTGGCTCATCAGGAGAGATGTCCTATAGTTGTTCTAAGTGTTTAAAGAAGAGTGTTCTATTTTTTGTCCTTCAACCAATTTATTTCAATGATTGTCTTTTTACCAATTTCCTTCAGAATGGTCAATTCAAGGTACCCAGATAATGAGGCCACGCTATGCCTACCACATTCTGAAGTCTCCCATACGTGGCACATATGGAAAAAGGTGAAAAGTATTTGACTATTCTTTGAATTTAATATACCAGTTGGCGCGCAAGGATAAAACCTTTTGATCTAAAAGTGTTGTAGCTTTGAGGCAGTCAAAATAGCGGTATGCACCTATGCTGACAACTGATGACTAATAGAATATTGTGTACTCACCGTGGGAAAGCTTTACTTGACTGAAAAATGTGATATGCAGTATGGGTTGCATTTCTATTATCAACTTTGCATCGTTGAATTGACTACAGCTTGCAAGGGTTGGCATTAAGAACATGCATTTTATGTTTTGTTGAGTTAATTGTTCCATGACATTAGGAGCAGAAGTATTTTGCCCATATAGCTCATAGATTCGTGTAGTATTTAAGAAAGATCCACTGTTTAAAAAAAAAAATGTTTGCATAGGTGGGATCTGCAGACTGAAACATGCTTTGAGTTAGTTCTCTGTAGTGAAAATGTTGCCAGAGATTTACATTTCCAATGCTGCCGAGTGTGTTACGACAGTGTTTGTGCCCTAATGTTCTGAAAATAGGTTGACCTTTCACTAGTGTTAACTGCAGGAGGTCTCTGAAAACAATAATGTGTTTTCCTCCAACAAGTCGTTTGTAGTCGTTTTTTAGTACTTCTTGTATTCTGAGATGAATTATAGCCGACATGGGGTTGGAAACTATGCTTACTTCATCTATCGGGAGCACTTTCATTTGTTTCAGAATTCTGCAAACTTCATTAGCAGCTAATGCTGATAATTTGTAGTATTCACATTTGTTCTGGTGTTCTACTGGGAGGACCAGTAGTTGTTGTAAAGTTACTCCTCACATGTTGTAGGCAGCTAAACCTGTGGGGGCTGTTACAACAGATGAAAGGTTGTTGTTTATTAAGTCTTGTAGAAATGTAGTGATTATTTTAATTAAGAACATTTTACCAAAACCAGCTTCATCACTTACATACTGGAGCAGAGGTTTATAATGTTTACAGCTACAAGTGTTAGTTTCATGTTTAAAACCATGTTCAATTTCTTCAATGACTTCTAGATAAATGGTGAGTTGTTCATCATTTAGCTGTGATTTGAGCACTGACAAGTCTTCTTCAAGTTGTTTAGATTGATACATGGTATTTTCTACCTAGGTCAGTCCTGTAAGGGAAGGTTGACTGCCATCAGAAGTGTCTTTATCTGGTTGAGCTTCAACGTCTTCCTCTTGTTAGCATTCATTGTCTAACATGTCTTTGTATTGTTTGAAATTGACATTTGTTATACTGCTTTCATTTGCTGTGAGCAAAGGATAGCACAGGGGCAACATGCTGGTCTTGGAAGCAAGACCACACAGACAACAGAGGTTTGAATCCTGGATCCGTGCCTCAGAAACCAAACTCAGGTATGGTATTAGGGGGCATTATTAAAAAACAATTAAATATATTGAATGCAGCTTCAGATGTGTCATGGTCATCTCTTGGTAGGATTTTAGTACACTTGTTTGGGATACATCTGGACCAAGCTTTAGAAAGACAGATATGCCACATAAGTCTGTACCTGTTAAATGGCCTGCAGCTTCATAGCACCCACATTCTCTATGGGAGAGCATTTTTATACTGAAGCTGTACAATTTTTGTGACAGTATTTTGTCAAATGAAATGTCATCCCATATGCCCTTTAGCTCTGTTTTCTTAGCTTTAATGAGATAGGCTGTAAGATATCTTGCAACTACAGTGGCATTGTCTGCAATGTATTGCATGTCTATTTTGGCATTTTATTTGTATTGTTATTATTTTATTTTTTATAGTGCATTTGGTTACATACTAGACCTTAACACTTTACACAACAAGTAAAAGGCCAATATACAAAACACTGTACTTTAAAAACAATAGATTACAGATTATTTTAACTAGCATAATAAAATCTCTTAAAAATAATACACAATGCTAAGATTAGGCAGTAAAATAACACAATTGCATTCCATTTAGACATCACTGAGGGTGCAGGTAGCCTACTAGCCACTAGTTTCCAAACATGGTACGCCGCTGCCACTGTGACCAGTGAATCCTCCCCAAAGATACTGCTCCAAAATTGGTCAGGAGAAGACAGGCCGAATTTACCAAATCCTCTCTCAAGACACTATCAAGCGCTTCACATTGGGCTAATTCCACATGTTTGGAGCAAGGTCTACAGATTCTTAATATGGTATGCCCACCCAGGTCCCTATAATTTCCAGGACTGGGTGAGACTGCATTCTTAATCAAAGAATACATCTAATGAGTGCAGGGACACTGGGTTTCACTAAATATGCCTTAGGGACTCCAAGGACTAAAGCTTGGTCTGTGTATTGGGCAGATTTCTGGAGTGTCGCTAAATGTGTTAATGCCCAATCCACATCAAATGAATGAGAGTTATCTGGCATCTTGGCAAGATTAAAATCAAGCCATGATTCAGGAACTGGAGACACCCCAATCTCCCCTAACTACCTTCACACTCTAAAGTCCAGATTCCCATACCCATTACTCTTGAAAAATCTCCAAGGGTGTTGCACCAAATGTCCCTGTAAAGAATCCTTTGCCCACAGGTCATACTGTAGCCTTGCCCAGAATTTACAAGCTGTCAATGACCAAAGTGACATTAGAAATGGGAGGCCGAGTTTAAACCTAATCAACTCCACTGGGACACAAGGGGGTAGGTTCAGCAGCAACCAAAGTATCTTCCCTCCAAGCTTACACAAAGGAGCCACCACTCTCGGGCGAAAGTCCTCTAGTGCATACATCATTGCAGGAATGATTGAGGCCTTATGTGCTAGAAGTTCTGCTTGAAAGCATCTTTCCCACTGTGCGTCAATTGTTTTTCTAATGGTGAGCCACTTATATCAAATTGTACGGGTTATGTCATCAGCCAGTTGGACAAAGGATACATTTGACCAAATAAGAATACCCAGATATGTATATTCCATTATTCGCTACAGCCTAGCCCTCCAGCCACCAGTTAAATTGGGACTTTGGCATGGGCCCCCTGTCACAAACCATGACCTTAGTCCTGTTTGTATTCGGACTGAGGCCCAGATTAGTCAAAAAACTATGGAGTGCATAGAGAGAGGACTGGAGACCAATCTGAGTATGATCCAAGATGACATCATCATCTGCATAAGACAAACAAGGAAGCGCCTCTCTGCCATACTGTGTTGGAAAATTCAGGACCTTTCTCAACCTCTGAGGGAGTTGGGAGATGTACAGATTAAAAAGCAAGGGACTAAAGAGCACCCCTGTTTTAATGCTCACCTGGTAGATAGGGGCACAGACAGTTCTCCCCCCTGGCAGAATCTGACACTGACCCCAATCTCACTATAAAGCGCCTTGTTAAAATAAAGCAGGGACTGATCTATGTACAAGCTTTCAAGCATAGCCCAGAGTTTTGCCCTGACTACACTGTCAAACGCAGCTGAATAATCAACAAAACATATGTACAATGATATCCCAAATTAGCACTGGGTATCTGAGATTAGGGTCAGGAGGGTCCAGATGGAGTAGGAAGTTGCATAACCTTTCCTGAATCTCATTTGTTGATAATTTATCTGGCCCTTCTCCTCCACCCAAGCTGACAGCTGCGCCAATAATAGGTTGGCAAATATCGTCTAGCTGCAGTCAAGCATTGCCAATAGTCTACAATTGGAGGGCAGGTCGCTGGGTCCTTTCTTGTAAACAGGGATTAAGATCAATGCTTTAAGTGATTTTGGAATGCATACTGTTTCACAAATCTGCATGAATAGTTGATGTAAAATATGCGGCCACATTTGCGGATTGGTCTTCAGTACCTAATTAGATAGGCCATCCAGGCCAACCGCACTTGATGCCTTGGATTTATTTATACAGGCCTCCAGATCTGTCTCCTTTATATGCAAGTTCACCAATGAGTTTACCATAGATTTGGCTTCTCATGCCCCATTTTCCCCACCTTCACAAACACTGCTAATAAAAACAGCCAATTTGTTCTCTGACACCCACACAATCTCCTGTGCCGACAAATTCAGCTCGTGCCTCAAGAGCCAGTGCCAGAATTTCCTAGATTAATGTATGCTTACAAACCTGTTCTTAGAAAACCTATGGTCCAAGAGCTAATTCTTATACCTAACCCCGATCCCGGCTACCTCTTTTCACTTATCACATTCCAAAAGGAGACCATTTCTCCTAATCTTTCGAGAAGCTGCATTCAGCTCTTGTTTCTTTTTTGGCAATAAGGGTATCGAAACAGCATGTTGTATTTAAAGGGCTGTTCCGTTTAAGGGTACACATACTCTCAGGGGGACTAAACAGGGGATATACATTACCTAAATCTTTATTACAATATGATAGGATTTCCGCATCATTGAGGCCATGATTTCTCCAAGAGAGATTTTGTATTTGTATTTTTGGTATTTTATTCATTTAGATAGCACACTTGGCCCTGGGGCATCTAGGCGCATTGCTTAGGTTACATGAAAGACAGTAGATAAAAGCATATCATACAGGGGAATATAGAGTTAATATACAGTTATAGTTAAATTTACAGTGGTAAATCGTTGAATCGCATACTGTTCAATCGTTCCTGCTGACCAGCACAGTCTGTTTCCCCAAAAATTCATGACAGGGTTACAGCCAAGTCTCTCTCTAGACCTAATCAGGGTCATATGGCTTTTCAATATAAGCATCACATGGTCACTTACCATGGAGGCTCTTGACTCCACCTCTGAGCTATACTCAGCAAGATGGTCATTTGTAAAAATGAAATCAATGTGAGTGCTGTGAGATCCACTGGTCCAAGCCATTTTGTCCAACCCCTCTATTCAATATAAGGGGCTCAGTTCAAACCCAGCCAAAGCTCCCAGCCACTCCTTTGTGCTAGCACTCAGTCCTCCTTTTCTAACCGGCCCATCCCCTGTGTAAGGTTTAATAATGCAATCCTCATTAAAATCACCAGTTAAAATAATAATTCCTCCATGGAAGTGCATCAACCAATCTCTAAAAGTCTGCACAGCATTATCAAATATTTTGAAAGTCAATGCACCTCCCGAGGGATCATACAGGGTCACCAGCAAAGTAGGATCAATGCCGACTCCCAAATTCTTTATGTGGGCTGCTGAGAAATTGGGTCAGGGCTTACTAGTGCAGTACTCAGTGCGATTGGTCATCACTCTGGCACCAATGCTAAGGCCCCCTTTTGGGCAATCTCTAATGGGATCCGCAGACAACCGAAAGATTAAAGAATAGCAATCCAATTCAAAAGGAAGACACAATTGAAAAGTAGCACAGTCTCCTGCTAACAAAAACACATAACATTCATCAACATTTCCATAGATTGGACATTGCCTTAGAAAGACCCATGGCTGCTAGTGTTCCAGGAAAACAGTGTCACCACACCATCAACTTCAACTGCCAGATGTCCCTAAAAAAACTGTGAGACCTTGGCCCATCGCCCACACTGCCTTGGCGGCTCCTGGGTTGTCTTCTTCACCCAGGGTTTCCCCTGGGAGCACCTGTGCTTGTGTCTCCCAATTGCTTAGGGCATTTTAGGCAGTTGGCACAAAGACCAGCATTTCAATATCCTGCTGCTTTAGGACCATTGAATTGTTGCATATGTGTTCCACCACGAATGAGGACACATAAAGTATCCACAACCCTATTATCATTTCTGTTGATTTTTGGAAGCTCCATGTCATAAAGCACCAAAGTATTGACTGAAAAGGATACGGTACTCAAAAGGTTACAGATGGTAGGGTCTTCCGGATCCCTGTTCATACGATTTGATAGTTGTGAAGTCAAGTTTAGACCTTCCAAATGATACAACTCTCTGACTGATGAAACAGGCAGAGAGATGGATCACTGGAAAGGGCGTGGGTAAAGTATAGGAAGTCAGCCTAGAACAAAATAAAGTATCATAAGAAACTTCCCCAAATCGGCTCTCTATGATAGAACAGTATTTGGCATTAATTCACACAATGACCTTATGACTAGGGTAGAAGAATCCAGCAGAAGTCTCTTGAGGAAAATCCAGAAGTAGAACAAACGACAAGGAAGGGAAGATTAGTAAGGGAGACTTATCCCGAACGGAACGAGGCTCACACTAGATACCGGGTTGATGCACCACAGGATAGCGTCCAAAGTACTGTTCACTATCACCTTCCAACAGTCCTTGAAAAGCTTCCTTCCCACGTAGAGAAAAGTATAGAAATGAATAAATCCACCTGTTAATTTCACAGGTGCAGGAGTTGGAAATAGCGCCCTTTTGTGGAATAAACAAAGTACACGCGGTTCTGAACAGCCGCAAAGAAAATAGTGTGCGCTTGTGGAATTACACGCGAATAGGATTCACGCAATCCAGGCCAGCTGTGCTTGAAGACAGCGTGCGCTTGTGGAATTGCACGCGAACAGGATTCACGCAGCCCAGGCCAGCAGCGCTTGAAGACAACGTGTGCGTGTGTAATTACACGCAAACAGGATTCACGCAGTCCAGGCCAGCCGCGCTTGAAAACAGCGTGCGCTTGTGGATTTGCACGCGAACAGGATACACGCAGCCCAGGACAGCAGCGTTTGAAGACAACGTGTGCGTGTGGAATTACACACGAACAGGATTCACGCAGTCCAGGCCAGCCGCGCTTGAAGACAGCGTGCGCTTGTGGATTTGCACGCGAACAGGATACACGCAGCCCAGGACAGCAGCGTTTGAAGACAACGTGTGCGTGTGGAATTACACGCGAACAGGATTCACGCAGCCCAGGTCTGCCGCGCTTGAAGACAATGTGCGCTTGTGGATTTGCATGCTAACAGAATACACGCAGCCCAGGACAGCCACGTTTGAAGACAACATGCGTGTGTGGAATTACACGCGAACAAACAGCTCCAGGAATCAGCGTGTGGCGGAAAACACGCTATAGAAGGCCCAAGAAGCAGCTGAGGAAAACTGCAAGGACGCAGATCGGAGGTTCAGCCACACAACGCCAAATGATTCGATCAGAAGCAGCGAGTGAAGTTTCCAGGCTACTTATATATGTAATGCTGTAGTTCACGTGACGAAGCAGAATTCACGTGAATTTAGCGACGTGAAAAGTGCAGACGTCGTTTTCCCGGCAATGCATCGAACAACCGCCATTTGGAATAGAACGGTCTAGCTGTTCTATGAGCGTAGGAGGTAGAACCACGTCCAGCATTAGAACCACATCCAGCTTGCATGACAGTGCCATCCCCCAAAGAGGCAACCTCCCCCCTTTTCGAGTGAAAACGCTTCAATAAAGCAGGAGCATGTATATTGGAAAGAGGTTCCCAGGACCTATCTTCGGGACCATAGTCCTTCCAATCCACCAGATAATACGGCCTACCAGAACGTAGCCTCATATCCAGTATGTCCTGTGCCTCGTATTCATCTGAACCCCTCACAGAAATAGCAACAGGCCGTACAGGCAATCTGGTAGCTTCAGAACACGGCTTAATGAGTGACACGTGGAATACAGGATGCACTCGCCATCATTGTGGTAAAGCCAGACGGACAGCAGCCGGATTAATTACTTGGAGTACTGCATACGGACCAATGTATTTAGGCAACAATTTATTTTTGCCTGGTATCCTCAAGTTCTTAGTGGACAACCATACTTTCATACCAGCCTTGTAGACAGGTGCAGTTACTCTATGAGCATCGGCATAAAACTTGTCGCGTCTTTTAGCGTGCTCCAATTGCTGCTTCACTTTCCTCTGTAGATTCTTAAGATCACGAAAAGTATGGCCTGCGGCAGGAGTATCCAAAGACAAACTGGAATCCAAAGGTATTGATCGGGGGTGTTGTCCATAAAGAGCATAGAAAGGTGAAGTGCCTATGGCACTATGATAGGAGTTGTTGTAGGCAAATTCTGCTGCCGGCAGGACCTTGAGCCAATCTGATTGAAACTGCAGACACAAGCACCGCAGATATTGTTCCATAGTGCTATTGACTCTTTCGGTCTGTCCATCAGTTTGAGGGTGATAAGCACTGGACATTCTGTCATCAATCAGTAATGCTGAAGTTAGTGCTCTCCAAAAGCGTGACGCAAATTGTGAGCCCCTGTCCGTAATGATTACTGACGGTAGACCAAAGAAACGGAATATATGTCGAATGAATAGGTCAGCCAGAACAGCAGCTGTTGGTAAACCAATACAGGGAATATAAAGAGCCAATTTAGTGAAGTAATCCACTACAACCCATATGGTATCGTATTCCTGGTTTTGTGGGAGTTCTACCATAAAGCCCATAGATATCATGTCCCATGGTTTGTTAGGGACAGGTAGGGACTGGAGTAAGCCCACTGGTTTACCAGGAGTGTTTTTGCATTGGATGCATACAGAACATGTTGATACATGATTTATGACATCTTTTGTCATGGATGGCCACCAACACCATCTTTTAAGCAGCTCTAGTGTTTTCTTCTGTCCAGGATGGGCTGCGATCAAGGAATCATGATTCCACTTGAGGGCCTTATTCCGCGTCGAAATTGTTGGTAAGTAGAGCACTCCTTGTGTGAAAGGTAAACCGTTATGTACGTCCAGATTCATATCCTGGATAACTTGTGGATGATTTTTCACCCACTCCTGTACTTCGTTTTTTAAGGATGGTTGAACAGAACAACTACATATTACATGATCTGCCAACAACTGATTTTGCACCTGTGCTTCTTCCTTCGCCTCCTCACCAATACGAGACAAAGCGTCCGACTTAACATGTTCTCTGGCAGGACGATATGTGACCTGGAAATCGTATTGAGCAAAAAAGACATGCCATCTGGCCTTTCGAGCCGTAAGACATTTCATAGATTTGAATGCTTGAAGATTTCTATGGTCAGAGTGCACCAACACCTGATGTTTGGCCCCAAGAAGATGATGTCGCCATTCTCGGAAAGCATCCTTGATAGCCAGTAATTCCCGCTCAGTGACGGTGTAATTTCATTCATATGGGGTAAGTTTGCGAGAGAAGAAAGCCACTGGGTGCTCCTCCTTGGTTTCTGTGCAAACTTGTGAGAGCACCGCTCCAGAAGGGACACTGGATGCATCCGCTTCAACGATAAACTGGCAATCTGGATCTGGATGTTGAAGCACAGGTGCGGTGGTAAATGCTTCCTTTAACATCTCGAATGATGCTTGGGCATTCTGGTTCCAACAGAAAGGAACTTTGGAACTAGTTAAAGCCGTCAAAGGAGCTACTGTTTTGGAGAAGGAACGAATAAACCTGCGATAAAAATTAGCAAAGCCTAGGAAAGACTGTAATGACTTGACATTGTGCAGAATAGGCCAATTCAATATGGCCTTCACTTTGGAACGACTCATTCGAGCACCTAGATTGGTAATGTCGTAACCCAGGAATTCCACTTCCTGTGAATGAAAGACGCATTTCTCGGCTTTCACAAAAAGAAGGTTCTCCCTGAGTCTTTGTAAGACTGTAGAAACGTGTTTGACGTGTTCCGAAAAAGACGATGAATAAATCAGAATATCATCCAAATAAATCACCATGAACTGGTCCATTATATCCCTGAAAATATCGTTCATGAAGAACTGAAAAGTAGCGGGAGCGTTGCACAGACCAAAAGGCATCACCAAATATTCATAAAGACCATACCGCGTCTTGAAAGCGGTCTTCCATTCATCGCCCTCATGAATGCAAACTAAACTGTATGCTCCTCGCAAGTCCAATTTAGTGAAGTACCTGGAAGTACCTAATTGATCCAATAGAACGTTTATCAGCGGTAAAGGATACTGATTTTTTATGGTGATGTCGTTAAGTGCCCTGTAATCAATGCAAGGCCTTAGATCTCCCTCTTTCTTCGGAACAAAGAATAGAGGAGACGCAGCAGGTGATTGCAATGGCCGTATGAATCCCATCACTAGAGCTTTATCGATGTATTCTTTCAACACAACGTCTTCTTTTGGAGTCAATGAATATAAACAACCTGTAGGAATTTTAGCTCCAGGAATCAATTCAATAGGACAGTCATACTGTCGATGTGGAGGCAATTGTTCTGCCTGGCCTTTATCAAAAACATCAGCATACTCAGTGTATTCGCATGGTATGGTAGTATCGCTTTGATGTACCACACTAATAGTTGAAGCTCCCCCCATAGAGGCCAATATATGTGAATTGTTTGACACCTCCTGACTGGTAAAGCAATGTTCATTGCAAAAAATTGAAGGATACTGGAGCAATCCCTAAACCCAGTCAATGGCGGGATTATGAAGGGAAAACCAGGCAAGACCAAGTATTATTTTGTACTGCGGAGCAGCTATGACATCGAATACGATTTCTTCCGAATGACTATTCGATAATGTCATCTGAGCAGGTACCGTCTCCTGGGTTACCATACCAGAAGTCAAAACAGATCCATCCACAGTGTTAACCGTTTCAGGTTTGTTCTTGTTTACAAGGGGTATGGAACAATCCTTGGCATTTGTGATGTCTATGTAATTGTTAGTAGCTCCGGAATCAACCATGGCCTTGGAAACCAATTCTTGGTCATCACAACGTAACGTCACCTCGACAGCTATAGGTGCGTGATTAGGAATGGTACTGGAGTCCGATGAAACACTCGACACAGGGACTCCTGCTACTGTCGAGTTTTGGCGTTTCCCGAACGCATGACTGGTTTCTTAGGACATGTCGCTAATAAATGCTCGGATGAACCGCAATACATACATAAATTGTTCTTTCTTCGGTTCTCTCTTTCTGCATTGGACAACCGGCCTCTCACTGCGCCAATCTGCATTGGTTCAGGGTCGTTCGAGGGAACTGCCGGTGCCTCCGAACGAACCAATGCTTGTAAGAATGGTTTTTTCTCTCCTTTCCGAGCATTTCTTCGGGCATCGATTTGGAGAACCAAATCGAGCAACTCTGTGAATCCCGTAGGAACCACCGGAACCGTAGATAAGGCATCTTTCAGTTCTTCTGAAAGACCCTTGTAGAAAACAGCCGTTTTCTTGCCTTCAGGCCATTGAGTTTCGGCTGTTAGTTGATTGAATCGGGCAATGTAAGGCAAAAGAGGTTGACTGCCTTGTTGTAGATTAAGTAACTCCAGATCCATGGCTTGAGTAGCATAACACATGTCAAAGACTTTACTCATAGCAGCCAAAAGATCATCACAGTCGTATAACAAAGGGCTATTTGTTTCCAACAAAGGGTTAGCCCAAGCAGCAGCTGTACCCCCTAAATGGGAAAGCACAAATGCTGCTTTTGTGGTTAGGTCAGGAAATGATGTGGGACGACAAAGTAAATGGAGTCGGCACCGATTAACGAAGGTTCTATAGGTTTTGGGGTCATCTGTGAATCGTTCCTGGGGAGCCAAGGGAAACTGAGTGGGCATAACCACATTAATAGTTTCCTGTGGGGGTGTCATAGTCCCAGATCCAGATGCAGTGGCCATTGGAACCTGTTCTCCCTGAGGACTAGCGTGCATGGCGACTTATATAACGTCCATACTGTGCCGTAACATGTCCTGTGCCGTAACCATTTCATTTCTCAAATCACTGATCAACTGAGTCAAAACAGTTAAAGGATCCGTACACTCCATGGCTTCCGATTCTATCATAAAACACCAAAGTATTGACTGAAAAGGATACACTACTCAAAAGGATACAGATGGTAGGGTCTTCCGGATCCCTGTTCACACGATTTGATAGTTGTGAAGTCAAGTTTAGACCTTCCAAATGATACAACTCTCTGACTGATGAAACAGGCAGAGAGATGGATCACTGGAAAGGGAGTGGGTAAAGTATAGGAAGTCAGCCTAGAACAAAATAAAGTATCATAAGAAACTGCCCCAAATCGGCTCTCTATGATAGAACAGTATTTGGCATTAATTCACACACTGACCTTATGACTAGGGTAGAAGAATCCAGCAGAAGTCTCTTGAGGAAAATCCAGAAGTAGAACAAACGACAAGGAAGGGAAGATTAGTAAGGGAGACTTATCCCGAACGGAACGAGGCTCACGCTAGATACCGGGTTGATGCACCACAGGATAGCGTCCAAAGTACTGTTCACTATCACCTTCCAACAGTCCTTGAAAAGCTTCCTTCCCACGTAGAGAAAAGTATAGAAATGAATAAATCCAACTGTTAATTTCACAGGTGCAGGAGTTGGAAATAGCGCCCTTTGTGGAATAAACAAAGTACACGCGGTTCTGAACAGCCGTGAAGAAAATAGTGTGCGCGTGTGGAATTACACGCGAATAGGATTCACGCAGTCTTGGAAGCAGGCTTGAAGACAACGTGTGCGTATGAAATTACACGCGAACAGGATTCACGCAATCCAGGCCAGCCGTGCTTGAAGACAGCGTGCGCTTGTGGAATTACACGCAAACAGGATTCACGCAGCCCAGGCCAGCAGCAGTAGAAGACAACATGTGCGTGTGGAATTACATGCGAACAGGATTCACGCAGTTCAGGCCAGCCGCGCTTGAAGACAGCGTGCGCTTGTGGATTTGCACGCGAACAGGATTCACGCAGCCCAGGCCAGCAGCGCTTGAAGACAACGTGTGCGTGTGTAATTACACGCAAACAGGATTCACGCAGTCCAGGCCAGCCGCGCTTGAAAACAGCGTGCGCTTGTGGATTTGCACGTGAACAGGATACACGCAGCCCAGGACAGCAGCGTTTGAAGACAACGTGTGCGTGTGGAATTACACGCGAACAGGATTCACGCAGCCCAGGTCCGCCGCGCTTGAAGACAACGTGCGCTTGTGGATTTGCATGCTAACAGAATACACGCAGCCCAGGACAGCCGCATTTGAAGACAACATGCGCGTGTGGAATTACACGCGAACAAACAGCTCCAGGAATCAGCGTGTGGCGGAAAACACGCTATAGAAGGCCCAAGAAGCAGCTGAGGAAAACTGCAAGGACGCAGATCGGAGGTTCAGCTACACAACGCCAAATGATTCAATCAGAAGCAGCGAGTGAAGTTTCCACGCTACTTATATGCGTAATGCCGTAGTTCACGTGACAAAGCAGAATTCACGTGAATTTAGCGACGTGAAAAGTGCAGACGTCGTTTTCCCGGCAATGCATCGAACAACCGCCATTTGGAATAGAATGGTCTAGCTGTTCTATGAGCGTAGGAGGTAGAACCACGTCCAGCATTAGAACCACGTCCAGCATGCATGACACTCCAGCATGACAAAGTCCTTTGCCGATATTATGCCAAGTTCCGGTATCATGCCCAGTAGCTCAAGCAGCCACAATCGATTGATAAAATGACTGTATGCTGTGGTGTTTGCCTCCATGAACTTAAGGTGCAGTAAGACTGAAAACCATGCTGAATCAAGCGTCTCACCCCCCAGGCCCGAGGCCTTAATATTTCTAACCGGTCACACCAAGGTATCTGTTTGCCCAAGGTCGAGACTTGAGAGCACTGATGGGGATGCAAATTCGCAGCTTCTGTGAATTGGGCTTTTGGATTGATGGCCACCAAAAGAGCAAAAGGTACTGGGATGGCCTTTTCTGGGGCACAATCCTTCCCTCTTAAATGTGCAGGTTCAACAATCATCAGTTTTATCGTGCCGGGACACAACCCTGTACCTGACAAGCCCAGATTGTCTGCCATTATTCGAGTCGCTGGCTGCTTGCCACTGATTGTCGGCTCAGGAATCTGAGAAAGAGGACCCACAAGAATCGTTTGCGGGATGACAGGTTTAGCAAGAGATCTGACTACCCAGCAATCAATAAGGCCTCTGAGGCACACCTGCCTTGTCTCCCCAGCTGCACATTTATTTGTCACAAGAGGCCCCTCCTTGTCAGCCTTTGTTGTTTGACAAGGCCGGTATAAGCCTGCTTAGAGTTCTGTTTTCCCCAGTTGAGATGATCCTTTCTTTGTTACCTTCTTCTTAAGTCATCTGAGTTTAAGAGGGTGGAATTGGGATCATTTTGGAAGGAACGTTTGGCACATATATCCTCCAGTGCCCCACTGTCCAACTCCGGCACCACATGTGTCCTATCTTCATGGATGTCCACCTGCCTAGGTGAAGATGTAGCACTGATTGTACTAGGAGCTGTTAATTGGTCAGCTTCATGGAGGTGCATACCGTGTGTGCTCCTTAGCATGTTAGATAGACCAAGCACTTCCTCTTTTAGAGACTGCTGTTCCTCAGTCATGTTCGAGCAAGGTGCAAATATTGCCTCCATTTTTGCTTCCAATACCCCCAATAAGTTATTCGCAGCACGGGAGGTAAGCTGGCTTGTTTCAGCAAATGCCTCGTTGGCCTCTACAAGATTGTCCTCAATGTCAGTCTCACCAGGAGCCGACTCATAAGAGGTCATAACATTTTCCATGTCGTGTGTTCGAGAAAGATTGGAGGACAAGATGTTATCCAGCTCAAAATCAGACAGCGCCATTGAATTTCTTTTAACCACCTGACAATGCTTTAAAAGGGAGCCATTTTTGTCTATAGAGGTTACAAAATCTGTATCAGTATCTTCCATATATTCATGTTCCACAAGAGGGTAATGATTGCATTGTAATTATTGATGTACTTAAATGATTTGTCAATTTTAACCTTGTAATGTGATATGTGTTTTAGGGGATTTGCCTTTTATACTGTGTCTAACAGAAGACATCAATCTATTGACTTGTTATTTTTTGCAAAGTGGACTAGGGAAGCCAAAGCAACATTTGGTATAGCAGTGAACTTTGTTTTTATATCTATGTCATCAGCATTTGCCACACTTATGTTTTTGGAAGTGTAAGACTTGTGTACGTAGGTCACTATGTGTGGTTTCTGAAGGGAAGTAACAGATAATGGCCCTCATTACGACCCTGGCGGAAAGGGGTTTACGCCGGCGTAAACCATGGCGCCCCTTTCCACCTGAGAACGAGTTCCCGTAGCGCCATGGTGATTTTTACGCCTGCTTTTTGCAGGCGGAAAAATCCATGGCACTACGGGACTTGTTGTTAATTACGCTACCGTAATTTACGGTGGCGTAATTAACGCCTTCCCCACTCCCATTATACCCTATGGGGCAAAAATGGGAATGGGGAAGGGTAAATGGGGATTGGGGACTTCGCGCCCCGCCAAGGTCGGAATGGGGCGGTAAGTCAGCCAACCACCATGGCGGAGTTGGCAGCTTAGCGCCATGGACCATGGTGCAAATTGCACCATGGTTCTCCGCCAGGGTCGTAATGAGGGCCAATGTATTTTTCAATAAACTGTAAAACAGTGGCATCACTGTCATGGACACATTTGAGAGAATCGTTTATCCATAAAAGCATGTGGATGTGTGGTGCACCTCTGAACTGATATTCCTTTCTCGAAAAGAAGTGTTCCACTTCTAAGAGTGGATGGGTAGTTTTATTGCAGATGAAGTGTAAGTACCTTGATGCATTGGCAGGGTCAAGAGAACAGAGTTCTCCTGGTGGCTTTATATCTAATCCCTCCTCATTTTGGTTTGAAGTGCGTAAGAAGTCATCCAAGTCATCTGATGTGTATTCTGCATAACTTAAATTAACAAACCATGTGGGTGGGAATAGGTTCCTTAGCATACAAAGTACAAGAGCATGACTTCGGAACCAGTATTATTTTGCACAATGCATGTTTGCCAAGAGATTTGTGATACTTGACTGCAAAACTTCATCTTGGTCTTTTATCTTTTGAAGCAATTGGGTAGTGGACATCTCTAAAAAAATACAGCCTGTTTTTAACGTATGGGCATCTCCATAACATAGAGTTGGTAGATCATTTTTGAACAGGAGGTGGAAAATGTATTCTACATTTTGCCTGAATCTGGGGTCTTCAGAACACATTAGTAAAGATGCAGTAATTTGTATGGATCTTTCATATGGGTTTACGCCAAAATGTCAGAAAAAAGGCTGAATGCATGTTTACTGTGTATTCCACCCGGTATAAAAAAATCAAAGTCTGTAATAGTGAACAAGGGCAGTGGTGGTTGTGGGGGTGTTCCCTGCATATATTAAATGGCCAGCGGGGGGAAGAAAACAAAATCCCGAAAGCTTGAATTACAAAATGCAAACAAGTGGGTTTTGCAATTTTGTAATTCAAGCTTTTGGGATTCGGTTTTATAATGTAGATCTCTTTCATCATATCTTCATCCCTTTCCTGTAGGAAAGAGTAGAGGGAAAAGAACGTGCTTCTGCACTTTTCTGGCATATACTCATTGGGGATGCTTTGGCTTGACACATGTGACATATTTCTAATGCATTGTCTATGGTGTCTTTTGAGTGTAGTGGGTGAATTGTATACTGGTCTAAAATGTTAGATGCACTAAAAGGATCTACATGTTCAAATTGGCCAGTTGGTGGTGAATCTTAAATTATATTGGTGGTTTCTCTTATGCTTTCCTCTATGTTTATATATTTGAAGTATTGATAGTTTTCTTTGAGATATTGTAGGGATTGTCTAACTTTGTTTAAGTCAACTAGTTATTGCCACATATTGTGTGTCTTTTTTTGGTACACCATTAAACAATACAATCAATGACTGATCTATTCGCTATAATACTCCTAGAGTTTCAACATGTTCTTTAGGATCTAATGGCAAATAAAGTTCTTTTCCACAAATACCTTTTAGTGACTCAGATGGAGGCAATTCGGCCGTTTTTAGTTCAAGGCCTATTATAGCTTGAAATGGGTGTACTGTTTGGATTATAATACTCACAGACAAGATAGGTTGTTGGAGAGCTTTTGGAAGTGGGTAGATTTCTAAGTTGTTAGTTATAGCATGTAATGTCATTTGGTTATTGTCAAGCTTTGTATTGCAGTATGTGTAAACTATTGATGGGTCCATTATGTTATATTTATTTTCTGTTGTTACATATAAAGCTAAATAGAACCATTGAGATTCCTCATTGTCCTCGGTTTTGTAGGCCATATCTACTATTTTTGTGCTCTTTTTATAAAAGGTTCTGCAACAACAGATACATACTTTTTCTGGTATTTCAGCAGATGTGTTTTGAAACTTAGCTATTTCTTTTTTATATGTGCTTGGAGGTTGGAGGTTGGAGTTTGTGAGGCTTTCACTAACGTTTTCTGAAGTTACTGAATTTTGTAAGTGAACTTCAGTTCCAAAATAATAACTTTGGATGTGCTCTATTTCTCGAAGAGGTTCTTTGGCAGTTCCATGTATGAGAATGTTATTTAAATGTTGGAGTTCTAGAGCAGGACATTTTGCATAGTATAGTCTATGCATAAGATTTCGTACAACAAAATGGTGTATTGCTAACATTTTGATGTTGTGGAAGGTGGTTTTGCAAGCAGTTCCTGGAATGCAGGCTAGTGAATGTCCTTGAAGTCCAATGTGCCTGCGCACTGGGCATGAGTCTATGGATTGTAAAGTTTTGATTCTACTTTTGTCTTTTAGTTTCACATAGTGATTGAGGAATTGTTGTAAATATTTGAAGGATTGTTTGCATAGTTACATATTGAGCTACATGTCCATTTATACATTAGACAGTTTGTTTGGGTGATATAAATATTTGGTTTAAAGTTTGTTGGGGAAGTTTTTTCTATAAAGGTTTATTTTGCCATAATGGTGTCTCCTACCATTTCATACCCTCTGCCATTATTGTCTATGGCAATTGTTTTATTGTTCTTGTTTATAAGCCTCTTCATTGAAATATGGTTCTGTGCTGCTTGTGTGAATCCATTCACCTTTGCAGAAGTTTTAAAAGGTGCCTATACTGACATTGCGCATCTTTCGAAGTACTTTTTGTAATGTATCAATTCATTTAGGTAGTGGTTTCATTCTGTTTAAATTCAATATGAACAACATTCTCTTATGTAGAAATGCACTGTCAATTAGGGCTTTGAGGATTAGTCTTCTGCTATAGTTTTTAAGGGTAGATTGTGACATTTAGCTGTCCTTTTAAGATTTTGAAGAACTGTACGATGGAACTTTTTTAGTAAAATACATTTTTGGTATGCTTTACTGTGGCTATGTTAACATTTATAGATATATTTTTTTTTTATTTTTTATATTTTTGATTTAATTGTATAACAATTTTTACAAAAAGAGACAGAAAATAATTTGCAGAATCCTATCTGCAAAATTCCGTATAATCTAGTCCTTGTTTAGTCTTTGACTATTTCTTCTTGATTCTTTATCCTGAGTTCGATCGTACAGGAAGACGGTAAGCCTTCGATGGATTTGTTTTCGTGTCTTTCCAAAAACCATCTTCTCAGGACATATTCTACAACTGCAAGGTCAAAGATTTAAAGACTTGAGAAACAGGGCCACTCCTATGACGCATCGCTTATTGTTCCCATTGGTCAGTAGTGACCATCGCTTTTCTGCGTCAAGGGTTCAGTAGTGTTTCAGTGGATCCCTAAGAAAACGCGACCTTTCAGTTTCTAAGCTAGCACATTCCATTATCAGATGCTTTGAACTTTCTGTATTATCCTTTGATTTACAGAAGCGACAGGTGTTTGTAGGCGCTTGTTTGCGAATTGCCAGGATCTCGTTGGTTTTCAGTTGGTTTAGTTTGAATCTTAGGAACGTACGACCAAGATTCTTATCTGGGAAGCTGTGCAGGTAACCACGTGTAGCGTTGAGCTTCATCTGGGCGGTTGGTAAGTTGGTTGTCAGGGAATACGTGTGTGCCACTTCTTGGGTGTGGATCCAATCTGCCTCAAACAATTTTTTCGACACTCTGTTTGGATTTTGAAAGAGTGTCTCGGTCGACAGATCCAGTTCTTTCAAGATCGCTAAGTTTGTTTGTTCCCGTTTTGCGAGCATCACGTTTCCGTCAACCACAAGTTCTTTTCGTATAAGGTGCAACACATGGCCTTCCGGATTGTTGATGACTTTACGATATAGCATCAAGGTAGCTCTCATTTTTATTGCCAGTAATGATGATGTACAGAGCTCCCTCCTTATTAGTGCAATCGGTGTAGATGTTGCTAAGCCAAGTACTTTTCGCCAGAAGAAACTTCCAAATTTCTCCCATATGGTATTCGGAATCAATGGCATTGGGTCCGTGCCATAAATTAAGGCGGGGACGACCTTTGATTTATAGAATCTTAGAATAGGCATAATCGAAAAGCGGCCATGCTTCTTATCAACAGCCTTTGCTTGTGCTGTAAGGTTTTTTAGCTTTAGCCAGAGTGACTCTTGCATAGTCTTTTCGTCCTTGTCGTTGCTTATTGTTATTCCCAAATATTTAAAAGCATTGACTATTTCTAAGTTCTTGCCGTCGCAATGCCAGATGGGTTTTTGCTTCTTCTTTGCGGGCCTGCCCAATATGAGCACTTTTGACTTTTCGTTGTTTAGTTGGAGGTTGTTTTCTGACATTTAGGATATCATGTTATCCAATTGGCGCTGGAGGCCTATTGGCGTAAAATCCATCAAGATGATGTCGTCTGCATATAATAAACGATCAATTTTTTTCACCGCCCAGCGAAGGTGGAAAATGTCTGAGCGTCTGGATTGATTCTCCATAGTCTACAATGTAGGAGTTGTATAACGAAGGAGCCAGGGGGCAGCCTTGTTTGACTCCGCGTGCTGTGCCAATTTCCTCAGACAATCGCCGTCTGCACTAAGGCGCACTCGTATAGAAGTCCCCTGGTGTAAGGCCCTGTATAAGGCCTGTGTAAGGCCCTGTATAGGGTTTAGGATTTCGTTAGGACAACCTTTTCTTTCCAGTTTCGCCCATAGACGCTGCCTATCGACCTGGTTGAAGGCTTGGACCAGGTCGATAAAGACAACGTAAATCGGGTGGCCGCCCTGGAGGACTTTAGCCTTCAGGGCGCTCATGAGCAGGATATTGGTGGTTGTTCCAGAATTTCTGATAAACCCATTCTGAAAGGGATCCAGTGCGTTGGCAGCACAAGCCCAGTTTTGAAATGCATCCAGTACAAAGGACGAGAAGACTTTCCCCATTACATCTAAGAGGGCAATAGGTCTGTACTGGTTTGGGTCATCAGTCGCACCTTTTTTGAAAATGGGGACGATGTTAGCTTTTTTCCATGTCGGTGGAATTGCATTGGTCTTATTGCAATTATAGAAAAGTTTGCTCATGAATTTAGCCCACAGCTCAGGATGTTTTTTGAGTTCCAGATTACTGATGCCGTCAGGACCAGGTGCCCTTGAGTTATTCAATTTTTTTAGCTTGTTTAAGATGGAATCTTTATCATCGGGGATGTTCCATGCGGTGTTTCTTTCCCGGCCATCTCTGGTAAAAGATTTGGTTGTGGTCACTTCCGCGGTTGGTGCAAATAATTTTGAAAAATGCTCAATCCAGCGGGTCTCTCCCACGTTGTTCTGGATGTTATCATTGATGTTAGTTTGTGTTCCCTTAATTAGATTCCAGAATTCCTTTGGCTTATTTCCACAGATGGCAGACAGCATTTGTTGGGAGTCATTCAAGTATAGTTTATGGCGGTGGTGTAACAGCCAGCTTCTGTAATCACACACAGCCTTTGACCAGTTTTGCTGGTTCTCAGAAGATGGTACCTTTTGATAGAGTCTTTTAAGTCTTCTATGCTCCTTCCTTTTGTCTACTTGTTCTTTGCTGTATAAGTGTGAATGATCTTTCTTTGAAATCGATGTTTTAGCTGGAGCCATAAGGAATCTGGTTAATAAGGGTGTGTAGTCCAAGTCAATTCCGTTCCTTTTAGTATTTGTCGAGATCTTAATTCGGGATCGTGTGTATTGTGCTTCTAATTCCAACAGTCCCTTTTCAGATATCTTAACTCTTTTACCTTTTTCCGTTATTTCAAGGGACACAGGGTACGAGATCTTTTGCAGTCTAGCCGACCAGCCTTCTATTATTAAGAGGTTATGGTCGCTAAAAGTTGTAGGTCTGATCACAAAGGAGCGGATCTCCGGCAGGATATCTCTTGATACAAATATATGGTCTATTGTGCCTGTTTGGTCACCTCTTTGCCATGACGCGATCAAAAGGTTTGCTTTAGACCGTTGCCAATGAAGGTTATACATATTCCTGTCCGACATTATCTTATCGAGGAGTTTTCCTCTCTCCTGTGCTGGGGATTTTTGGTTTAGCGTGTTAGAGCGATTTCCGATCCCTTCGCAAATGGCGTTGAAATCGTCATTTATAATTGTACTGTAGTCAGTCCTTTTTTTTAAAGCTTCGTCCAGGACGTTTTGGAAATCATTTGTGAAATCTTCATTCGTTATTATCAGACGATTCCAGTACACATTTATTAGAAGGAATGTAGTTTCCGTTTGGTCAGTATGAGTAGATTTTCTTGTAAGTACTGAGGCCTGAATCCAGTACGGAGTCGTGAGAATATCAGAAATTTCCACGCCCGAGCCAGCTCTGACTGCCGTTATTAGACCAGCTGAAGGCCGTCCTGTTACTCCTTTTCTGGCACTCGTGAAGATTATTTCATAACCATCCAGCTGTGGTTTGGTGGTTAGCCAGGTCTTCTGTAGACATAGGACGTCAAAATTTCCCAGGTTGACATCGGTTTCCTTAGTGAGGTGCGCAAATCCTCTCGTATTCCAGCAACCAAATTTTAATGGATTTAACAGGGGTATTTGCAACTCTTTGGTATTTTCCTGATATATCTGAAGGTGGTTCTTCTCATTCGGTACTCGTTACTAGTGATTTTTCCTGGCATTGGTATCGGTTTTCTGCCAGGTCCATGGTTCAGTTTGATTTGCCCCAGAAGTTCCATGGTTGTTTCGAACTTGGACGTTGCGAGAGGATTGTTGGAACCATTTGCTCCGGTCGGAAGTCCGTTCCTGATTTGAATCGGTCTGTAGGTTTATCGCTAGTCTTTCTCCGTCTCTCTGATTAACGCTACAAATTCCAAATTTATTTGTTGTTTGAGTGGTCTGTGACGGTCTGGCATGAGGCATTTTGCTGATGTAACGAGAGCGGTTTTCTTTGTTCAGCTTCGGAGTATCCTTTCGGTTACTTATTCCTCTTTCAATCCTTTTTACAGAGGTCCCTTGTTCACTTGGACGTCTGATATTTGTTAGTTCGAAGCCCACTGATCGCAGATTTTCTGATTCTCTCAGTAGGAAAAGTTTGGTGGCTTCCGAAGTAAGGTGAATATAGGAGTAATCAGTTCTTCTTGAGGTACTTGGTTCCACCATCCAGAGATCTTTATTTTCTAAGGGCTTCAGGTTTGGAATTTGTGTTAAGATTTTAATAATGTTGTTTCTATTCATAGTTAGACCTTCCTGTTTTCGGTTGATGTTTTTCAACTTTAACGTATGAGTGCTCACAATTTGTTTAGGTTCATTTTTCCATTCTCTATCTATTTCCACTACTTTGGGCCTCATTACGACCCTGGCGGTAAGGGGTTAACGGCAGCGTTAGCTGCGCCGACCCCTTACCGCCAATTACGAGGTCCCCTAGCGCCATGGTGCTTTTAACACCTGCTTTTAGCAGGTGTTAAAATCCATGGCGCTAAGGGACCATGGAGTTAATTACGCCACCGTAATTTACGGTGGCGTAATTAAAGCCTTCCCCACTCCCATTATGCCCTATGGGGCAAAAATGGGAATGGGGAAGGGTAAATGGGGATTGGGGATTTACCGCCCCGCCTAGGTCGGAATGGGGCGGTAAGTCCGCCAACCACCATGGCGTAAACGTAGTTTACGCCATGGTGGTAAAGTCACGGCCCAGGCGGTAACTTACCGCCTGGGTCGTAATGAGGCCCTTTGTCTTCCTTCCTCTTCTTGTTCACCTGAGAAACATATTGAAGATATGAGTTTGTGGTCCTTTTTTCTTTTTCATATTTAGGTTTTGTATTCTTTTTCTGGTCATCATTTTCACCATGGGTTCGAGAATGGACAGGTGTATGCAGGTGTTTATTTCTCTTCCAAATATTTGTACTCAGTCTGCGTACACGGTCAGATCTTTTTTCTTCAAGGACATTTGACCTCGATTTTTTAATGTCTACAAACTCCACTTTTTGAGGTTTTTGGCTTTCCTCCGAGGACATCGATAGCGAATCAGAGATGTCGTAAATGTTTACCTTGTTTGGAGGTTCATTTTTAGAAAAATCTGTGATCTCTTTGTTCACTTTTCTCTTTACTGGTTTCTTTGGGTTGTTTTCGAACCCTATTTCATCAACTGTCAGAATACTCCAGTCTGACTGCTCTTCAACAACAAAGACAGGTTTAATTTCCTTAGCACAATAGACTCGTTTTTCAGGCTCGCAATTCTGGCGGGAGGAGACTTTCTTCTCGCTTTTTGCAGAGGGGTCTTCTCTCCTGATGGCCACCTTTAGCTGCTTCTGCTGGATTTGAGAAACTGGTGTGGCCTGTGGCATATTATCGTTCCTCTTCAGGTAACGGTTAACAATCGATTTTTGTTGAGTGAATATGCCGTAGGTGAAGTTCTTAGAATTTCTGACAAGGCCTTTATTTGATCTTCTCCCACCTTCGCCATTCTTTGTGTAAGAAAAGGGGTTTAACTTTTGTTTATCCACTGGTTCTGTATCCACAGTTTGAGTTGTTTCTGGATGTTCTTCTTCTTCCTCTAGAATGGCAATGATGGCGTCTAGAGGCTCAGCCCCTTGTTTACAAGTCTGTGTGTCAGGAGCTCTGTCCTGGTGAGATACCGATCTGACTGCCTCACCTATGGGGTCCGACAAGGGTATCGATGGACCGGTGGTATGTTGCGACTGTCGATTTAAAACATCATCAGTAGCTGGCTGAGGTTCGGATCGTTGGGAACATAGGCAGGTATCGGTCAACTTTGTCCTGCTCATTCTTCTGCCTAATTCAGAGTCTTGGGATCCCATAATATAACCTTCCAGGTACAGTAGTTTTGATTGCATTGAAGCCAGCATGGATATCTGGTCACGCAGCGTATCGTTAATATTCTCATACATCTTCGTGAACGGGGCCATGGCAATCGTTACTGTGGACATTATAGTTGCAAGATCCACCTTTTGCTGAGTAACATTTTGCCGAGAGGATTGTTGGATTTTACTAATTTTCCGCATGGGAGTTGGAATATAAGTCAGCGGCGACGTATTGGCCAATTTTTTATCATTATCTTTCTGCAAGAGATTTTGGTCAGTTTTCTTTGACTGCACAGAGCTACTTGTCATTGATGTTTGAGTCACGACTGTCTGCGTCTCATATCTTTCCGCATTCACCAAGTCGCTGTTTCGTGGCTCTGGAATATGATAGCGTTGCTCAGGAAAGGCTTTGTGCAGACTAGTATTAGGCTTTCCTTTCAGGTTCCACACTTCAGTACTCTCTGACTCCTGTCTTGATTCCTCTAGGGATTTTTCATGATTACTTATTACCATAATTCCTTCCTGAAGATCAAGATTTTCAATCCTCCCCACAGATTTGTTTAAATAATGCCATCTTAATGCGGCACCCCGTCTGCCTGTTTCGTAGTTGAAGTGATGTTTGCAAATTCTAGGGTTATAGCAGCATTTCCTGCAAGACTGCCCGGAGATGATGGGTTTACCTCTGCTTCGACCAAACTCTCTAGAATTTCACAATCTGATAGCTCCTGCTGATGGTTAAAGCAGAGGTCCGTCTTTTTCTTAAAAAAGTCATTTAGAGCTACTGCTGTGCAGTCTTTTGTAAGTCCAGGTTTTGGGCCCATTTTTTTACTTAAAGGGACCTTTGGTTTTGAGGTTGGTCGTCTTCTCCCTTTAGTATGATTGTATCAGTGCGCTTTCGTACTCACCGTTGGAGTTGGGTAATGTGGGACCTCATTTTGTGCTCCTTGCTTTCCTTTTATCCTTTTTGATATAGTCCTCATTTGTATACAAGCAACTACAGGTATTTCTGTACCTTTTGAGATCTTGAAGGGAATACCCGATTCAGGTGCAAGCTCAATTGGATCATTATATTTGCCCAAGATAGGATTGTGTACGGCAGGATTTTGGAGCAGCAT
Source organism: Ambystoma mexicanum (assembly GCF_040938575.1). Classification (NCBI taxonomy): domain Eukaryota; kingdom Metazoa; phylum Chordata; class Amphibia; order Caudata; family Ambystomatidae; genus Ambystoma; species Ambystoma mexicanum. The sequence continues at coordinate 478,543,643 of NC_090926.1, forward strand.
TTTACATTTCTTCAGGTCTTCATTATTTCCCTTGGGGGCCAGGGTTGGTGTGTGGGACAAGACTGTAATACGCTCCCTGTCTTCTGATGTTAATGTGGTGTGCACTAAAGCAGCACAAACAATCTTTGCTGATCCCCCTGCTGGGTGAATCATTTTGTTCTGTCCATTTTCTGCGTTATTTTGGATCTGAGGTACTTCGCCTTCGGTGTCCATCATCATCTGAGAGCGCGGCCCAGTGGCGATTTCATCTCGCTCAATATGTCCTGATTGGCCTGGGCGCCTGGAGGTTGACACATTCACCTCGGGGGATATTGCAGGCAGAGCTTCTACTTGTTGATTACTGCCCTGCGTCCCCGAGGGCGGTGTCGAGACAATCTCAGCAATTGCAGGCAGAGCTTCTACTTGTCGATTACTGCCCTGCGTCCCGAGAGCGGTATCGAGACAATCTCAGCAATTGAATCGCCGCGGTTGGGGATGATCATCTCGAGCCTTGCACTCTTTGCTTTACAGTCCCTGGCGAGCTCGGGTTCGTCTGAGCAGATGGTACGTTTCGGTACTCTCTTTGGTACCGAAGCCTTTTCTCCTCGCTTCCTAGAGTTAGGCTTTCCCGCTAGAGAATCTTTCGGCGGTCGGAGCACCCGACGGTTCTCTTCAGCATTCGCGCCGGCAGACGGGCAGGTAAGGCGGAGGGAAGGGGACGGGGAACGAGGGGGGGGGAGAGGGGAAGGAAGGGTTACAGGAATAGAAGATTTAGGAGAGAAAAGGGAGGGCGACGAAGGGAAAGCTGGGGAAGGGGAGATATCAGAGGCACCTGCAACTGCCGAAAAGGAAGGGGACAAAAGCGCCATACCTGCAACCGCTACCGGCTCACTCGATGGAGGTGGTGTCTTCATATTGTCCAGTGAGGAGGTCATCTTGACGGCCTCCTCTGCACGAGATTGTAGATCCCTGATGTTAAATGCTGGTAGCTTTGGTCTTGTAGATCACGGTCAGGCGCCGGTCAGGCCCCGGTCTGCCACAGTCTGCAGGCTTCACTCTGCAGCTCACTTTATAGATATAGTGTTAGCATCATAAGTAGGAATGCTTTTGCTTGTACATTTGTTTTAATTTTCGTTTTTGCAAGAGAGGCCTTACTTTTCTTCAGTGGTGGATGGTATGGTTTTGTTGAGTGAAGTTAATAGCTGTTTGTTGTATTGTTTTCATTTTGTTGTTTTAGAGGTGGACGACTAAATGGCTTGCTTTTATTCTTATCTGCTCTATTTTTCTTTGTTTTCTACAAAGTTGCTTTTTATTAGGCATTCCCTTCTGTCTGATGGGAATAAAAAGTTTGGGTTTGAAAATTGTGGAATGTATATGCATGTATTGTGCATGGGTGTGTGGGTGTGATTGTAGAGATGAGTAGAGTGCTGTGTGATTGTGTAGTGGGATACTAGGTGTGGTTGGGAAGGTTGAAAGAGTAAGAATCGGCTATGGGTTGATGGGCTTGGATTTGTGAGTAAGGGAGTGGTGGTGTGATTGAATAAGTAGGGACATTTTGATCTTTTAAGAAAAACTGGTTGTTATAATGGTGTTGTTTAGATGGGATTGGAAAGAGTGAGAATGCGTATGAGTAGTGTTGTTTGGTACATTAGAAGGAACAGGGGAAAATGAGTTTGAGAAAAAGGTGCATATGTAGGATAATCCTATTCTGCTGATTGTATTCAAAGAAGGGATGTGCTTGTTAGTGCAATGTATTTGTAAGGTATTATCTTATATGCTTGTTTTTATTTGACCAAATGTTACATTTGACCGAATTTGGCCAGTAACATTTGATTGAATAAAAATGAACAATTAGGCAAATACATACTGAACATGTGGAGCGAGGATTGCGGGGGTCTCGCCCACTCCCTGTGTTTGGTATGTATTAGCCTTGGGGTGTTTCGGGGATGTCACCGTTTCCTCAATAATGGAGGTGGGGACAAAAAAAAAAGAAAAAGTGTCCCTGCAGTGTTAGATTCAACCTGCGTTAGAGGGACGGATCTGAAGCCGCAGGACAGAAGTGGACCAGGCAGTGAGCATAGAGGTAAGTAGGGAAGGGGGATAGTGGGTGGGGGTGGGTTGGTGTGAGGTTGTTTGATCATCTGAGAATCGATCACATGTGGGCTGTTTTTTTTAACAGTTTGCCTTGATCAATTCTCAGACAATCAAACAACCGCAAACCATTTGTTATGTCTTGTAGTGTTTTTAAAGAATAGGGAAATTGTGGCCTAGTGGTAATGCAATGGTGGATTGTTGTTGCAGCAGTGTTTGGTGACATATAGTAGAGGTTGGGATAGAATAGTACTTTATATGTAAGGTGAAGTTTTGTATATAGATACTTTGATGGTATACAGATATGTGTGAGCAGGTGGAGAATGGTTGTAGTGTAAGGGATGTAATGAGTGAGTTTGGAAAGTGTGACATGTGTATGGACAGAAAAATGGAAAATGCTGTCCATTTATACATTTTTCTTTGTAGGAACATGTTCATGAATGTGTAAAAAAATGCATAGGTGCAATTATAGCAGCACTGTGTGTAACTTTTTTGTAAAAGAAAAGAGTATCAGATGGGAACGATTTGTAGATCATGTTTAAGTGGCACTTGGTGTGTGGATGTTTAAAATGTTACCAGTACATGCATACTTGCCAACATGATCTTTTTCAATATGCAGGTGCTTATCAAGTTTTGGTATTTTACAATGCATTCTGGGAGTTGTAGTTGCACTTTTTCCATTAGAAAACCTGGATGTCTAGTCCCAGAATGCAGAGAAATTACACCCCATTGCATAAACAGACACCCGAACACCCTTATAGTCTGCAGACTATTAATTGGATATTTTAAAAGCAAATGTATTTCAGAACAATATGGAAGATATGTAGAGTATAAAAATAAATGTATTTATGAAAGGGATGGGGTATCAGAATGGGAAACATAAATGGGAGTATTTGGAATTTGTATACAATGATCATGAGGGGAGGGAGGGAGTGAAGTTTCATCAAAGCGTCTTTCAGTTACATTTTGGGAATTAGATGGGGGGATTGCTGGGGGAAAAAGGGACAGGTACAAGAAGGACAGTTATAATCAACATTTCTAATAACATGATTTTTCACATTAAAGTCATTAATGAGTTCATCCAATGTTGCAGACAATATCACAATGTCATTATGTACAGTTGGGAACAGAGATTTTCTTTGTGGTTCTTGGGATTCTCCATAATTAAATTGGGGTGCTGTTTCTTCATGTAAAGTATGTGCTATGAGAAGAAAATACATTACTTTCTTGGCTGAGTACTGTATACATTAGATTATTTGTTTATATTAAAATATGCATTGTTTACCATTAGAGATGTTATCATCATTAATTTCTTGTTTTGGGAAGTTTTCTTCAAACCACTCAAGTGTGCTTTCCATTTCTGTGAGAGAAAAACATAGTGCTTATTGCTTATAAGAAATGTTTATATAATGGATGGTAATAATATAGACATACATGCAGTGTAGTTACTATTTTGTAAGAGGTTGCTTTGGAACGAGTGAGTCTGTATGAAGAGTTGTAATTAAGTGATAATATGAGGTGTGCGGTTATGGTTTGTGCTTGGTGCTTTCCATCATATTGTGTGCTAAATGAAAACATTATTTGTACATTTTAAATGATGATTTTGTATGAAAGGTATTTTTGGGTGTAATAAATATAAGTAATGTTTTATGTATATGTGTTTGTTGGCTAAAGAGTACTAAATGTTTTGTTCTCTCCTGTGCTTCTGGCCTTTGTGAATGCTATCTGATGTCCACGGACATTCATACTATTCGCAGACTCCATAGCTGCTACATTGTGGGTGAGTATAATATAAGGAGCTTGTAGCAAATTAAGGGTGCACTTTTAAAAAAACAATGAAATTCAGTCAAACAACTTTGTTAAAGGGACGTTATGGTTAAGTTGCACTAACAGAAACCTGTGAAATTCAGAGAAAAACATAGTTAAAGGAACGTTATGGTTACAAGTAAAACCGAAATCCCCTAGAAATTCTAAGGTTGTGGTAAGCTAAGCAACCATAACTCACAACTCCACTGTGCACTGCTAAGACTAACACCAAGGACATCAAAAATGACATCACTGATTGCATTACTTATACAATTTATTTTGATGAAAGTCCCTACAAGGGGTTTTCTTTTTAACGTTGGTAACACCACATATGGGGTTAACGGGAAACCTATTAAAGAATGTACTCATCTAAACAAAACACTATATTGGAGTACAGGAACCAAATCATACATACAAAAAGGCAATAACTGCAGCACGTACCATAGAAGAACAACATTTTTCATCTGGTAATTTTGAATCATAAAATAATGAATGCTACCTTATCAGATTTTTGAGTAATGTTAAACATGGAATAAATAAGCTAAGCAACCATAACTCACAACTCCACTGTGCACTGCTAAGACTAACACCAAGGACATCAAAGATGACATCACTGATTGCATTACTTATACAATTTATTTTGATGAAAGTCCCTACAAGGGGTTTTCTTTTTAACGTTGGTAACACCACATATGGGGTTACCGGGAAACCTATTAAAGAATGTACTCATCTAAACAAAACACTATATTGGAGTACAGGAACCAAATCATACATACAAAAAGGCAATAACTGCAGCACGTACCATAGAAGAACAACATTTTTCATCTGGTAATTTTGAATCATAAAATAATGAATGCTACCTTATCAGATTTTTGAGTAATGTTAAACATGGAATAAATAGCTAACAATTCAAGACTTCCTATGCACTTGTGCTAGAACAATACATATGAAGACCTACAACGCATACAAATCAGAGGCACATACAGGGAAACTAAAGTAAGGAAGAAAGAAACAACATTGCCAGAAATTGTCAATAACATTAAAGTTCATCATCATGTATTCAAATGAATTGTGTGTTTGAACCCTTCTTATTGACCCGTGTATATATACCATGAGCGGAGACTAAACCCTAAGGAAAGTACTTAGTGAACAAAAACACATGGCCTAGAAATTGTTGGGAAGGGGGCAACAACGTCCCACCCCCCTAGGCACTTTAGAATGTGGTGAGATGCATTGGAAGCATTATGATGAGCCGCGGCAAGGGGGATGGTGAAAGGACCACCCCCCCAATCTAAAAGACCCCTCCTCAATATAATAAAATATAACCAACCCACATAGTGTTGCATGGGGTGCGGCACTGCATGCACTTGGCTCAAATTATGAGACGAGGGATATCTCCAGCTATGCCTGAGCTCCCATGAGGACAGTCCACACCCCCAACTGCCACAAAGCCAAATAATTGTTCTAACAGTGTTGCAAAGATGTATTATTTACTCAAGAGGAATGTGCCCTACAAAGCCGCAATCAGAGATCGGCGCCAGGTGTGCATGTTATCTCACACTGGCCAAAGCATGACCCGCTCCATCCCCAGGTGACCACGAGTTATAGCCCATATAACGGACTGAGCTTTAAGACCCCATAATTCCATGGCATCAGGGGCCCTCTTACCACCAACGCTAAAAGCAACAAGTCCTGAATGTTCAAAGAGTATGGACATTGCATGTTTTTGAATTACAATCATGTGATTTGTAGTGAGAGGTACTGGGAGGGATATATTATAGTTCAAAACGAGGGTGGACACCTTGAAGCCTGATGGCGTGGAAGGGAGTGAGTGAAATTTGTGTGTGGAGGTAAGAGGGCCCCAGAACCTCCTTTGAGTCAACCCTAAAATCTGTCAGGTGCACAGTATAATGACAAAGTTGCATTGTGATAGGAGTGTAGTTAATTTGTTCTTTGACCTTTGATGTGAGAAGATGATCACCACAGCACCCACGTGATGGAAGACAGACAGACTGTGCTGGAACCAATGACCTGGTATCTCTTATGGAGCATGGGATGAATGAGGTGGATCATGTATAGGCATACACAAACCAGCTGCATGCGTTCTACTGTGTAAATTATGTCATCAGTGATGATGTTTTTCTTTATAATATTCTGCTTGTACTACTTTTTGGCAGAACGTTCTTGGCAGCAGAGTCCTTTGTTGTTGCGCTCATCTGTGTATGAGATTAAAACGTGTTATCCTTACAAGATTAACTTGGGGCTTTCTTCCCTATCGGGTTGTATTTTCTCTGGTGTGAGCGTTCAGGGACTTGCCTTCAATATGTCAGTTAACAAAAATAAGTGGCCTAGATATGTGATGTCATCAGTAATGTCATCAATGACATGTGTGATGTCATATTTGATGTCCTGGGTGTTAGTCTTAGCAGTGCATGGTGGTGGTGCGGGATATGGTTGCTTAGCTTACCATAACTGGCAAATTTCTGGGGGGTTTCAGTTTTACTTGTAGCCACAACGTCCCTTTATGCTTTTTCACTGAATTTCAAAGGTTTTTATTAGTGCAACTTACCCATAACATCCCCTTAACAATGTTTTTTCACTGAATACATATATTACACGTCCAGTGGTAGCAGTCATTGGGTTAACATTAAGTTGCTCAATTGGAAGAGCATGTTTTGGGTGGCTTATTCCCTCACCCCACCCCAGACAAATCTTCACAAAACTTTGCAGAAAAAGGTAGATAGTCCCATCAGACTGATTCTGTGAAGTTTGGTGAAGTTTAGTGCAGCGGGGCCAAAGTTATACATGGGTCCCAAAATGAGTGTTTTTTTCTCATAGAAGCAATGGAAAAAAAAGGTGGATCACGCCGACAGCCCAAACCACTGGACGGACACTCACCAAATGTGCGTCAGAACCGGCAGCTTTTACCCAAAAGTGTGCTTTTGTAAAGTTGGTGTCCAAAAAGTAGATCAAAAAAGAATTAGTGGGTTCGGTCTACAGACTCACTTCCCTGTTCGGCCCACGGATGGACCTCCGATTGGTCCAGGGGATGGTGTGATGTCCACGGACATCAGACGCGCCCCCTGATTGGATGTTGAAAAGCAAAAAATGCATCATATTTTTGGGAAATGCACGCCATGTTTAATTTGTGGACAGTGCCCGTTGTCCGCAAATATCGTGGTAAAAATATATTTAAAAAGACAACATTGCACTTTTGAAACTAATGACACAAGCTATGGGGAGGTGAGGGGTGATGAGGATGAGATGGGATATGGCCATAAAAAGCCAAAGAAAACTGCTATTTTCCACCTGGGAAGTTTGCGCACTGTCCCTGTGATTGTCAGGAACATCTCAGAAGTTCAGCCGCATCCATACATATTTTTGCATTACGGGGTTGGTGAAAAGCAGTTTTTGGATGCTGTATAACTTTGGTGCCACTCAATGAAACTGTATGAATATTTGTGATATTATTCTAGATGTCACCTTGAATGGGTCTACAACGTTTGGTGCTCTTTTTCCAAGAGGGAACAAAATTAGAGGGTGGTCCTCAAATATTTGAAAGGCTTATACATTTGGTGCAGTTCCACAAATCTGCACAAATGTTTGCACAAATACAGCGCTCGGCAAGGACGAATGCCTACTTTGATTTACTTATTTGGGCATGCAGTGTGGCCAAAGCTGTAGGTTTAAATGGGAAAACTAAAATCTGCTTGCGACTGCAACCCAAAGTGCAGGATGGAATTTCAGCCAAGTTGCAAACATGCAGCATTGCCTAATATTTAGTTTTAAATGGGAAAGAAAAAATATGCTTGCAGCTGCAGCATGGAGTTGTGCAGGGACCTGAAAGGATGCTTTTGGAAATCTGTCCTGTGTATTACTTTTTGAATTTGTTAAAATGTAAGTACGTTAAATAGTGATATAACTTTTCTATTATGGGCAGATGGCCTTATTTTATTTATCTATTTTATATTTCCATTTGTTACATGCCCAGACCCTCGAGTATCACGACGTGGTTACAGACAGCTTAGAAATTAGTCATACCATAGTATAGTGTTCATAAAATGTTATTACAGCAAACAGAAGATTATACAGTACACTCACAAACATTATTTACAGTTAGATCAGGTGTGCTTCGTGCTAATATTGGTTGAATAACCATGTTTTTAGCAGTTTTTTAAAGCCGGGGAGCAAAGTCTCTTTTTTGATAATGATAGGAAGGGAGTTCCAGTGTTTGGGTGCTAATACCTGGAAGCTGCTACCCCGCACTCTGCTATTTTTATACCGGGAAGACACTAAGAGTAAATTATCGTTAGACCTTAGAGTTCTAGACAATTCTTTTTTCTGAAGGGCGTTGTTGAGGTAGATTGGGGCTTTTTTGCCAAGTCCTTTGTGTGTGATGCAGAGAGTTTTAAAAATAATTCTGGCTTTGATCGGTAACCAATGGGCCTCCTTCCTTATCTTGGTAATATGCTCAAACCTTTTTATCCCTAAAGCTGCTCTTAAGGCTTTGTTTTGAATCAATTGCAGTTTGCTGAGATTGGTGTTAGAGGTCCCTAGCAATAAAACATTGCAGTAATCCAACTTGGATAGTACTAAGCCCCTGGCCAGGGTGAGACAGTTGGTCGGAGTCAGAAATTGTCTACTTAATGCTATGAGTTTGGATGTGTACGCTGAGGTGTACTAATATGTTTAGACATGGTGAGGTTGGCGTCTAGTTATACACCTAATGTTTTTACTTGCAAGATTACAGGAATTAGAGTGCTGTCGATATTGATCGAAGGAATAGTCTGGGTGGAGGTCTTCTTATCATTGAAGCAAAGACTATTTAGCGCCATCCAGTTTTTAATAATGGCGTACATTTTGTTAATGGTCGTGGTGTCTTGGAAATAGTTTCCTGAGATGGGTATGAGGATCTGGGTGTCATCCACGAAGTTAGTGTAGATTGCACCCATATCGTCTAATGCAGAGAAAAGGAATTTAGTATAGGCATTATAAAGGGTGGGAGAGAGACATGATCCTTGTGTGGCTCTAATGGGGACTGGGATGGGATCGGCAGCTTCTTTGCCTATGGCCACTCTAGAAGTGCGTTCGGCAAGAAAGGATTTCACCCACATAGTGGCCTCGTTAGAGAAATGGAAATCCTTGGCTAATGAGGTGCACAGTTTGTCATGGTCCACGAGGTCAAATGCGGCGGACAGGTCTAACAGCAGGAGGATGCAACGTTTCCCTGAGTCTCTGATAGTGTCCATTTGGATTTTGAGATCTAGGAGGGCCGTTTTCGTACTATGATTGGGCCTGAAACCTATTGTCTGATTCCAAGTAGATGGTTCTGTTCCAGATGGGCTTGTATTTGTGTGTAGGCTATTTTATGTATAAGTTTGAGTAGAAATGGGACCGTTGTTATTGGACAATGATTGGTAGGTGCTATAGGGTCCAGGTATGTTTATTTTTTAGAAGTGGGGTGACACAGGCTTCTTTGATGCTGATTGGGACTGTGTTGGTGATGAAAGAGGAATTGACAAAATTAGTGATGGTGGGGGTGAGGGAGGATGCGCATGCTTTGACTGATATAGCTGGGGCGTTTTCCCCTTTATAATTGGATGCTTTTAGCTTGGAAATGGTTTCAAACACTAGATCTTGAGAGACCGGTGAGAAATGGAATAGGGAGTTCGTATTATTATTGGAAGAGGGGAGGGGGTTAGTGGCTAGAGAATTTTTGTCTGCTAGTAACAGTCTTTTGGCACTTATTTTATTTTGTAACATGACAATTTTGGAGACAAGTGCATCTTGAATTGTGGTGCACCAATTCCACTCTTTCCTGGAATTGGTGTGAGTCGCGGTTGGGGTAGGATTTTCTAATTCTCTAAGGATTGAGAACAGTTCTTTGTAATCTGATGCGGCATTACTGATGCGTGTGTTGTAGGAGTTGGCTTTATGGGAGATAATGGCTGTTTTATAGCTTCTGTTAGCATCCTTGAAAGCTTTGGCAGAGTCGGTAGTGGGGAGTTTGTTGTGGGCATGATCAAAGGCGCATTTGGTTCTTCCTAGGGCGGCTATTTCTTCATCAAACCAGAAATGGGACTTTTTGTTTGCACGTCGCGTTTTAGTTGTGATGGGTGCTACTTCGTCGATGGTGAGGGTGAGGCATCTATGGTAGTAGTCAGCAATGGTGCTAGGGTCGTTACTGGTGACTAAGTTATGTGCTAGGGTTTTGTTAAGAGTAGGGACAAAGTTCTCTACAGTGAGCTTTCTGGGGTTTCTAGCTTCAAAAGTATCCATAACTATTGTCTTGGGAGGACGGGTTTGTCACTCATGAGAGTGAAATTAATGCAGAAGTGGTCCGACCAGCTAAGTGGGGTAATGCTATCAATAGTTAGTCTGGTATTAAGTGAAAGGATCCAGTCAAGGGTTCTGCCCTTAATATGAATGGGAGCATTCACCAGTTGGCTGAAACTCAGATCTTTGAGTGCTGAGTGTAGAGCTACGGCTTCAAGGTCTTGTTCATCATTGAAACCTAAGTTCAAGACTCCAAGGATGGTGCATTTTGTGTTTGGTTTGATGAAGGGTGCAAGAAGAAGTGGGATGTCTATTTCGGGATGACTCTTTGAGCTAGGTGTTAAATCACCACAAAGTTAATTGTAGTTTTCTCATTCAAGGCGAGTTTAGCTAGTGCAGTTTATACCCTGAGAGGACTTCGATGGAGCTTCATCTGAGTTGCAGATTACTCTTGGCTAGAATGGCTACACCACCTCCTATGGCATGGGTTCTATCAGCTCTGAGGATAGAGAAATTGGGTGGGATGGCCTGGGATAGCAGAGGTCCCAAAGCTTGATGAAGCCAGGATTCTGTGATTACTAGTAAATGAAGGTTTTGTTCAATAATTAGGTCGTGTATTTCGATTGCATGTGCTCCAAGAGATTGGGCATTAATGAGGGTACATTTGACATTAGTGGGTGTCTTGGGTTCCACTGCAATTACAGTCTTAGGCATTAGAGGGTAAGGGACATTGAACATAGATTTTGGAGACACGGTGGTAAGTGGCTTGTGCTTTTTGTTTTGCCAAAGGTCATTGGGCCTCATTATGAGGTTGGCGCAAAAAATCAGCCCTTAACGGCATGCCGTTAATAACATGTCCGTCTTGGCTCGAATCCGCAAACAGCAGGTGATTAAAAGTGCACGGTTCAAGGATGAGTAGCTGAACATGTTAGCTGACATCCTAGTGGCGAGTGCTGATGTGGTGTTCTGCAGCGACCTCAGGCATACATCCCAGCTGAAGAAGAAGGCCATCTGGGAAGAAGAAGCCCGGAAAGTAAGTGCAGTCGGCACAACCGCACGCACAGTGCGTGATTGTAAAAAGCAATGGGATGACCTCAGGCTGAGCTTTCGGAACATCTTGTTGCCAATTGGAGTCAGGGGCTGGCAACAGGTGGAGGACCTCACTCACCAGTGAAATTGACCAGATGGAAGGAGACTTGCAGCTCAGTCATAGATGTGGAGTCAATTGAAGGAGTCGGTGGAGCTGAGTTTGGCGTGCCAACATCGGCAGATGAAGGTGAGTGTCCCTACAAACACACGACAACCAATCATCAACATTGACCTCCAAATGTGACAGCAATGTCAGCCAATACATGGCCCATCATGCACACCTACACATATCCATATACACATGCTGTGCCCACCACTATCACATCCCAATGCATGGTGCATGCCACGCCCATACACGAATACACACCCGACACACAGATGACCTGCACGTGTCACACAGCACATCAGTCACAACACACATCAAGGCCCAACAGCAGCCACCATGGTGTATATGTGAACACCTGCACGATTGCAAACAGCACTCCCCAACCTTGCATGTACGCAGTCCACTGCAAAGCCAGGCATGCAACTGATCACATGGTGCCAACTGCACAAAGACAAACGCATGCATGATGCAAGCACCACCATCACTGATGCCCTGCCACTCTCTGTACCCCACAGGTACGGATGCAGACACCGAAGAAGCACAGGGAAGTGCACAATGCACAACACCATCCAAAAGGGCAAGGAGCCAAGTTGATGGCAACGGACCATCTACTTAGAACGGACCAAGGATGGGCCAAGTGGCATGCAGGACAACAAACAGTGCCCTACCAGCCATACTATAACCCAAACAGGACCAGCAGACACCTGCCCCTGCACCCCTGGACACACAATTGACACAGGCCGAGGACACATCTGGCATGGACAATGATGGCACACAGTCTGCTGCTGCAAGCACAAATGGGGAGATGGCTGCATCGGCAAAGATAGTGTTGACGAGGAAGCTGACCCTGACGATTACGGCAATGCAGGACACGTCCACTCAGAGCCTGTAGGTCGAACACCAAGCCCGCAGGTCACCCCACAGGACACCCCTCACCAGGATTCATCGAACAGGGCAGCCATGGAGAGTGGTCTCCGACATTGCACAGCCCCATATTGTATGCAGCATCACCACATAACCCAGCAACCACCACCCACACTGCCATACGGACCTTGAGGGACGTCAGTCCAGGATGGAGGACTGGCGGGAGGAGATGCAAGGCTATGTCAAGCAGTACCTTACTGAAGGGGAGTCAACGCGCCGTGTCATCTGTGACAGCACTGCGGCCGTAATCCAGGCCATCAACTCAAGTGCGCAATGGCTTCAATGCCTTGGGACAGATCCTCACCAGGATTGCTGACAGCATGGATCAGCTGCAAACTCCGGCTTTGGGGTCACAACCATCTGGCTCATCCACATTGACCGTTCCAGGCAGACCAGCCCCGTGCTCAGGTCCCTGCGAAGTGCACGGCGCTCAGATATCCAACCCCCACCTCCAAAGGGGGCTCCACAGTAGCAGGGCCACCCTGCAGAATCTCTTTAGGAATGCATGCAGACACATGTTGTGCCATTGTTGACTTTGGGTTTTAGGGGGGAGGGTGGAGGGTGGTGGTGGGAGTAGTACTGGGGGTGTTTGGGGATGTGGGGGTAGCGTGGGGGAAGGTGGGGGGAGGGAGAGGGGTGTATGGGGGCGTGGATTGTTGAATCATGTTGTACAAAACATCACTTTACTACACCTGTTGTGTACAAAACATCACATGAGTGGACATTGCTTCTTTGGTGTTTGTCAATTTATTGCTTCATAGTGCACTGTGCCCATATACCCACTCACCCAGTGCCCACAGTTCCCAACACATGGCACCCTCTGCATCCCTGTACATCAGAATGATTGGTCTATGACCAATTGGCGCACTGCGTGACCCTCAAGTGTATCGCGTACTGGCCTATGTCCAACATCTACTCCTTCCTCTCCTTCTACTTCAGCAGGTGGTGGCAGCTCCATGTCAGGTGGCAGGGGTACGTTCCGCCGGATGCACATGTTATGCAGCATTGAACATGCCATGATGATCTTACCCACCCTCTGAGGCCCGTATATGAGTGCCCCTCCCGACCTGCTGAGGCAGCAAAACCGTGCCTTCAACAGGCCAAACTTCTGCTCAATGACCACACGCCTGTGTGTATGTGCATGATTGAAGTCCTCTTCATGCCTGTTCTGCGGATTCCTGATAAGAGTGAGTAGCCATGCCTTCAGAGGATAGCCAGCATCACCTGCATGGGAGCAGAAGGGGGTATGTGTAAGGATAATGCTCAGTTGCCATGTGTGCTCAGCCTGTACATCTTTCAAGTTCACATGCACTATCCGCCCTGTACAGTACATGCCAATCCATGGTGCGAGCCTTGGGTGACATACATGACTTAGGGGCCTAGACATTTAAACCACCAGGCACCCCGATGCATTTTGGCTAGGTCCATAATGTACACACATGTGAGGGCTGTGTGGCTGGGGATAGCTCAAGATACTTTCAGGCCCCCCATCCCTCTCCTCCCATGGCCCAGAGGGCATTCCCATTGCATATGCATGTAACCCCCCCATCCCTCTCCTCCCATGGCCCAGAGGGCAGACTCACCCAACAGCCAGCCACTTTGTACAACATCTCCTTCCATGTAGCGGGGTAGTGAGGAGTTCCGCAGCACCATGGCATCATACGTGGATCCTGGGTATCTGTCACAGCAATGTGTTATTATCTGGCTGGCATCACCCTAAATTACTAGGGGAATCCAGACGTGGACCCCTTGCTCACTATTCTTAGAGAGGCACAGATCCACCCTACTGATGAGGTCCAACCAGACCGAAACACGTGTCTGGGGTTTCTGTTGGTACTCTTGTTCAGAGGAGAATTGCCTAGCATTTCAGTGCAGGACTGCCCCAGGGCAGGACAAAGACTGATATGTTTGGGAAATTTCTTCTCTGTGAAAGATAGTGAGCTAAAGACTCTGGGTAAGTCTCTCGTAACCAGGACTAATGTCTAGCAGAGGGACTCCCAGGACCCCCTTGTTAATTGGCATCACACACCATCTGCACATTGATGGAATGGTATAGCTTCCGATTGCGGTACACCACCTCCACGGCATGTGGGACTACCAACTCTATGTGGGTGTAATCGAGGGCACTAATTACATTGTGCATGCCTGCCAGTGCACAGAATGCTATTTTGGTGGCATTTGCTTCCTGTGGTGTCCGTGGTAGGGATATGTAGGCACTGCTTCAGTAGTGAATCCAGCACTTGGTTTAGCATAATGGAGAAGCATGATTGCGACATGCCATGCATTTGGCCCACTGTGTGTTGGTAAGTGCCTGTGGCCAGGAAGTGGAGCACAGATGCCACCTTCAGCAGAGGTGGGTGGCTGTCCGGATGTTGATCAGGCTGACCAAGTCTTCCTGTAGTAATTCTACTATGTTGCTGATGGTATCCCTGTCCAGCCGGTACAGGGTGTGGATCTGTGCTGGGGTTAGGTCAAATGGATTGGCCCTTATACGTGGAATTGATGGCTGTCTGCGGGGAACAACTAACTGCACTGGTGGGATTTGCTGGCCCAGTCTCACCCTCCTTCTCTTCCTGCGTCTCCTCTGTGTTGCCTGTTGTACTGCCTGCTCAAGGAGTAGCAGTGCAGGCATGTCCTCCAACCCCAGTATGGCAAGTGCAAGTGGTAGCATTTTGGTTTGGGAAGGGGTGTGGTGTGTGGGTGTGCTCCTTTTGTGCTGGCCCAGAATCCATTGCCTCCACCTGTGCTGATTGTGTGCACCTGTGGCACTTGGTTACACATCAGATTGCTGTTAATGGGTGATCCGCAATGCCGGTATGTACATGTCCGTGTGACTCGTGGTGTCCTCTTCGTTGCGGGTTGCCAGTATTAAGGGCACACCACCCGCGCGCGTGCCCGCATGCCGGTATGGTGGTGCACGGCCACAGCAGATCCTTGTCGATGCCGGTGGGACCGGCATCTAGGGTTGTAATACTATGGACCGGTAATGGAGGCCGGTATTGCCTTACTGGCTCCATTATTACCGGACCGCAAACCTCGTAATGAGGCCCATTGTGTTTGGGTGGTTTGCGTGCTACAAATGTAAGGGTGTGGCTATAATTGATCAATTTAGTACGTGATCTTAGGCAACAAGGTCTGTCATTCCCAATAATAGGGTGGGTTTTGAGGCCTACAGTGATCTAGGGGGTGAGTAAGTTGTGTACCGCAGGAAGCAAGATCTGGAAGGGTGCATTGCCTTCGGCAATGACACGTCTGCTCTGATTTGCCTATTGGGGTAAGCACTTCTGATAATGACTCACATACCTATGTGTTGCAAACAATGTGTTTGTCAAAGGATGTTCATAGTTGCTTCAAATATGTTAAAAGAGGAATTATTAATAACTTATATACAGTAATGTAACATTATGACACGTTTTCACTTATGAAAACATATTCAATTGACATAAAACACTTTGTTAAAGGGTTGTTACCGTTAAGATGTACCCCACCCTTGGGACTCCCCTGCCTCACCAGTTAGCTTGTGGCTTCCCAGCTTGGGATCCTTTGGCACTTCCCTCCTGGGCTCCCATGAGCACTTGCCCTTCCATATTGTCTCTTTTATTGATGCACTTCTGTCACTGCACAATGCATATTTCATTTATAGGAGCACTATGTACAATTATTTGGTATAGGTATGAGAAATGTAGATGCAAATGATTTGTAGAACATTGTTAAGTGACAGTTGGTTGGTGGAAGTTTAATATGTTGATAGGCTACATGTAGAGTTTTTTAAGTGATTGGTGGATTTATGTGTGAATGGTTTAAAACAGGCAATGAGGGAGTGCTACACACATAACACTAAAAAGAGTGGCTGTTTTGTGTGAGGTGTACATGTGCAATCCGGTTTTTCTAATAAGCCATGGGCTAGACAGGGGAAAGCAGAGACTGTGGATAGTTTTAAACGACAATGGATTATGGTGTTTCTTGTATACTAGAGAGAATAATTTCAGACAGAAATTTGTTTCTGTGCTTTTTTATTTTTCTGATGTATACAATTGTCCATTATGTCCATTAATATAGTAGAAAATGCTAAAGGGAATGTTGGGAAATCTTATTGGATCTAACTACTTAACTGAACAATGTAAAGTAAATGGAGTCCATGAGCTTATGTTTTAGCTCTATTTTGTTACTGTGAAAGGTGGTTCCTAAAGGAACCTTTTATTTTAAATGTGTTTTTTTTTTATTGCAGGAGAGCCCAGAAAGTAAGGTGGGGATGGAAATGAGGGAAGGGGCACTAACCACACATATGGTGGGGCAGGTGGAAAGGGGAAGATGTTGCACATGTGTTACATATAAGGTAGGTGGCAGTGCTTCTCATTCTCCATGAATACAGCTTCAAGAGCCCTTCGAAATTGCTGCCCAATGCAGGGTGGTGTGTTGCAGTATATACAGAGTACTGTTGTTTTCAAATCATATATATCAACAGCCTCTTGTATTGCTTGCAAGGTATCTGGTGGGATTTTGTGTCCCACACAAGTAGACTGTGAGGTTACAGCCTTGTTTGAGGAAGATGAGGTAGAGAAAGATAGCCTACTACTTCCTAAGAAAGGAACAGCCTTTCTGAAAGCATTGCAGTAGTTGGATTTGGTGTGGCAGTGGTCCTATAGAAGTACTGCCCAGTTGTCTGTGACTGAGTACAATGTTGCACATTTTAATTTGGTAGCTTTAGTCTTTAGTAGATTTCCAACAGTGGTAAAGATCTGCCCCACGCAGGATTCCCTCTGGGTGCTAAGGGTCGGCACTTCTTCTACCTCATCTTCCCGGTTGTCTGGATTGTCTTTTGGAGTATTGAGCTTCTTTCTTTGTGTAGGTCCTTCAGCTGGAGGTGTTTGTGGCTCTTGGGAGGAGGGATGGCAATAGCTGATGATATTTATAAGATAAATAGCAGTTTTCCTAATATTCTTCAAAACATGTGCTGTGTGCTAGATTGTTAATGGATAATGAGTAAGAATAGGTGTAAAAAATGTGCAAGGGTAAATGTGATCTTCAAAGTTCGGAGTTGAGCTGAAAAATGCATTTCCGAACTGTTTGCAAAGCACAGACCCATGAAGTGTGGACGCATTCTCAAATACGTTATCAGTCTGCGCACAAGCATGTGGTCACGTGACACTGTCTGAACAGTCTGCGATGACGCCAGACGTTCATGAATGTTGGTGAAAACAAAAACCGTGGAAAAAGTTTCAAAAAGTGTATAGAAGTGTTAAAAATGATGCTAGACAGCGGGGAATGACAGAGTTTTAAGGTGAAACTTTCTAAATTGGAGAAAAAAATGTGCTATATTAGGGTAAGCATAGTATTATTAAGATGTAGCAAATTAGGGTTCACTGGTAAAAATGCATGAAATTCACTGATAATAACTTTGTTATAGGGACATTATGGTAAAGTCACACTAATAAAAAGCTATGAAATTCCCTGAAAAAAAAAACTTTGTTAAAGGTACATTTTGGTTAAGTTGCACTAATAAAAACTATGAAATCCAATGAATAAATCTTTGTTAAAGGGACATTATGGTTACAAGTAAAACTAAAAAACAAAACAGAAATTTACCAGCTATGGTAAGCTAAGCAATGATAACCAGCACTGTGCACTGCTAAAACAAACACCCAGTGATGGAAGATGACATCACATGATAGGTAGACAATAAAAAACATTTGTTGATAAACATATTGGGGGTAATTCATAGAATTCAGCGCACAAGTGGCGCACGCGGCTGGCGCACAGTGTGCACGTGCGAATCCCTGCGCCAGCCGCGTGCGCCAAAATACATTTCCGTGCACAGCGTATTCATGGATTCCAGCAACCAAAACCAGCCGTGGTGCAAAGTGGCGCAGCGACCCTGCAGCAGCGCCAGTTACGCCCCCAAGAACGTCCCTTGCGCAGGGAAAAGCCATCAAAATCCCCAATCCAGCGCAAAGGGCTGCGCTAACCCTGTACCAGCACGGCAAGCGGGGTACGTGTATCACTGGGGTGCGCGGGAAGTTCCTCGTGTTATTTCAGCTGGGTACGTGTATTTCAGGAGTGCGCGGGAAGTTCCACACGCGATTCCATCAGGGTACGTGTACATCAGGGGTGCGCGGGAAGTTTCACACGTGAATTCAGCAGGGTACGTGTATTTCAGGGGTGCGCGGGAAGTTTCACACGCAATTTCAGCTGGGTCCGTGTATGTCAGGGGTGTGCTGGAAGTTCCACACGTGAATGTCCTGGGTACGTGTATTTCGGGGTGCGCGGGAAGTTACACACGTGAATTCAGCAGGGTACGTGTATTTCAGGGGTGCGTGGAAAGTTCTACACGCGATTCCATCAGGGTACGTGTATATCAAGGGTGCGCAGGAAGCTCCACACGCGAATGTCCTGGGTACGTGTATTTTCGGGGTGCGTGGAAAGTTACACACGTGAATTCAGCAGGGTACGTGTATTACTGGGGTGCGCGGGAAGTTTCACACGCGATTGGCCCTGTGCGAGCATGGTACGTGTATTACTGGGGTGCGCGGGAAGTTTCACATGCAAATTCAGCAGGGTACGTGTATTTCAGGGGTGCGCGGGAAGTTTCACACGTGATTTCAGCTGGGTACGTGTATTCCAGGGGTGCGCTGGAAGTTCCACACGCGAATGTCCTGGGTACGTGTATTTTGGGATGCGCGGGAAGTTTCACACGTGATATCAGCAGGGTACGTGTATTTCAGGGGTTCCGTGGAGTACTACATGTGAATTGGCCGTGTGGGTCCTCCCAGGTGTTCGCTCCACAACCTCCACGGCCCCTGCAGGCAGCCCACACCACTGGGGACTACCCTGCACTGTGGGGCACCCTCCACCAGGCCCCCACACATGTCCCCCTGCACCCCCACCCCCCAGCAGTGCAGGGCACCCTCCACCAGGCCCCCAACTCATGTCCCCCTGAACCCCCACCCTCCAGCACTGTGGGGCACCTGCCAGCAGGCCCCCACTCATGTCCAACTCATGTCCCCCTGCACCCCCACCCCCCAGCACTGTGGGGTACCCTCCACCAGGCCCCCAACTCATGTCCCCCTGCACCCCCACCCCCCAGCACTGTGGGGCACCCTCCACCAGGCCCCCACACATTTCCCCCTGCACCCCCACCCCCCAGCAGTGCAGGGCACCCTCCACCAGGCCCCCAACTCATGTCCCACTGCACCCCCACCCCCCAGCACTGTGGGGCACCCTCCACCAGGCCCCCACACATGTCCCCCTGCACCCCCCAGCAGTGCAGGGCACCCTCCACCAGGCCCCCAACTCATGTCCCCCTGCACCGCCACGCCCCAACACTGTGGGGCACCCTCCACCTGGCCCCCACACATGTCCCCCTGCACACCCACCCCCCAGAAGTGCAGGTCACCCTCCACCAGGCCCCCAACTCATGTCCCCCTGCACCCCCACCCCCCAGCACTGTGGGGCACCTGCCAGCAGCCCTCCACTCATGTCCAACTCATGTCCCCCTGCACCCCCACCCCCCAGCACTGTGGGGCACCCTCCACCAGGCCCCCACACATGTCCCCCTGCACCCTCACCCCCCAGCAGTGCAGGGCACCCTCCACCAGGCCCCCAACTCATGTCCCCCTGCACCCCCACCCCCAGCACTGTGGGGCACCTGCCAGCAGGCCCCCACTCATGTCCAAACCATGTCCCCCTGCACCCTCACCCCCCAGCACTGTGGGGCACCCTCCACCAGGCCCCCAACTCATGTCCCCCTGCATCCCCACCCCCCAGCATTGCAGGGCTCCCTCCACCAGGCCCCCACACATGTCCCCCTGCACCCCCACCCCCCAGCACTGTGGGGCACCCTCCACCAGGCCCCCACACATGTCCCCCTGCACCCTCACCCCCCAGCAGTGCAGGGCACCCTCCACCAGGCCCCCAACTCATGTCCCCCTGCACCCCCACCCCCAGCACTGTGGGGCACCTGCCAGCAGGCCCCCACTCATGTCCAAACCATGTCCCCCTGCACCCTCACCCCCCAGCACTGTGGGGCACCCTCCACCAGGCCCCCAACTCATGTCCCCCTGCATCCCCACCCCCCAGCAGTGCAGGGCACCCTCCACCAGGCCCCCAACTCATGTCCCCCTGCACCCCCACCCCCCAGCACTGTTGGGCACCTGCCAGCAGGCCCCCACTCATGTCCAACTCATGTCCCCCTGCACCCCCACCCCCCAGCAGTGCAGTGCACCCTCCACCAGGCCCCCAACTCATGTCCCCCTGCACCCTCACCCCCCAGCACTGTGGGGCACCCTCCACCAGGACCCCAACTCATGTCCCCCTGCACCCCCGCCCCCCAGCACTGTGGGGCACCCTCCACCAGGCCCCCACACATGTCCCCCTGCACCCCCACCCCCCAGCACTGTGGGGCACCCTCCACCAGGCCCCCAACTCATGTCCCCCTGCCCCCGCACCCCCCAGCACTGTGGGGCACCTGCCAGCAAGCCCCCACTCATGTCCAACTCATGTCCCCCTGCACCCCCACCCCCCAGCACTGTGGGGCACCCTCCACCAGGCCCCCACACATGTCCCCCTGCACCCCCACCCCCCAGCAGAGAAGGGCACCCTCCACCAGGCCCCCAACTCATGTCCCCCTGCACCCCCACCCCCCAGCACTGTGGGGCACCTGCCAGCAAGCCCCCACTCATGTCCAACTCATGTCCTCCTGCACCCCCACCCCCCAGCACTGTGGGGCACCCTCCAACAGGCCCCCAACTCATGTCCCCCTGCAACCCCACCCCCCAGCACTGTGGGGCACCTGCCAGCAGGCCCCCACTCATGTCCAAACCATGTCCCCCTGCACCCTCACCCCCCAGCACTGTGGGGCATCCTCCACCAGGCCCCCAACTCATGTCCCCCTGCATCCCCACCCCCCAGCATTGCAGGGCTCCCTCCACCAGGCCCCCACACATGTCCCCCTGCACCCCCACCCCCCAGCAGTGCAGGGCACCCTCCACCAGGCCCCCAACTCATGTCCCCCTGCACCCCCACCCCCCAGCACTGTTGGGCACCTGCCAGCAGGCCCCCACTCATGTCCAACTCATGTCCCCCTGCACCCCCACCCCCCAGCAGTGCAGTGCACCCTCCACCAGGCCCCCAACTCATGTCCCGCTGCACCCTCACCCCCCAGCACTGTGGGGCACCCTCCACCAGGACCCCAACTCATGTCCCCCTGCACCCCCGCCCCCCAGCACTGTGGGGCACCCTCCACCAGGCCCCCACACATGTCCCCCTGCACCCCCACCCCCCAGCACTGTGGGGCACCCTCCACCAGGCCCCCACACATGTCCCCCTGCACCCTCCACCAGGCCCCCAACTCATGTCCCCCTGCACCCGCACCCCCCAGCACTGTGGGGCACCTGCCAGCAAGCCCCCACTCATGTCCAACTCATGTCCCCCTGCACCCCCACCCCCCAGCACTGTGGGGCACCCTCCACCAGGCCCCCACACATGTCCCCCTGCACCCCCACCCCCCAGCAGAGAAGGGCACCCTCCACCAGGCCCCCAACTCATGTCCCCCTGCACCCCCACCCCCCAGCACTGTGGGGCACCTGCCAGCAGGCCCCCACTCATGTCCAACTCATGTCCTCCTGCACCCCCACCCCCCAGCACTGTGGGGCACCCTCCAACAGGCCCCCAACTCATGTCCCCCTGCAACCCCACCCCCCAGCAGTGCAGGGCACCCTCCACCAGGTCCCCACACATGTCCCCCTGCACCCCCACCCCCCAGCAGTGCAAGGGACCCTCCACCAGTCACCCAACTCATGTCCCCCTGCACCCCCACCCCCCAGCACTGTGGGGCACCTGCCAGCAGGCCCCCACTCATGTCCAACTCATGTCCCCCTGCACCCCCACCCCCCAGCAGTGCAGGGCTCCCTCCACCAGGCCCCCAACTCATGTCCCCCTGCACCCCCACCCCCCAGCACTGTGGGGCACCCTCCACCAGGACCCCAACTCATGTCCCCCTGCACCCCCACCCCCCAGCACTGTGGGGCACCCTCCACCAGGCCCCCACACATGTCCCCCTGCACCCCACCCCCCAGCAGTGCAGGGCTCCCTCCACCAGGCCCCCAACTCATGTCCCCATGCACCCCCCCGGCACTGTGGGGCACCTGCCAGCAGGCCCCCACTCATGTCCAACTCATGTCCCCCTGCACCCCCACCCCCCAGCACTGTGGGGCACCCTCCACCAGGCCCCCAACTCATGTCCCCCTGCACCCGCACCCCCCAGCACTGTGGGGCACCTGCCAGCAGGCCCCCCACTCATGTCCAACTCATGTCCCCCTGCACCCGCACCCCCCAGCACTGTGGGGCACCCTCCACCAGGCCCCCACACATGTCCCCCAGCCAACATGTCATCACAATCTAGATCCCTGGCCATTATGGTCAGCCTCCAAATGCCAAACACCCACCCGAGTATTGCATCCACCCACTTAGAAATAGCAATAACATGATAGAACCCCAATTGCAAGTTTGGAAATGAACACATATCCCTCACATACACCCAATGGGTGTCAGTGAATCTCAAAACCCATATCATGATATGCATGAAACCAATGAGATGATACTACACATTGAAGTTTGAACAAAAAATATGTATTAAAAGCAACATAAATTGAATCAAAGATAAACAAACAAAAATGGGAATTAAAAAAAAATAAAAACCAGCATGTCCGTGAAATAATGCAAAACCACAAATCATAATCCAAAGGAAAGGTGTCCAAAGTCACAGTCCACAAAAGTAAATCCAATGGAAAATTAAAATTGAAAACCATTGCTCCATGGGTAAATCGTAAAAAAAAAATGAAAATCCAACAGTCAACTATATACAGATAAACAATCCAGGGTCCATGATCCCAACAGAAGAAATGAAACCTATCTAATAACACTACCTAATAAAAAAAAACTATATACAAAAATGTGGCCCATTGTCCAAAAGGTCAAAAAAAAATCCAAAACCAAAGGAAACCTAACACTAACTACAGAACTATTTACAAGGGCAGCGGGCTAGTCCGACGGCTCACTTTTGGATGTCCCGGGCCAGGGCATCATCGAACTCCTGCTCAATCGCCTGGAGGCGGTCCTCCTCCATGGCCCCGAGGGTCTGCAGGGCCGTCGACGTGTCCACCTCCAACCCCATGCGGATTGCCTCGAGGTACTCGGCCCGCCTCAGGGCCCTCCGCATGGAGTTCTCCGCCCTGACCATCGTGAGCCATGCCTCTTCCGCCTGCTGCCGCTCCGCATCTATGGCGTGGCCCAACCGCTGCCACACGGAAGACACTTCCCGTCCTGGGTCCTCCTGCCCTCCGGCCGATGCCTGCCCCTCCGATGTCAAAGGCCCCGAGCCATCATGGCTCCCACCACGTTGCTGCTGCTGCTGTGCCTCTGCCCGTGCAATGCCTCCTGCTGCCTGCACATCCTCCGCTGGCTGGGGTGCAGTCGTTGATGTGGCCACCCCTGCTGGACGTCCGACTCCTGACTGTGGCAGGGATGCCTCCTCCACCAGCCTGGCGGCACCGTCAGAGGCAGCTCCACAGGGCACCCAGGTGACTGATGGGTGGGAAGATGGCACGGAGGACGACTGGCACATATGGGGTTCAGTTGATTAGGGGGTCGTAGCAAGCCCCATCATACAGAGGAATCCGGCCTGGGTGACCTGTCCAGTAGGCCGACGCGGTCAACGACCATTCGAGATGAAGTGCAGTCTCCTCATGAAAAAACTGCAGGTCACCTCGCATGGCCCGTTGACGCAATGCCACACCAGTCAGGACAGGCTCAACCCGGACCCAGATAGCCACGTTCGCAGGCAGAGGAAGGCCAGTTGTCGTGAGCTCATCCCCTGCCTGAAAACGGGTCTGGACGTAGGCATCCCTGCTGGTGCAAGATGATGCAGTGACAGAATCAGGGACAGGATTGCACACAAGCACCTCCGCGGCATACTGTGCTGCCTCCTGTCCCTGGTCCTGCACTGCACCACTAGAACCAGTGGAATCCCCACCTCCAGACCCCGTCTCTGTTGCTTGCACGGCCTCCTCCTCCACCAAACCCCCCACCAACCTGGATGACTCCTTGCCATTTTCCCCCGTTGGGCCATGTGGGGTCCCAGCTGCCCCTTCTGCTGCCGAGGAGTCCAACTCCAACCTCCGCCTCTTAGACCTCCCCGGCAGCTGCGGCCTGGGACGCGGCACCAGACTCCTCACTCCCCGACGAGATCACAACCTGGGAGGGGAGCCGGGCCTTGCATCTCCGGCCGGCCGTGAGATCCCCGCCGCTGTGCTCCACAGCACCTTCTCCGCCCTCTTCATCAGTTGACGCTGCAGACAGGGAGAAATAAAACACAGGCATCAGGGCACTGTACAATGGACACATACACACATGACAGTTGTACATGAGTGGCATTGGCAAACCTCAGACAAGCCATCACAATCCCCAACACACATGTCATTTCAACTTGCACACATGAGCCATACCACAGCCATATCGCAACTGCCAGCACCATCCATACACATACAACAGCATGAGCAGGCAAAGGTGAGCCAGACATCACATGCAACACAGGGAGCGCACTACACATGTACACAGACCACCACACTTGCATGAATGTTTACACCTCTGCCAACTGTTGCAGTGTTCAGATGGGCATCCATGTCACATCTGCCAATCAGGCTTCCACATCCCGCTGTCACATGCATCCATGTTGCATCACTGTTGCACCCTTGTCAAATACACACACATGCACATGTACACAGTGCTGATACATGCAGCTGAAAACAACATACATGCGTGACATCACGAACATGCCTACTTACATACACATTCATCCAAATATGTGTGCCCACACAACTGCATTTGGCATGCAAGCCTACACACACAAGCACCATCCATGTCTCACACATGACAGCCCTCGCATATGTTAGCCTCACGGCCCTGTACACCCCCACCCATACTCGGCCCCATACAAACAGATGTGCAACCTGCACACTACTGAAACATCACCACACGCACAGCTTACAATCAGAATGCATGTACACTTACCGCTCGACTCCAGACGGGTCTGCCTCTCAAGGACCTGGACATGGAGCGCTGGGGATATGCGTTCCAGGACCCTCATCTGATCTTCCGACAAGTGGCCCCGGCGCCCCTTAGCATCCGCTGCCTTTAAGAGGCGCCGGGCCTTGTTGAGGGTTCTGGACCTGAAGTCCTCCCAGCACTTCTTGACATGTTGGTAGTCGCGGACTGCCACCCCCTCCGCGTTGATGGCAGTCACGATGTCCGTCCAGATCCGAGTCCGTCCTTCCTTGTCGGCGCAGGAACTTCCGAAGAGGGCATCATACTGCCCCAGGACTTGCTCCACCAGGACACCAACTTCCCTGGCACAGAAGCTGGTGCCCCTCTGCCTCTCTGGCCGGGGGTTGTCAGTGGTGCCAGATGTTGCAGTGCCCGACATGACAACCCAAGAGGCAGGAGTGGGTGGGCAACTGGGTCCTGGGGCTGGGCTGTGTAGCGATGGAATCCCAGTTGGGAGTCTTCGGTTCCAGCAGGTGTGGTCACAGCAACAGCACCCCTGGCTGATGTGCAGGCAGCAAATGGCAGGGCATGTGGGCAGCAGGCAGTCAGGCAGCAGCAGATGGCAGGTGGGAGCGTGCTCGTGGCTCTGGGGGGCAGTAATTCGGCCGTCTGGGCAGAAGCGTGGTCTTCCGTGTGCTTACGCATGGCCAGCTTGATACGGAATGATTTGGCACATGAAAATTCTGCACGTCAGCGTGTAATTCGAGGAAAGGCCCTTAGCGCGTAAGCGCGTCTGCACGCATACGCAATTTCATTGGACAGAAGGCCCTTCAAGCGCAAGCGCCTCTGTGACGTGACGCGCGCAGGCGTGCATGGGCGTTTCAGCGCGCATGAAAAACTCCACGTCTGCGTGTAATCCGAGGAAAGGGCCCATGCGCGTAAGTGACGTGACGCGCGCGGGCGTTTCCCTCAGCACAGGTTAAGGGTGAGCGGGGCCAGCAGTTCGCTGTACGTGCCTTTCGTGGAGACCGACGTGTGTTGCTGCTTCCTGTTGTTTTGCGCGCCATCACAACTTCACAGCTATCAAGGACGTATCTCTTCTTTTGGCGGGGGTATTGGCTACGCGTGTTTTTCTGCATCGCGCTAGTCAGACGGTGAGTCGCACACACTATTTTTCCCACTGCGGGTGCCCCTGTGTATCACACCCATTTTCGATGTCATAGTAGCCTGCGTGTCCCACGCGTACGCGTTATTCGTGTTACTGGGTGCCACCGCGTACTGCGCGAGGTTGAATCCACGCACGTAGGCTGCAGGGTTGCGTGCACGGTTTAACTGCAGTTTTGGGGTGCCTGAGCGTTTCGTGACCCGTCACTACATCACCGGGGTCACATACAGCCTTGCAGGTGCAGGGGGGCTGTTAACATCTTGCTTCCCACCCCCTTCACCCCAATTGCCCAGGTCAATTGTGGTGTACACCTCCCATTGGCACTACTCCATCTGTGCCGGCACTACTACATCTCTGCCATGGTTGGGAGGACACCAAAGGTGAGGGGCGCCTCAGCTGGGCGTACTCCTCGTGGCGGGCGTGGTCGGGGACGTGGCCGTGGTGACCAGGGAGTAGGGGGACTCCAGGGTGTCGAGGGCGGCCACAGAGGGGGAAGAGGCAGGAGTGCGCCACTTGAGCACAATGTTGTGCCATGTGTCGGTGCAGTCATGCCACCACCCCCTGTGGTTCCGGGGGATGCAGCTTCTGCATCTGGCACTGGCGCACGTGTGACCCAGCAGTCCGTTCCATCGACTGCCACGGGCCCAAGGGTAGTGGTAGCTGCAGGTGCAGCTGTGGACATCGCCACCCAGGCTCAGGGTCTGCCAGCACAGGCTGCGTTGGCATTTGAGGAGCCCTTGGTAGATTTCCAACAGGCCAGGAGGGAAACCATAGGGGCAGGCCGGCTGCTCAGACCAAGACACGTGTCCCTGGGGAAGTTGTGTCATCTGCTGCCCCGAACAGCGGGGTGTTGGCAAGTGCAGGGGCAGATGCACCCAACAACACCCCGGTTGTGAGTCTGCCAACCAGGACTGTTGCGGTCAATGACCCTGCCACAGCTGATGTTGCTGCGCAGGGTCCGTTAGAGGGCACCCAGCTGCCACTGACACAAGTCAGGCCTTTGGTCGTCCCTCCACCTGCCACTCCCTTGGCTCAATCCACCGAACCCACTGGCCATACTGGTCAGGGCGGCATTAGCCAGCCAGGGTCTGCGCCACAGTCCAAGAGGAGGAAGGTTGCACCTACAGCACAGGCTGGGACCCCACACACAGCCACGACCTCCTGCACGTCGAGGAAGAAGCCTTTCCGCAAGCAGGAACTAGACTTCCTTGTGGGCTACGTGCGGGGCCACAGCCGTGACATGCTAGTGGGTGCCAATAGTCAGACTACGGCTGCCCAACGTGACACCCACTGGAAGCATGTTGCGGAACATGTCAGTTCATTCGGCCATGAGGTGCGCACGGCGCAAGAGTGCAAAAAGCGTTGGAATGACATCAAACGTAGCACTAAGGCTAAGCATGCCTCTAATTACAACTTGACTCTGGTGACTGGCGGTGGGCCTGCACCAGAGGAGGAAGAGCTCACTCCGCATGAGGCACTCGTTGCGGAGTTCATACCACCTGAATTGGTCGAAGGAGTGGGAGAGATGCTGGACTTTGATGCCCAGTCCAGTGAGTGTTAATGCGTGTTTGTTGAGGACGTGTGTGTTTCACTTGCAGGATGTGTTGTGCATGACTACCACTACATGTGACGTGTACATGGTTCTGATGTGTAAGTAATGCAATGCTTCCGTGATGCATGTCTCCTCTGCCTGCATGCGGGGACTCCATGTAGGCATGCTCCCTTGCCCCTCCTCCGCCACTCTGCACCCCAGTTCCACCTTTGCACTGGTCTGCTTCAATCTTGCCAATGTGTACTTTCCTGTTCATGCGTCCTGTGTAGATGCTAACTTCCAGCGTACAATCTGCCAGACATATGCCGTGTGGTACAGCCTTAGTACTTGATGCAGGGTATCTCACTTGTACTGGGCATAGGTCAGATGTCCCGTAGGGACATGAGTGCACATTCATGCTCCATGTGCATTGCACGCATGCCCCTATGTGTCCTTGACTGGATGATCACTGTAATACAAGTCCTGGGTGACATACATTGCATGGCATCTCATCAGCCTTCCCATGTCAACTGTGGCTCAGTACTGCGTTGCACACATGTTTAGGGTCTGACAATCTGTGTGGCTCACAGGCCTCAGCCTGTTCAATGGCCAATGACTCTGTCCAACTGTTGTTGTGTCTTCTTCACACGTGGGCGGCCTCCAGAGTTTTCATCATGTGTCCTGCTTAATGTCCCATCATCATTTGCAGTGTTGTCACTTGAATCACATTAAGCTGTTGATACCAGTAAACACTGCCTGTCAATACACAGGTGTATGATCAGCCTTTTGATACCATGCTAGGCATCCCTGCTTTTGTACTGGGGTGGAGGGGTGCTTGGCTTCTAGATATGGTACACATTGAATGCACAATGCACGTGATGCGTGAATTTGACCTTGCACTGCCTTCACATTTCCTGGTACACACCATGGAGTCCTTGTACATGTAGGTAGTGAGTGGCGTACACATTTTCTGCACTGCATAGACCCACTTCCATGGAAACTGCCACCTTTCAACAGGTCTGATCACAGAAGCAATTCAAAGTTGACCCAGCATGCATGCCAGGTTATATGTTGTGTGTTACATGTCTACCTGATGCGTTTGTTGTCGGTGTGTGTGTGTGTTGTATGCTTCTGACATGTGTAGTGACTTTTTTTCTCTCTATTTTTCAGGTGATGATGCAATGGAGGCGGAGGATGGTGTTGTCATGCCAGACACAGGTTTGTTACCACTACATCAACCCGGCACAAGTGGTGGTCGTGGGGTGGTAGGCCACGAAAACCCCCAAGTGCTACAGTCCATCTTGTCTCTGGCTGCCTATGAGTCCAGCCTTGATGACGACTCTGACGTCCATGTTGAGTTGGATGAGCATCAAGTCCATGTGTCAGGGGTGAGTGATTCTGATCTGGACACTCCTCTGTCTGCGACACCTGCACTGAGGGATCAGACATTCTTGGTTCCTCCGCCCGTGGTAGATCGGGACACAGGGTCACCCTCCACACCAGTCACTGATGTGCCTGGGACATCACGTCGACGGGGGCATGTAGTCATGCAGCCGCGGGCTCTGCCAACACAGCGAGGACCCCCGGTCCTTGGGTCCCGCAGGGGTCAAGCCCGGCAACGCGGTCGCCGCACTCAACCGCAGTATACTGAGTGGGAGCAAGACATGACTGCCAATTCAGAACGGCAGGGGGCAGCAATGGAGAACATCGCTGAGAGCATGGAGCATGTGGCCCGATCTGTGCTCCCCCTTGCTAGGCAGGTGCTTCTCCAGCAGCAAGCGGCACGGTCCACGGCCCGCTCGCTCAGGCTGGGCATGGCAGCCTCAGACAGGGCACGCCAGGCTGAAATGTCGTCTCTGCGTCAAGCAATTGCTGCTCACGCAGAGGCGCACATGGATGCCCTGAGGGAGGAGTATGCTTCCCTCAAATCCACTCTGGGTGTCCTTATGATGTCCCAGAGGCAGCGGGCAGAGGAGAGGTTTGCACAGCTTGAGGGTACCATCTCGGCTGAGCTACAGGCTTGATGGGAGGTGCAGCGGTTGTCCAGCCAGGCCTTGCAGGAGGAACTCCGTGTTACACGTGCTACCTTGCAAGAGGAAGCACGTGTATCACGTGAGGTTCTGCATGCAGACCTACGTCACATCGCCACACAGAACCAGGCTTACCCGTCCGGCAGACTTGCTGCCGACGAGGGGCAAGCTGTGGCTAGGTGTAGCCAGGCTACTGTGCCACGCCCTCCTTTCCAGGATGAGCCAGACTCGGATGACCATCTATCTCCCACATAGGTCATGCTGTGCCGGCGTTGAGCCCATGGAGGTTTTTTTTTTGGCTCAGCATCATCGCATGTGGGTGTTGAGCAGCACCCTGTACCTCCCCCCTCCTGGGTGCCTCCCCTCCCCCCCAGGTCGTATGTGGACATTTTTGATTTTTCTTTTAGTTTACATAGTTAAGTTTCTGTTTGATAGTTAGTTTAATTAGGTAATGTAGGTTTTTCATAGTTAGTGTAATTAGTTAATATAGTTTAAAATTGCTTGTCTATTGTGCTTTCATGTGATGGTGCAGTGCTTTGTGGCTTTTGAAGGCATCCACTGTCTGTTCCAGCTGGGCCCTTCAGGCTTGTCTTGTGTATGTGTTTGCTGCTTGGGGTCCTTGACTCACATATGCCACTCCTGCCTCCCTTATCCATGGGCTCGCAAGGATGGTTCGGTGTGACAACCTATTACACAAGGGCTTTGGACTGTCATATCTGTGGCATGTCTGGTGCTGTGTGACTTGTGTTGACACCAGTAGTGGGGATGATTGCAGTGTTATTGTCCACTGTTCAGCTTTTGCTAGATGGGGTGTTTCATGATTAATGTGTACATTCATTGCTATGCATTGTGTAGTATGTTTCTTATCTTTACTGTACACGTGCTTGTTGCAATTCATGCCGTAGATAGTGTGTTCCACACTTTTGATGTGAAAGACGGACTGATGGTGTGATTTCTGATGTAAGTCTCTGACATGGTCCAGTAATGAGATGCCTGAAGAGACACACACAGATGACTTTAAAGCATTAATCATGTGTTTCATGCCCTTTCTGCAGGGAGATGAGCCTCCAGAGCACCTTTGCCAGCAGACATGGCCCATTGGACGTCTGAATTCTGGACACGTTTGTTGGTGCCCACATGCACATGTGTGCACAAGCAGAGGCACAGGGATTGCAGACCTACATCCTAGAACTGCTGACTTGTTCCAAGGAACTCCAGGCAAGGTGAGCAGCACAGGGGGGCCACAACACAGCAAAGCTTGCACCAGGCGAGTTGCACATGCAGGCTTAGTCACAGCACTGAGGGTGAGCTTGGACGAATATTGGTGTTGAAGAACACAATGCAGCTCAGATGTGTTGGTGGACTGATGGCTGTTGATTGTAAGGTTGTCTGGGACACCTGCAGGGGCAGTGGCACATACCCTCCGGTACACCAAGGTCCATTGAGGCACTTGTATCAACCATGTAGCCTTCCGAGACATGGAAAGGGGCAGCTCACAGGGACATACAACAAGGGACATACTCGGGTGCAGTGCATTTCATTTCTATGTACATTTTGATACATGCACTGCCAACTTTGTTTCAGTCATGGTGGAACACGACTTGTTCTGAAGTCATGCCTTGCTATATGGGTCTGTCTGCTTACCCAGGGAACATTGCATGTTGTGTGAATTGTGACACATTGGTGTTCCATTTGCCACGCACCCACCAACGGCTGACTTACTGCATTGACTGTGTATGACCCATCACAGGGATAATGTTATATATGGGTACGAAGCATCTACACCAGATTGTCTGTTTGTAGAGTAGTTTGTTGCTATGGGGCATGTTTGGTGGTGTGTTTTTGTGTAATGGGCACGTACAGATTATTGACTGTGGCTCTCTTTGCAGCATTGCAGTGCTCCTGTAACCGGACCTGAGAGTGCGCAGGCAGGAGGCCAGCACTCAAAACCAGAGCTAAGTGTCTTGTTGTTTTTCTTTCAAACTGCTCTGCATAGGCTTGCTGGGGGGTGCACTAATGCATGGATGAATGTGTAATTCAATTTGGTATTTTTTTTTCCCCTAATCACCCGGAGTCCTATCCAGTTTTAAATCCTGTACCCTCTACCCGGTGTTCCTGCTTCCCGTACCTATCCAAGCAACGTTCCCTAACCCTCTTTCCCCACTGGGGTTGCGGATGCCCCAAACTTGCAGGCGCCGAAACCCTAGAGGGGGTGTTTGGTTCGTGCCACTCCTAAGCCTGGACTACAGAAGGCCATGACAATGATGTCCAAGTTTGTTCGAATTGTGTATGTGTTCATGCAGGTAGTACATTTTTGTGCGTTCCCTACTTTCATGTGTCATTCCTCCTCCCATCTCCTGCCACTCATTCCAGTTATCCAGTGTGCCAACACCTGTCCCGACTGCATATCCCTGACCCTCCTTCCCCACCAGGGTCTCAGAGGCCTGTGTGAGTTTGACCTTGCAGGCACCCGGGACACGGTGGGGTGGTTGTTTCGTGACACTCCCGCGCCTGTACACGGGACCTGTGACAGTACAAATTCGTTCATGGTGCATCATTCTATGTTATGTACCACACATGGTTCACATCCTGTTGTGACATTGTTTTACTGTGCTACCTTGGTTGTTACATCATTGTGGTAGTACTTGGCCTTTGTGAGGTACTGCTACTTCAAGTCATCTACTGGAGGGTGTTCTGGTTCGTTTTTCTGGCTTGGATTTTGTGATTTTGCAAATGAGGGCGGACTCTGAGGGTGCAGGCACCTTTTAACACACAAGGTGGGAGATGGTGACGAAGGGGAAGGGTGATCCTGTGGCCAGGTGAAATTGAGGGTTGAAGGCTCCATGACCCAGGTGCAGTTGTTCAGTGGGTCATGGTCATTTGTGAGGGAGGGGCGGGGGTTTTTTGTTGATAGTTGCTTTGCCCTGCAGTGTGATGGGATCCCTGACATTGTAATGGTGTTATCCTATGTACATGTTGTGTTCTGCTGATCAATGCCTGTTCATGTGTTGTGTTTACCTATCAGGTGTGAGGGGATAGTTGTGGTTTGACATGCTGGGGTGTACACATGGTGAATGTTCACATGTGATGTGTAGAGGACACTGATGGTCACTTGATTGCACATGCATATGTTGAGTGCATGTCCTTAATGACCCACACACTTGCACTATGATGCACTACATGTACCACCACCCTTGCATATCCACATGTACACTGTTGCCTTCTGCTGCCCACTGTGTCCCTGCAGCACATGTTCTGTGACCAATTATGGATCCTGTACATGCCTAATTCACTTTTTGATGTGGCCTGTCGCTTAGATGTGATGCTCGGGGTGTGCATCACACACAATGGCTGTTCACTGTGCTGTGCGCTGAGCAGTGTGTTGCAGGAGTTGGACACAGCACACAGAAGCTGCAGTGTTGATTTTGCAATGCACAATGTGCATGTAGACAGGCATTCATTGTTATGTTACGCCTACAACTCTTGTAATGCATTTGGAAATGACTTATTTTGGGTGGGAGGTTGTTGGTCAGTCATTTCATCTGATTCTATTCAGGCATCATTGTCTGATGCCACTGTACATTTTTGACATGGCAATGTGTACCTTATTGGTACTGTGTTGGTGTATGGGTATTGCTTGCCATGTCATGTTGTGGTTTGGGAGGGTTTGAGTGACATAACAGTGATGGCCATGGCCGGTTTTGCAGGTGTGTGTGATTCACACCTTGCATGTCAGGGTCACCCGCTTCTCAAAGCAACTAGCTGGGGGTAGATCTCTCTCTGCGGCAGGGGCATCCCTCTGGAACAGCCTTCCTGCATCACTGGAACTTGAGGAGAACCATCTCCGGTTCTGGAAGCACCTCAAGACCTTCCTCTTTGCTTCTGCTTTCTCTCTGCCTCTCCCTTGCAAAATTCTTCACTGGAACTGCACTGGATCTGCAACTGGGCCACTCTCACCGACCTCGGTCCCTGGCCCAGACACTCTCCACTTGCACTGCCTCCCTGGCAACCCCTGCACTTCGGGACTGTCTCTCTATCCCTACAGCCCCCCCTTCCCAGCACTTGTCTGCACTTACCTTTGCTGTTGCCACCAGCTGGCCTATTTATTTGTTTTTTAGTCTACTTACCCTGTACTGCACTTCCCCCTCCCCTTGCCCTTGCACTTTTCACTCCCCCCTACGCCTGCACTTGCACAATCTAAATGACACCTGGCCTAGTAGTATCGTTGTCTGTCTTCCCTTGTTCCCCCCTCCCTGCCTCATCGCACCTTGAAATACTTGTGTATTGGCACGTTACAAATGCCATATCATGTCATGTCATATGTGTTCCTTTTGGTCACACAGGCAGGCTTGTGTTTAAGTAGCTAGGGATGCAGACAATGTGGCACTTCCATGGCAACTATCTCAGGGTGGTAGGGTTGTGACAGTTGACTGTCTCTTTGTCATCATCGATTGTCACCTGGTATGTGCCAGGCCTGTGTGCACTCCGCAGGGGTGGGAGTTTAGGTGAAAAATGTGGCCACAAGTTGGGTCAGGGCTTCTTCACCACGTGCCCTGTCCCCTCCCATGGGCAGCGCCTGTGGTTGGGGATGTGGGGGCACCACCATGTCCACCGGTACGCCCTGTTGTGTTGCAACATTGTGCAGTACACATGCTGCCACAATGATCCTGCACACTACTGGGGGTGCATAGAGTAGCTGCCCGCCAGAGCGGTCAAGGGAGCGGAAACGTGACTTGAGCACTCCGAATGTGCGCTCCACTATGGCCATGGTTGCAATATGGGTGGCGTTGTATCTTACCTGGGGTGGTGTGGTGAGGCTCCGGATTGGCGTCATCATGTGGTTGCTCAGAGGGTAGGCACTGTCCCCTGGGGAGGTGTAAATGGTTGTGATTATTGGGGTTTGTGTATTTGTGTGTGTGTGTGTGACATGCATGCATGTGCAAGGGCATTTGTACTCACCTAGGAGCCATGTGTCGCCATGCTGCCCGGCTCAGGGCGGATATTCTGTATATGAAACTGTCATGGGTGGAGCCAGGGTAGTTTGCATAGACAGAGGTGATGATTCCCTTTGCATCACATACCACCTGTACATTGATGGAATGCCAGTGCTTGCGGTTTCAGTAGATGTGCTCAGTGGCCCTAGGTGGACGTAGGGCCACATGGGTGCAATCTATGGCACCAAGCACTTTGGGGAAGTGTGCCACCCTGAAAAAATCCAGGACAACGGCCTGCCTTTCTGCGGGTGTTCTGGGCATGTATATGTGCCTGCGGACTGAGGGGCGCGCTGTCATGATTGCCAGTACCTGGTGTAGGCAGCGTGACTGCGTGGCCTGTGAGACCCCCCCCACTATGGCAGTAGTCCGCTGAAATGACCCAGTGGCCAAAAAATGCAGGACATTGAGCACCTCATCCAAGGGGCTCAATGCTTGGGAGCAAAGGGTGGGGGATGTAAGGTCATCTTCCCACTCCCTGACCAGGTCTAGGATGATATGGGGTGGAAACCTATATCTGCCATAGACCTGGTCATCAGGCATCCCAAAAAGGCTTGTCTGTGGTGCTAAAATGCGTGCCCTGGCTATTCTCCTCCTCCTGCGGTGTCCCACGATCAGTGCTGCGACAAATGGGGCATTCATCGTAGCTGTATATACGTGTTTGTTGTTTGCGCGCACTTTTATACTGTGCGCGGGGACGATTCCACCTGCCGTCGTATGGCGGACGCGTTGACGCCTGTGTGCGTCTTTTAATGTGCGCGGGTTTCCCGTATTCGAATCCATGAATACGGGTTGTTCGCGTACGTGTGGGCGTTCCGTGTAGTTCCCTGCAGTACTTCCCCAGTTACCCCTTCTTTTTCATGCGTTATTCCCCATTCCGCGTGTTACACCCACTGTTCCGCACACTTTGGTTGTGTGCGCCGCGCTATGTGCACTTTTGCTGTGTGCGTAGCACACGCCGTCTGTGCCCGTGTGCGCCATGGCAGGATTTGGCGCACGTCAGTGGGAAACACGCGCAGCGTTTTCCTTGAATCGCACACGTGCACGTGCGCTGGGTTTCTCACGCTTGCGCCACCTTGCGCTTGCTTGCGCTGGGATTTTCGGCGCACGTTTGCTCCATGAATCGACCCTTAACTCTTAGCAAAATCTACACTAACACCCTTACAAATGTAATTGCCATACTTTTAATACCATTTGTGTGCGTCCTCTGATTGGCCACCTACATACATAAGAAGTAGATAATGACATTTTATAATATACACATCATATTTTAATTTCTTAAAAACGAAGAATTCCTATTTAAACTTCTATTGGCACTGATAGTTGTACGCAGTATGCAATACTTTTTTAACTATATGAATATGCATTCTAAATTATAAAAATGATATCTACATTGCCACTTGATAACTACTTTCATAATTTGGTGTGCTTCCTTTTTTGGTCACCTACACACCTAAGAAGCTAAAGATATGTTTCTTAAACCTACCATACAAAATAGAAAACATGCAAAGTTTAGTTACTGGATAAATTGGACAACATTTCTGAAATGTTCACACTGCATATAGAAGATATGTATACATTTAACAAACTAACCCTTTCAGTAAGGTATTTTAATTTTGTATTTCATTTATAATACTTTAAAAAAAAATTGTATGCATACTTGTTTTCACCACCTATACACATATTAAGTAAACCCAGTATACCTACATTGTACCCTACAATTCTTATCAGTAGTTACATTTCATTTATTTTTTCAACATTGTACTATATGGTTTTTGTATCTACAGCCTACTGTATACTTGTTTCATATGTAAACAGTCATGACTTTCTGCACTCCCTCACAAGCAAAATAATTTACATGGAACCATTCAAGTAACCTAGCACTTATAGGAAACACTTTTACATATTAAAATATACAGGGCCTCATTAGGACCCAGGCGGTAAGGGGTTTACGGCGGCGTAAACAGCGCCGACCCTTACCGCCTGATTCCGAGGTCCCTTAGCGCCATGGAGGTTTTAACACCTGCTTTTTGCAGGTGTTAAAATCCATGGCGCTAAGGGACCTTGTTGTTAATTACGCCACCGTAATGTACGGTGGCGTAATTAACGCCTTCCCTACTCCCATTATGCCCTATGGGGCAAAAATGGGAATGGGGAAGGGTAAATGGGTTAATGGGGACTTACTGCCCCACTCACCTCGGAATGGGGCGGTAAATCCGCCAACCACCATGGCGTAAACGTAGTTTACGCCATGGTGGTAAAGGTACGACCCAGGCGGTAACTTACCGCCTGGGTCGTAATGAGGCCCACAGTGTTTTACACAATAAAACAGAAGTAGAAGATTGCAGAATGCTATTTTCTCTTTTAGTTTATATGCTGTTCAGAATAGTACCTTTACATGTATTTCATACTATTTTTAAAGTACATCCTACTAACAATCCATCTCCTTCTTTATATAAAACAGTTATTACCCTTTTCTTCCATTTCAAACGTTTATTTAGCATGTTTATATTCCCAAAGCCTATTACACATATATTTCAAAAACTTTTCTTCAAACCCCTTGGCATCTAGCTTTGTGTGGGACTACAGAGTAATTGTAAACAAGCACATCTACTTCTGTATGCACCCATGTCAGGAAATTTCCACTTTCAATGGATACCCGGTCACGAAAAATAATTGCACAAGTTTTAGACGTTTTCTTACTAACAAAAACCTGACCACATTTAACATTCATTATTGACTTGTTAATTGTCCTACCATCTACACTGTATCTTTGAAACATAATCACTACATGCTTATTAAAAACTAGATGTTGCAGTGTCAGTTGTAAATTATAGCCATGGTCACTGCTTTGATTGTCATGGAATGCTTTAGTTACAATACCAAAACAATGTACACTTTTCTGATCAGTAATAGAGACCTACACAAATCTTTGACAAAGATCTGGTGTAGAATAACCTTTATTATATTGTGGACACATATGATTCCACACACAACTAATTTCTACACACATATCTACACTAACCATTTCCTTCACTAATAAAGCAAAGGAAGTCATTAAAATTCTTGACTATCTTCCTGTGTATTTTGAGAAAATTTTAGGAAAGGAAAGCTCCACACATAGCTGCTTCTCTATTGTGGAAGCTATTTCTTGCATCAATGGAGTCATTTGAAACAAGATAAACAAAGCTGCATTACAATAGCATTCAACTCCTGTTTAATTATGAAATCTACAATGAGGGTTTGTTATAGTTTGAACAAATCTCCAACTCTGTTACATTCTGTTGTTTTTTAGTCTTACAAGGACTGATTTCATTTGAATGTGCTCTTGCATCAATCAAGTTCCTATTCATCATTACTTGTACATTGATGCACAGTTTTAACACCCCTTTCAAACTTGATTTAGGAATTGAATCCTCCAGCTCATCTAATCAAGTTTTTGCTCTCTTATTCAACTCTAAAGGCATAACATGACCATCTAAAACATCACACAATTTTATCTCCACAATATGTTGGTTCTCTGAAAGTAGAATTGTAGAGTTAAATGTGTTGCACTCTGCAAGTGTGCACTTCAAAGCAACACCAGAAATATTTCTTTCCTTAAGAGTCAACTTGACATCATACAGACTGCAATCTGCATGAAACATGTTATAAATCAGTATTCCCTTTAAGACTGCTTTCGCATTTTCCTCAAGAATACCTATATGAATCTTATTAAGCATACCCTAATTCCACATATTGCCTCATATTAATCGTAAGGTCACCACAGAATTTAAACCAATTTCAAAGGTTAAAATGACCAATACTAGCTATACTGTTTGACTATCATTAGATTGCAGCATTTTAAAGTTGACCTTTCACAGGCATTAATTGTTACAAGTGTCCAATAACAAGTACATGTTTACCTCCAAGCAAATTGTTGTAGTCAGTCTTCAAAACTTCCTGCATTCGCAAGTGAATGATAGCTGGCATCAAGTTGACAGCATACTTACTTCATCTTACTTCATCTACAATCACAGTATTTGATTAAGAACTTTACCTACTTCTTGTGCTGCACTTGATACAATTGTTTGATACTCCAGTTTGTTGTCATACTCCACTGGTAGCATCAACAGACGATGGGCCTCATTCCAGGTTTGGAGGTAACCATGGAGTAATTAGCTCCATGGTTGCCTACGAAACCGTCCAAAATCCGGCATGGTGAATGGAGTAATTACCGGTCCATTCCAGGGTTGGAGGGACCGGTAATTCCCCATTCACCTTTTGCCCTTCCCCATTCCCATTTCTGCCCCATAGGGCTCAATGGGAATGGGGAAGGAGGTAATTACGGCACCGTAAATTATGGTACCATAATTACCTCCGAAGTACCTTTGCGGGTCCCATACTTTACTCCTGCTAAAAGTAGGAGGTAAGGAAGGACCTGCAAAGGGACCTCGGAATATGGAGGTAAGGGATTCCCGGCATCGGCACCCTTACCGGTGCCGGTAATTCCTCACCTCCAACCTTGGAATGACCCCCGATGTAAAGTAGCACCCCATACATTAAATGCTGGTAAACCTGTCGGAGTAGTCACAAAGCACAACAAAGAAGAATCTGTTTCATTTTGGATCATAGCTCTTATTGCAAGAATTAAAACAGATGTATCTGTTCCTGCTTATCCACTAACATAGAACAATACAGGTTTGTATTGCGCACAAGAGCATTCACACGTGTAAGGCTGTAAACCAGGTAATAACCTATCTTTCATTTTATAATAAACTTACTTTTGCTCTGCATTAAGTCTACTAACACTTTCATCACAATTCACATCTGCAACTATAGTTTGTTGCATTGCACTTTCTACTTCCACCATGGCAAACTCAATATCAGTTTAAATAATTGGCTCACCAAAAACATTTTGACTTCTCACTGAAGAATCTTGATTGCCTCAGGAGTCTCTTTTTCCAATTCAGCTGCCAACAGTTCTTCTTGATGTAGTTCTTTCTCCAGTAACTCCAAGTACTGCTCAATAGAGCACTTTTTATTATAGCAAAAACAGATTTTTCAAAAGTTTCAAACTTCCAAGCAAAACATTCTCTGCACGCCATGTGAAAAACAACTGCAAAAGACAAAAATAAAATAATTCCTTTTTCTCTGCAGTTTGGCAGGACAGTTTCACGTGGTTAATGAGGCTTGCTTTCTCATCTCTCACTAGACAACCACTACATTGATGTACACTTTAAACTGTCCGCTCTCAATGTTTGTTTCAACATTTCGATATGAATAGTGTTGTGCTACTTCATATAAACAAAGATCCTCTAATATTTCAGATGATTTAGTATAATATGCATCAATCAGGTTCTTTTTCAAAATCTCTATACTGTCAGGTACTACTTCAGTTTACTGCTCAATTTCACTCAAAGGCTTCAATACTCAATTTCTAGTACTAGCTGGTCGAAGACTTAACCAAACTACATTAATGCCATGCCCACACAGGCAAACTAGTGAGCCGATCTGCAGCTTTGTAGCTACCACATTCTCTATGTGAAAGCATCTTCAAACCAAAGCTTAGAAGTTTCGGACTTACAAATGTATCTGCTGATGGATCTGGCCATTCTTCAGTTGCATTGCTCTTTTCAGCTTGTGTCATGTATGCTGTAACATAACAAGCAACAGCTGTTGAATCATCCGCAATGAACTCTACATCAGTGTTTATATTCCATAGCTAAGCAAAGACAGGATTGTTATCATTAATGAATTGGCATTCCTTACTTCTTTTTAAATGATATGCATGTGTTTGTGGCTTACCTGTAACATGGTGTTGAATAGATGACATTAAACTATTCACCTGACCAACTTGTGTCACAAGCCTTGGAAAGCCAAATCTGCACTGAGTGTAGTACTTGCATTTATTTTTGTATTTTCTCTGACAATGCTTTCCACATTTGTGCTTTTGAAATCCTACCACCTTGTTCCATAGATCACAATGCACGTGCTGAACTGGACTGAAACAAGTAATATATTTTTCAACAAACTCCATCACACAGCCATCACTTTCCTTACCAAACTCAAGAGCATCTTTAATCCACAACAGCATATATATATATATGCTGAGCCCCACATTCCTCCAAAATAAATGTTCTACAGTCCTGGATGGACCATTTTTTAAAATTAAATATAAAGTAAAACATGTCAAAAAATGTGTGATGAAAGAATCGTGATGTAGTTACAGGATCCATAGAACACAATTCTCCTGGTAGCATGTGCTCTATATTTTCTTTCTGTGAATTACTTTCATGAATCAAATCCACTCTGCAATATCATCCCAAGCATAGTCAGCGCAACTCAAAGTCCCAACTCAAGTTAGAGATCCCAAGTTTCTGATCATGCATCTAACCTCATAGTGTCTCCTATACCAATATTCTTTAGTTCCTCTCATTGTAGCAAGAATATTTGTAAGTTTACCCTCTAAAACTGTGTTTTTTCTTTCACCTGTTGCAGCATCTCACATGCAGAAAGATTTTGAAATCTAGTTCCAGTCTGAAGTGTATGCGCAATAGCAAACAGACACACTTACCACAATCCAATGCCTCATAGCCTCAAACTGCACTGGTGACATCTGCCTAGCTTAGCTCATTAAGCTCTGCATAGAACCCCTTGCACCCATCAGTGCTAAAAGTATCAATGCCTCCTTCAACTCTTGCACAGTGCCCAGCTCCATAAGGAAGCTTGGGTAACACCCCACCTAAAGAAACCCTCACTCGACCCAACTCTCCCCACAAATTACCGCTCCATAACAACAGAACCATGATTCCTGAAAATTCTCAATCACAGTCTATTTACAACTCCAATCTCACATAGAAACGCAGGTTTCAGACCTAAACATAGCACAGAATCAACCCTCTTCGATCTGAAGATTCAGCTAGACCATATCTGGGACAATGGGGACATTGCCATCCTCTTCCTCCCAGACCTCTTGGCGACTTTTGATCTTGTCAATCTTAAGATCCTCTGTCACCACCTCACTAATACCTTCAACCTCTCCCCTGGAGCCACCACCTGGATCAAATCATTCCTGAGTGAGCAAACCTTTAGAGACTTCATTGGTACGGAAACAGCTGACATCATCCCTGTCTCCTACGGGGTTACACAAGTGTCCTGCCTCTCCCCCACATTGTACAACATGTACACCAAGCCCCTCTTTGATTACCTGGACAGTCGCAACATCCCTTACACTAACTTTGCTGATGACACACATGTTCTCCTCAAGCTCAAGGGCAAATACGAGCTTGATTCTGCCAGCATCAATCTTGTCTACAGCATCATGCAGACTTGCATGGCTTATCACCATCTCTGCCTTAATGATGTTAAGACAGAACTGCTCATTGATGGCTCTCCACACCGCCTCAAACACCTGCACTCTGACTTCTACAACTTCTGCATCAACAGGAACACTATTTCCATCTCAACACATGTCAAAACACTTGGGGTCTACCTTGACTCAGAACTCAACATGCACAAACATGTGAAAGCCATAGCCTCATCTGCAGCATACTCGAATGAACTCATGAATCTATCCAGAAAGTTTCTTACGCCCAACAACTGTCTCACACCTGCTAGAGCCATCATTAGCATCAAAATAGATTATTGCAATGTCATCATTGCAGGCACATCTGCTAAAAACATTATTAACAAACTACAATTGATCCAAACAATGCCCTTAGAGCAAATTAGACGCAAACTTCACTGGCTTCCTATCAAGGCTTCCATTGAATTCAAGATACTATCCATCATGCTTCATTGTCTCCACAACACAGCCCCTCCCCACCTATCCCATCATATCTCAAAAAAATCCCAACCATGCAACCTGCTCTCCTCCACAAGCATGTCAGTATCCACCCCCAGATTCATCAGAAAAAGCGCTGGGAGATCAAACTTCACTATCATTGCTCCCACCCTTTGGAACGCCCCACAACCCACCCATCCACAAGAACCCTCCTACCTGACTTTCAACAAAAATTGTTCAACTAATTGGCCGTTGAGCCACAAAGTGGATTGTCTGTAACCATAACATACCCAAAAACATGTATTTGTCACAATTTTGTCTTCCATAATCGATTGTTTGTACCATTTCGATACCGAAATATCATGTGTTTGCATGAAGTTAAGAATATCTATACCTCCCAGTGCTGTGATACCTCTGGATCCTGGGTGCTATCAATAAATAAAATAGATAAATAAATAAATGAGGAAAATTCACTTTTATAAAATAAGTGAAAAATAAATTCAGCATTGGTGGGGAATCATGAATCTTCAATATACATTCTTGTACAATGATATTCTGAAGCAGGGATTTGCACCTTCCGATCATCCAATCTGCCTCCTGTACTAGTTGGAAAAACCATTGGGAAACAACTGGCTTCTGTTGACGAGGAGAGGAAATTACTGAGGGGCCCATTGGTCAGTACTCACCCTTGAAAACTAGTTATACAAGATAGCTGCACCAGGCGAGGACAGAGTGCAGGATTCACATACTCCGGCAAGATCCAATAATCAGGGCTCAATAAATTGGCAAAGGGAAGTCTGTTTAATGATACATACATCAGCGAATGGAAATCAGCAGCATCGCGATCACCTGCCTCACCCCGACTTCCCCGAACATTAGTCCAACAGCCTCTTTTATGGGCAATATCCGTCATCATTGACGTCTAATTCTACAAAAAAATCATCATGCAATACAATTGGTTGGGAAAGGTAAATTAAGTATAGGTGCTATATCTGTATATGGAAATAACGCAAGTGGATTGGATAACTCTTATCGGGTGGGCGTCTACACCACACGCGATTGACGTCACAAGTACGATGTCTCATTGGTTACAATGTCTAGAGGACCCTAGATTACATGGTCCCTTGTGATTGGGCAAGTTACACCCCTAAACATAAATCTCCATTTTAATTAGCAGCTTTAGAGTAGACACCCAGGTGCCTAGTGTCCCAAGATTCACCCTTCCTCCCTTCCATCAATCAGTGTTTTAGGGCGGTGTGTCTATTAGTTGGCTGGGTATGGCCTCGGATCTGTAGTCTCTTATCAGGAAAAGCCAGTAGCCAAGTCTGTTTGTTCTCGGGGCTGCTCGGGCCCTTGGTTTATTTTCATTGGCCTTCCATTAAGGCTTTAGTGGTTTCCTCATGGACCGTGTGCAGGTATTCCTCATTCCGTATCAGTGGCTGGTATGGCTGTCTGATAGGGTATTGTGCTGCTCAGGGTTATTGCGTTATGGCTGCTTCAACCGGTATTGATCTCCTTACGTACAAGGGGCAGAGTCCCGGTGCGGCTCTCTGTTGGTTTATTTGCTCCTCATACGTCACGTACCACGGCGAGTACCTTACTGGCAACTCGCAATGGGGGTCAGTGATGCGGGTCATATCTGGGACCTCCTCTACACTCCCCCTCTGGTCGGTTCATCGACCACTCCTACTTCCTCTTTTATATTCATGTTCTTTGATTCCTCAGCTTCTTGCTCATCGTCTCCTGGGTTTACACAAGAAGGCGTGAAAGTATGCAATTTTGGTGTCCATATCTTTATCACCCCTTTCAAGCTTCCTGCTGTCCTCACATGCTCATCTTTGTTCCAGGTCATCAACTGGCATTGTCCATTTGGACTGCA
Organism: Ambystoma mexicanum; assembly: GCF_040938575.1. Classification (NCBI taxonomy): domain Eukaryota; kingdom Metazoa; phylum Chordata; class Amphibia; order Caudata; family Ambystomatidae; genus Ambystoma; species Ambystoma mexicanum. The sequence goes on from NC_090926.1 coordinate 478,588,313, forward strand.
GTAAATCCATTTGCCTTCGTACCTTCTTCGTTTCTTGGGATAAGTGAATTTAGCTCTTTCTGGTGCAAATTCACTGGCCTTCACAAAGTCTTTTATCTCCACATTTGTCAGGTCTCTGGGCTTCCAGCCTGGCTTGACATCGACCATAATTTTCATCCCAATGGCCTTCTTTGCTGTTTTCTGGCACTGTGGGATGGTTATCTTGATAACACAGACTCCTGGCAGAACCATTGCTAGCAAAGCTCCCAGGAACTTGAATATATCTGCCATCCATTGCGGGACCCATGAGAATAGATTCCCAAACCAGCTGTCGTCGTCCACTTCATCTGTCTCATCGGTCATCTGGTTTTTCAGGGTTGTTAACATGTCTATGGCCTCTGTGAGGGTTCCATTTTCTTCGTCGTGTGATGGTGTAAATATGCAACATGATTCTCCAATTTTTGCGCAAACACCTCCATCCATTGCGGTGATCATGTCAAGCACATATCTGTTCTGGAGGGTCATCAGTATGACTGCTCTCAGCTCTTCTTTGATCGCATTGAATCCTTTTATTGTGGTGTTGATGGTCTGCAGTAACTCCCATCTCATTATCTGCAACCACTTGGTGTTTGCACCAACTTGCGGCAAGAGTATTGTTGTAAATACTGATGAAGTTAGGCTGAACAGCCTGTGTTCATAGGGAATGGCATAAAATGTGTCCTCTGATTTGGCGGAGACGTAATTCTCTCTCTTCATCCTTGACATTATTTCCACAGACCTCCTTTTCCTCAGGTGAGTGTCTGCTTTCGGGAAACTGTCTAAATTCAGTTCATTATTTGGAATCACTAGTTTTGGAATGTGTGCGTTCACCATTGTGCATATGCCTCCCCAGTTCCTCGGTAGCCTTATGTATGCCTTAGATCCACATGCCCAATAGTGGTCCATCAGGACTGCAGTCCCTTACAACATCCCTGGGGCTTCGTATATTCGCCTGCAGTTTTGATTCTCCCCCATTTTCCTTGTGCCATTACTTCTAAAGCACAGTTTTGGGTTTTCCAGCGGTACTATCTGCAAGGGTCCTCTTCTGTCTTCGACCCATGTCAACAGCTTTACCAATTTTGGCCACAATGGTCTCCATAGTCTCTGTGAGTTCTCTATTGCTTCTTTGCAGGCTCCAAGGACCATCCAAGCTCGGCAGATTACTACTCCTTCTTCCAATCCGTCTGGGGAGACTACTGATCCCCAGATCTGCATTTGTCCTCGGTTCTTCCATATTTGAGCTTCTTCTGCTGTTTTCCCTTGACGTTCAGTCTTGAGTTTATTTCCCACCTTATTCCTGATCCCTTGACGTCAGGGTTTTCATATCTAATCACATGATTCTTGGTGTGCGCCCTGTTTCTTGTTTTGATGTCGTGGACATATCCGTCTTCATCAGGGTAGTCCTTTTCGTTGGCCCATATCAACGAGGCGTCTCTACCCATGAATTGTCCTCTGGTGTTACACATTGCCACATGTTACAGGCAGTGTGCTATGGGGACATCTATTTCTACAGCCACAAAGATTTTGGACTTGCCCATGCTGTACGGCAGGAGTGCACAGACAAAACATTCTCCTTCTGATTACCGTCGTCCAACTTCCTTCATGTGCTGGTACCATATGTTGTTTCCAAGATTGGCCGTGCTGTCCAAGTAATCGTTTAACTCGTCATCGGTTTCATATGGACTTCTCTTGATCCTCAGCATTTTTCTGTGGTTGGCTATCACTATGTCTCTGAATGCGTCTGTACTGCTCTTTCGTTCAGGCAGACTCTCAGGCGTTATCCTTGGAGGGACAGGTTTCATTTCCTGCCCTGCAGTAATAGGGGGAGGTTTTGCACTTCTTTTCCTTCCCTCCTGCATTCTTTTGTAGACCTCCTCCCACCGCATGTGATTTATCATCCTTCCAACACGTGGCTGTGTCGTGGGCTCCGTAGTTACTTCTGGTGTTGGAGCTGGTGTGCTCGCTATCACAGTTGTGGTGGTTGTCTTGCTCATCTCCTCCTGTAGCTTCTTTGCTCTAAGTATGAGTGGAAACACATACTCAACTATCGCATGTGTTTTCTCAGTGAGTTCTTTCGTTGCTTCCTCTGTTCTATTGAGTGATTTTGCTATTTCACTTCGATTCGGTTTCTCATGTTGCTCCCTGCTATCTGGAGCTGCTTGTTCCACAGGTGATTTCTCTCTTTCAGTTGGTTTGGCCTGCGGTTTCGTAGCCATTGACACTTGCCCTTGTTTGTGTGCACTCAGTGTATGGGTGCGTACCGTGGACAGTGCTACGATATCATTCATTCCGTGCTGACCCTGTCTCCAGCCTTTCTCACCATTCATTACTTCAAGTGTGTGCGTGTTACTGCTAATTACGTTCAACTGTAAATCGTTTGCTTTATCATCAGTTTTTCTTGGAACAGGAATGACAATATAAGGTCTGGGTGCTTTTCTGGGCCCCAGATGTTCATTACCTGGTGGATGCACAGACATTGGGACGTTTCGTGCACCGATAAAAAATGCAGTTCTAATAGTTAATGATAAAAATACTACAATAGTCACAATGCATATACATATGACGGCCTTAAACAACAGTTTACAGCATCTCCTTTCGGGAAACCGGGGGCGCCCTTCGGCTGGTGGCACAACTAAGTTACTGTTTGGGCCCCCATTTCAATCAAGTCCATAGTCCACTATTTATTTATTTGTAATGAAAGTTTCTGTTATGACAGTCAGCAGTTGTCGGATTATTTTCTTGTTTGCAGGGTCTTGTATGAATTCAGTAACGCTGGCTTCTCTCCCTATAAGTGAAGGATGGGACAGTACTACCAGCTGAAAATATGTAAGCACATCCCACTTGAGACTTCTGCTGGGATGAACCATATGTCCATGAACAAAGTCTTGATCTAACTTTTACTTCTTATCAGAGTCTTAGGTTTAAATGCTTTGTGTGGCTTTCAATGTTCATGAGATTAGCGCTTCTGTTGATATGAGTACGCAATTTTCTTCTTTTACCCTGCACCTTTGGCTGCAGAGGGTGTTTGCTTGCTTCTTATTGTCTTTTTTATGCCTATAGAAAAGGTTCAGCGTGGACAAGATTTTCACAAAAGTTCTTTTGTTGCCTACATTGAATGTTCATTTAATTGTCCTTTTGTCACCTTTCACTTGGTTTGAAAAACTGTCTTGTTTTGAAAGTCTCACTTTTATATATTTTTTTCTCCCGTTCTTGTAACTTGTCTGCTCATGCGTCCTTTTTCCTTGCCATAGATCTCGTCTGCACGTGCTGCGGTCCTTCCCCGTTGTCTGTGGATTCCTCGGCAGTAGATGTAGTAGGAGTGCTCTCTCCTATAAAGAGTTTTATATCATTCGTGAAGATCCAGGCTCTTCTGCCTTTGAGCTTGACAGCTGACAGGGTGCAGTCCTCTACGCTGAATGGGCCATTAAACCTCGGCTTGTCCCATCTTTTTCTTGAGAAATTCTTCATGGGAAGACAAAAGGCGCGCATGTTGTCTGAGCTGCGCCGGCATCAGCACTGTCGATTGTGGTTTGTGCTGTTTCGTCTCTTTTCTGGCCTGAAATGAAAGTGGAACTGGATGTGAGACAATCCAGATAGGCCTTCATCTCCTCTCCCATAACATCCCTAGTTGACTGGGCATCACATCTAGCTCTGTCTCCAGGGGCAAGAGGGGTCCTCATCCTTCTCCCCGTGACTATCATCTCCTCTCCCATAACATCCCTAGTTGACTGGGCATCACATCTAGCTCTGTCTCCAGGGGCAAGAGGGGTCCTCATCCTTCTCCCCGTGACTATTTCATGCAGCGTTAGATGATGGTCGGAGCCTGGCTGGTTCCGAAGAGCATACAATGCCAGTGGTAGGCAGTGCATCCATCCCTTTCTTAATGTGAGCTTCAACTTGGCTATCCTTTCCTTAAGCAAGCCGTTGATCCGTTCACATATCCCGTATCCCTCTGGGTGATACGCAGACGAGAATTTGTGCTTTATACCAAGCAACAAGCTAATCTGTTCAACTACTGCATTTACAAAATATGCCCCATTATCAGATCTCATTACCTCGCACACCCCCCATCTAGGGAAAACCTCCCTCACCAGGAATTTAGCAGCACAGGCAGCGTCAGGGTGTGTACAGGGGCCTGCTTCTACCCATCTGGAGAAGGGACACACTACCACAAGTAGATACCTTTACGCATTACACACCTGAATCATATCGACATAATCAATATGTAGGTGCTGGAAAGGTCCATTTGGTCTGGGGATGACTCCTCTCACTACTTTTAATGTGTGCCCAGAAGTGAATTGCTGGCAGTTAATGCAGTTTACCATAAAGAATGCAACATGCTCGGCTAAATTCGGTATAAACCAGTCTTCCGTGAGCGTTGCAGCAAGATTTTCTTTTGACATATGAATGGGGTAGTGAAGCTGTTCTAGCGCTACTTTTAGAAGGGCGACAGGCATTACTGGTTTACCAGTGCTGTCTTGCCTCCACAATCCGTCAGAGGGGTTTAAAGAACACCCTCGACGCTTCCATACATTTATCTCCTCCTGAGGTGCCTCCCCCTGGAGCTCCATTAATTGAGATTGCCCCATATTGCTATAGGCTTCTGGAGTGGCTTGTGCTACCATCATTCGTTCATGGGTACGTGCTACCTCCACGTCCATGATTGTTTCAGTTTTGAATGCCATACGTTTGGCTACCATGTCTGCTTGATGATTTCCATGTGACACAAAATCTGCCCCTTTGGTATGAGTGGTGCATTTTATGACCACTATGCCCACTGGGAGCTGTAGTGCTTTTATCAGCCTATTCAACAAGGCTGCGTGTTGCACTGACGTGCCGTCTGCTCGGAGGTAGCCGAACCTCTTCCAGCGCGTTAATCCTGCGTGCACTGTTGACGTCACATAGGTGGAGTCGCTGTACCCTGTTACTTCCTGGTCTGCATGGATCTCGATGGCGAGTATCAATGCCACTAGTTCTGCAGCCTGTGCCGAATAGTGAGATGGTATCCGCGCACTGACAAGTACTCGGAACTCTCCATTCGCCATGTGTTTGATTACGGCCACGCCTGTATACCTTTGCACGTCATCTTGGTCAATTCTTGATGACCCATCAATAAAGACGATCTCTCCACTTGGCAGGGCATTTTCCTTGACCCTGGGGATCTCATCATAGTATTCTTCATATTTTGCACAGTCATGCACAGGTTTTCCCTCTGTGACTGGCTCGGCTATAAACATAGCAGGGTTCACCGTTTTGCATCGTACTATTTTGATCGATGTATTAGAGATAATCACCTCATAGGCTGATGCTCTTTGCGAAGTCAGCGTGCCATTTGGCTTCTCTATTATGGCGAATAGTGAGTGCTCAACATATAATGTCATGGAGCACCCCATCACAATGGATGGCGCCTTCGCAATGGCGAATGCGGCGGCCGATAAATTTTGTTCGCACGGGAAGTGGCCCTTCATGACCGGGTCCAGACTCCCACTGTAATATGCTAGGAGTTTAAATCCCAATGAGGTTCGCTGCGCGAGCACTGCTGTCATAAAACTGCCATCGGTATGAGAGAACAGATAGAATTCCTCCGCATAATTAGCAATCCCGAGAACTGGGGCCTTACAAATTGCCCCCTTGAGTTCTGTAAACCCCTTCTACATTTCTTCATTCCATTCAATTTCTTCTCTTGTTGCCTGGGCCTTTTTAAGGGCCTTTAATAAGGCCTTGAAATATGAGCTGTAGTCAAAGACCCATGCTCTGACATAATTGCACAAGCCTAAGAAGCTTTGCATTTGCTTTATTGTGCACGGCATGGCCGTGTGCATGATAGCCTCAGCCCTTTCTGGGGTTACCTTTTTCCCCTCATGTGAGATTAGTTGCCCTGTGTACAACACCTCCTGTTGGCAGTACTGCAGCTTGTCCTTGTCTACTTTGTATCCTTTCTCAGCCAATATAGTCAATAGCTTGACTGAGTCGTGTCGGCATTGCTCTTCAGTGAAGCTGCACATTAGAATGTCATCTACATACTGCAAAACAACACTGTCCACCACAATATTGCTTAGGTCCATTTGCAGGACTCTGTTGAAAATAGATGGAGACTTGCAATACCCCTCTGGCAACCTCTTACTTTTCAGGCGCATTTGCCTGAAGGTAAACGACGTCAGGTCTTGTGATTCACGGTGTAGTGGGATCGAGAAAAATGTATTTTTCAAATCAATCACCGTGAAGTATTTTGCCTCAGTGGGTATGTTGCACAAAATTGTGGATGGATTTGGGGCTAGTCGTTCAATGCTCCTAAATCCTGGATTAAATGCCAAGACCCTCCCTTTGATTTCTTGACAGGATAAATCACCGTGTTGCAAAGTGATTCTGACGTCACAAGGATGCCCTGCTCCATCATGGCAGAGATTGTCTTTGCAATCCCTTCATCCGCTTCTCTGGACATGGAATACTGTCGTGCCCATGGCAGAATTGCCCCTGGTTTCAGTTTAATTTTTACTTCGCCGGCCCCTTTCAGGAGACCTGCGTCATAGGGCCCTGTAGTCCATACCTTGGCTGGCACCAGGGCCATGTCGTATATCAAAGTATTCTGGACGTACTAATGCTAACATCATCCTCTGTGGTACCTCCAGCCTGATCATTTTGACCCAAAATATGAGACTCACTTCCACCCGCGTCTCTTCTAGGTCATGGTGTTCTTCAAACAGATCGTGACTTCAGTTAGTCACTCGATACCCTTCTTCGATGGCGATAATCGCACACCAAGGTCTGCCCTCATCGTCACATCCCTCAACCAATACCACTTTTCCTCGCACTGCGGCAGAGTGTATCATTAAGGGAAATACTTGTCCCTCCTCTTCGTGCATGGGTATTCTTGGCCTGAATAGAAACTCATCCAGAGTTCTCATAGTTTTGTCTGTGAGGCCTGGCAACCCCGCCATAAGCACTCGTACACCATATGCAAATACTTCTGGCTCCAGTGGTACATCTCTCATAGCTGCATGTCCAGAGTATGCTCTGATCATTTCGCACACGTTTGAATAATACATTCCTGGGGTGGAGCACACTATGCCATCCTCAGTGAATGAGATGGTCATATTCAACTTTGCCATCAAGTCCCGACCCATGATATTTACTGGGGACTGACGAGAATACAATAAAGGTACATTCATGTCGCACTCTCCCACGGAAACTGGGAGTGCATCAGTAAAGGGAACTCTGCTATGAGCTCCAGTAAAACTCTGGGTATCTATTGCCTCGCCGGACAAGGAGAACTTGCCTTCTCGTGTGCACAAGCATGTTGCACCCGTGTCAACTAAGAAGGAATATTCTTTCCCCCCTATGGTGACATTTACCCTTGGTTCCCTGTTAGGGTCTGGTGTCACTGATAGGGTAGAACACATCAGAGTTCCCTGTGAGCCGTCCTATTTCATATATAGGTTTGGTCCATTGTATACCTGTGGGTTTCCTCCATCTGAATTAGTGCCCTGAACCACTTGTGGCAGTGTCTGCTGGGGTTGTCCCTGTGGAACATTCCCCATGTTCAGTGGTTGGACCACTTGCTGTGCACCTTGCTCCAAGCCAGCTGCCTGCTGCTGCACGGTATAGTTTTGTGCATTGCCCTGTTGTGGGGTAGCAGGTTGATTCACCATGCCTGTCCCCATCCCTTGTTTGTTCTGCCACATGCCATCCCCTTCCTCTCGGGTAATATCCCGCATTACCCTGATTACTCTGGGGCGGGTTAGCTGCACGCTGTGCACTCGATTCGGCTGGGCTTGTTAGCATGGCTCCCTCGAGAGCATATTTTGAGAGCTTCCTTTGCACTAGCTTCGCCTCTTCTCCCTTAAGCGTTGCCTCTTTCTTTCAATTCTTTTCTTGCAACAGCCTACAGTAATGTGCAATTGTCAACTAGATCTCAGCCCACGGTTTAGCTTCTATTCCTACTAATTTTCTGAGCTGTTTTTGCACCGGTTCTGGTAACCCTTGGCACAATATATGGTGGAATACAGGGATCGATTTCGTCCAAGACTCATGCATTTCGAGCACCCACGCGTCTTGAAAATTCTGGATATAAAGTAACGGGTCCTCTGACTCCTTCATTTTTCGAGTCATTATAGCTCCCATATCAGACGTGTCTGGATATAGCGTATGCAGCGCTTTCCATACTGCTGCTCTACAGTTATTAAATTGCGCTCCGTCATGAGAGGTGTTAGTTATGGTTACCCTATGGTAGCCTGCCCTTTTTTACACATCGTCTGCTCTTTCTCTGAGTATAGCAATTAGGAGACCCTTGATGTCCCCTATGGCTAGGGTGACGCCCCCCGTCATTTTTTCTAGCTCATGTATCCCCTTCTCGGCTCCCGATGTCAACATTGGAAGCTTATTTTTTAGATTCTCTCGGTTCGATTTGTGGCCATGGAATATATTGCGGTCTTGCTCCCCCCTTTTCTAACAGTGGGAATTGGAATGCACAATCTTCCTTTCCCTTCTCTATACCCCCTCGGTCTCTCACCGGAGTGGCGTTCCCACCTTGCCGTCTACCTGGCAATGCCCTTAATCTTTCAATATAGGCAGGTGCCGACGCCCCCCTCTGACCGGGGCGTGTGTCTTCATCTCGTCTGGACTGTCCAGCGGACTTCGGTGTCCTACTTATGGACTCGCCCGCGTCTGACCACTGTACCTCTCAACTTCCTGGGAGCCGCGTTTCGCACCGCCTCCCTTCGTCATACATTACTTCCTCCGCTTCTCCATCGGAGTCTGACTCTGAATACTCCCAGTTTGCACAACTTCTTGCATCATCTTCGTTCTGCCCATCTTCTAGTCTATCTAGGGTACGTCCCCTACTCTCACTACTTCGGGTGACATCCTCAGTGTTATGTAACTGAGTGCTCTCTAAGCGCTCATCTTCCCTTCCTTCTTGGGAGATTCGTTCCAGTCCCATCTCATCATATATTTTATCAATCGCTTCCCCAATGCTTCGGGTGTCGAAGTCATCATCAATAATTGTCCCGCTTGTACTTGGTACCGCATCGTTTGCAGGAAAGAATTCTTCTATGTCTTCCCAGTCTACAACAGGATTGGGTTTTTTAACTTCCCGTTGCAAATATTCTGAATCTCGTGCCCTTTGCCTGCGTTTACACTCTGCTTCCTCATCCATTTCTCTTTGCTTCTTCGCTTCCTCTCTAGCCTTATCTACTTCCCTCATCCGTTCATTTCTACGTTCTTTTGCCCTTCTACTTTTGTCGTCTTCTCGCTTTTTTACCTTTCTTCGATGCACTCTCTTCTCTTCCTCTAACCTAAGCATGTTCTGCGTGTACTTTTCATAGGCTGCATATTGCGGGTGACTGAGCGGTATACCTTGCTCTTCGCAATATAGTTGTTCTTGCCGCAACCTATCCTTCTTTCTTGCCCTTTCGTTTCTTATGTCCACTTCTTTTTCCCTTCCCTTTCTTTGCGCCTCATCAGACCGTTCACTCGGCCTTGCACCATCACTTCCTTTTCCATCTAACTTCAACAGTACCTGCCCTCCCATCCATTCGTCCTTTGTACATGTTAACTAATCGGTTCCTTTCCGCTTCTTTCCCTCTCTCTCCCTATCTAGAGGTGCACTTGTTTGTGCCTGGTCCTTCCTTTCCTCACCTCACCTCTCTTTTCCCCATGGGACTGTGGAGGCTGAGTCAATTTCCTGTGCCTTCTCTTTCGTCTCATCACTGCTACACACAGGTGACTCATATGCAGTGTTGCTATAACCTGTGGCTGCCTTAGCTCTCTTAGTGGGTAAAGACCATCCGACATACTTCCCTCAACAACTGGTTCCGGTGGGGCAGGTGGCGCGGTAGGCGTCTCACCCCCCTCCGTAAATACATTTAATATCCAGTCTGCGGGTGGTTCTTCTTCTTTTGTTTGTTCAAACATTTTCCAAAGCTCGAGGACAGCAAGGCGTTTTTCGAGCTTCTTCCCGTTATATGTGGCATGTAGGAAGGTGGTCATGTGCTGTAAAACATCCTTTGACAATGACCCATTTTGGGGCCACGCATAAACATTTTATTTGCGGTGCCCTTAACCCACTCCTGGCTATATTTCTTCAATTTTGTTGCATGTTTTGGCAACTGCTTGCATAAGTGTGCAAGTGGGGTAACTTCTTCCATCCTTAATGTTGTCATCAACAATGTTCATACAGTTTTTCAACTTTACACTATTATGAGCAAGCACCACATACGCGAGCTCCAATCCAATTTTCCCACAAAATTTTATACCAACAGTTTTACTCAAAACACATCAATTCAGTGGCGATTCCCTCTCATTTACAGAATCGCGTAAAACAAAAATGCATTGCCATCAATTAATAACACAATAATTCCACATTCAGCATACACAGAACATATAGGACATACGCTTCACAGACTACTTCTAATTGTTACCCCGTCATGGGATTTGACCTAACCACTTTATGACATCTTTAAACGTCATCGTAGCCTAAAGTCCCCCCTCTGTGGGCTGTGGGTTCAAGTTCCTTTTGACCACTCTTTAAAGCTCAGGAACAAGGCGAATTTTACAGTTTTCACTCGGGTGCCCTCCCGGTATTCCTTACAGTTTTCTTCTCGGGTGCCCCCCCGGTATTCCTTACAGTTTTTTTCTCGGGTGCCACCTGGTATTCCTCCCAATTACTTCAGGTGCCCGGGTTTTTACCCTTTATATCTCTACAGTCTTTCCTACTTTTAACTGTATTAATCTTCTCCACCACCCTCTGTTACCTTTCCCCTTCTTACTCTAAGGCCTATAAGACATTTGAAAAGGTAACACGTTTCATTGTTTTCACTCACCGATCACCTCTTTTCCTCTCTGGAACTTCAGGATCACCGACCTTCCTCTTCCTGCTTTTATGGTTTTCGTCCGATCCATTGCCCGTGGGAATGAGAAGGGTTATGCTTGGAAAGGCGGGTTCCTTCAGACCCAATGCAGATTTTTTGAGAATGATTACACTATCATTGTCCACGGGGAGCTTCTCAGTCTACTCAGCCGGAATAGCGAAAGGACTTGTGATGTAACCGAAGGCCCATAGTTACTTTGTCTAAAGGTGTTTTATACTATATCAATCGATAATCTATAATCGATGGCCGAAACCATCCTCACGCTACCAAGTGTTGACGAGGAGAGGAAATTACTGACGGGCCCATTGGTCAGCACTCACCCTCGAAAACTAGTTGTACAAGATAGCTGCACCAGGCGAGGACAGAGTGCAGGATTAACATACTCCAGCAAGATCCAATAATCAGGACTCAATAAACTGGCAAAGGGAGGTCTGTTTAATGATACATACATCAACGAATGGAAATCAGCAGCATCGCTATCACCTGCCTCACCCCGACTTCAACAAACATTAGTCCAACAGCCTCTTTTATGGGCAAAATCCGTCATCATTGACGTCTAATTCTACAAAAAATCATCATGCAAAATGATTGGTTGGGAAATGTAACTTAAGTATAGGTGCTATATCTGTATATGGAAATAACGCAAGTGGATTGGATAACTCTTATCGGGTGGGCATCTACGCCCTTCCCTCTACACCACACATGATTGACGTCACTACAAGTATGACGTCTCATTGGTTACAGTGTCTATAGGACCCTAGATTACATGGTCCCTTGTGATTGGGCAAGTTACACCCCTAAACATAAATCTCCATTTTAATTAGCAGCTTTAGAGTAGACAACCAGGTGCCTAGTGTCCCAAGATTCACACTCCCTCCTTCCATCAATCACTGTTTTAGGGCTGTGTGTCAATTGGTTGGCTGGGTATGGCCTCGGATCTGTAGTCTCTTATCAGGAAAAGTTATGGTACCCTCTGGTTCTGGATGACATCAGGCGGTGGTACATCTTCGCGCCTGTCTGGTCACGTGTTGGTTTACCGTGAATCTGCTTCAGTTTCCAACCTTTTGTGCATTTAATTCTGTGTGTGCTTGGCCACCTGCATGGGCCTCTCTTATCTTGACCTTCACGGGCGGGCTGGTATTCTCTGTAGTTGGAGTCTCGTGAGCTCATGCTCACCTCCCCTTCTCTGGTTGACCTCGATCTCCCCGGCATAAGCCTCTCTTTGTTGAGTTTCGATTCCGCTCCTTCTCTGGTCTTTGTTGGGTTTCTAAACTTGGCCCTGTCAGGCCTTTGGCCGCCTGGGTACATTTCTGCTTTCACAAAATGGAGTTTCACGTGTACATTGTGCAGTATTGAGGTAGATATATGGTTGGCGCTTGCCGCTCTACTCTCCTACTAGGCATTGCAAGCAGTATCGATTTCTTAGCCTCTTGCATTTCAAGCTTATTTACACACATTCAACAGGGCGGTTGCTTCCATCTTGCCTTATGGCACCATTCTCTTATGTTTTAACAGTGTCTCTCCCCTGCATCCATTATCATTATCCTTGCGGTTACTAGTACTGGCATTCATGCTTTCAGTAGCCAAGTCTGTTTGTTCTCGGGGTTGCTCGGGCCATTGGTTTATTTTCATTGGCCTTCCATTAAGGCTTTAGGGGACTTCCTGTGGACCGTGTGCAGGTATTCCTCATTCCGTATCAGTGGCTGGTATGGCTGTCTGATAGGGTATCATGCTGCCCAGGGTTGTTGCGTTATGGCTGCTTCAACCGCTATTGATCTCCTTACGTACAAGGGGCAGAGTCCCAGTGCGGCTCCCTGTTGGTTTATTTGCTCCTCATACGTCACGTACCACAGCGAGTACCTTACTGGCAACTCGCAATGGGGGGCAGGGGTGCGGCTCATATCTGGGACCTCCTCTACACGTCTAAAGTAATTTCCCAAATACTGATTGGTGCACCTATCGTTGCTTTCATTTCATACAATTCTAAACGGTCGCCCTTGAGTTCACGTGAGTGTAGAGGATGAAAAGTGTAATGTTCATACAACCTATTCCCTTCTGCAACAAATAAATGCTGAATCTGACCTTCACTGCTTTTGTTTCTTGACTCAACATCAAGCAAAGGCAAGTCTGGTACAGTCAGACTGCGTTTGAATAAATCATTGTGCTCCAATAGAAACAACAATGCGTTTTTTCACTTTTCAATATCTATAAGCTGTTGCCAAATGCTCTCATCTTTAGTGCCAACTCCATTTACTATAACAAACAAAGGATCTGCAATGTCACGCTTCACTCCTAGAGTGCTCAAATTTTCTTCCAAATTGAGAGGTAAATGTACAACTTTGCCTCCCACACCTTGCACTAATGATTTCATAGAAAGATTGGACATCTTTGTTTGCAATCTAACAATAACTTGGAAAGAATGAACAGTTTGCAATGCAGTCACTTAAAACATGTTCGATTGGTGAAGCACAGACGGGATATCAGCCACTACCATGTCATTCAAAGCATTTCTTGGAGGATTATTTATTTAATTATAAAACCCAACACAGTGTCTACAAACATAAAGTACCTCTCTTCAGTCAAATTGTTCTCCTACAAACAAATAAAGATACAGTTATTTCCAAACATCTACTACAGTGTGTTTAATTTTCTCCTCAATTTTACACTAGTTGCACTTGAGACTTTTAAAAAGTGTGTCGACAAGATACACAATGGGCCTCATTACGAGTACGGCGGTAGGGGGTTAACAGTACCGGTAAGAATGCCTGTGCCGTTAACCCCCTACTGCCGCATTCCAAGGTCCCTTAGCGGGTCCCACTAAAGCCGGCTGGTTTTACAAGCCGCCCTTAGCTGGAGCCGCTAAGGGACCAGGGAACTAATAACCGGCCCGCTATTATTAGTTCCTTCTCCATTCCCATTGAGCCCTATGGGGGCTCAAATGGGAATGGGGAATGGTTTTCAGAATGGGGACTTACCGGGTCCCCCAAGGTTGGAATGACACAATCAATCCACATTCTACTACCCCGACCGGGACACGGGTTTGGAGGCAGCCATGGCGCTAATAGCAACATAGCTACCCCCAAACTCGTAAGGAGGCCCAATGTCAGTTCTTTCATTAGAAGACAACTCAAACATTGCAAAACTTATTTTATACTGTTGAAAACAAATATATTTGAAAGCATAGGATCATCACGTCCACTTCCTGTAAGTGTTTCATCCACATAAAAGTAAGGCCTCATTACGACTCTAGTGGTAGGGGGTTAACGTGGCCGGTAGAGCTGCCGGCCCCATAAACCCCCTACCGCCTCATTATGAGGTCTTCGCAGGACCCGCTAAGGACGCCTGGTTTTACCAGGCGTCCTTAGCGGGTCCCGCGAGCAGACCAGGATGCTAACAACAGGACCGTCATTAACAGGCTCGTTGTTAGAATCATCCCCATTCCCTTTGAGCCCTATGGGTGCTGAAATGGGAGTGGGGATGTACCAGGTCCAGGTTCGCTGAATTGGGAAATACCGGGCCCTCCAAGGTCAGAATGGCCTGGTATTTCCACATTCAGGGAACCCGGACCTGGTACCTGGAATGGGGTAGCCATGCCGCAAAAAGCAGCATGGTTACCTCCAGTGTCGTAATGAGGCCCATACTCTTTTAAATACATCATATTTATCATTTGCATTGGAGAAACAACATTTTCTACAGTTCCAGTCAAAAGTATTTGATTTAAAACTACAACCGACATACTTGGTGTTTTGCACTCATACCGTTTAGCTACAAGGTATCGCATTTTAGTATGATATGCAGTTATCACCTGTGTGTGATGAAACTGACTCTTTCATCTACTTTTATCAAGGCAAGCTAGAGGATGACCCAAAATCCCTGTTTTTCGTAAACTTCATAGTCATCTATTCTTTGTAGCATTTTGATCTGTCTTGGAACAATATGATTTTTGTGCAAAACTTGCAAAAATTGTTTGAACAATTTACAAGAGAATGGGCCTCATTCTGAGTTTGGAGGTAACCACGCCACTATTTGTGGCATGGCTGCCTCCGAACTCGTCCAAACTCTGGCCTGGTGAATGGAGTAATTACCTGTCCATTCCGAGGTCGGAAGGACCGGTAATTCCCCATTCACCAGGGCCTTTACCCATTTCCATTTGAGCCCCCATAGGGCTCAATGGGAAGGCGGCAATAACGGTACTGTAAATTGGAGAAGGAACTAATAATAGCGGGCCGGTTATTAGTTCCCTGGTCCCTTAGCGGCTCCAGCTAAGGGCGGCTTGTAAAACCAGCCGGCTTTAGTGGGACCCGCTAAGGGACCTTGGAATGCGGCAGTAGGGGGTTAACGGCACAGGCATTCTTACCGGTACTGTTAACCCCCTACCGCCGTACTCGTAATGAGGCCCATTGTGTATCTTGTCGACACACTTTTTAAAAGTCTCAAGTGCAACTAGTGTAAAATTGAGGAGAAAATTAAACACACTGTAGTAGATGTTTGGAAATAACTGTATCTTTATTTGTTTGTAGGAGAACAATTTGACTGAAGAGAGGTACTTTATGTTTGTAGACACTGTGTTGGGTTTTATAATTAAATAAATAATCCTCCAAGAAATGCTTTGAATGACATGGTAGTGGCTGATATCCCGTCTGTGCTTCACCAATCGAACATGTTTTAAGTGACTGCATTGCAAACTGTTCATTCTTTCCAAACAAAGATGTCCAATCTTTCTATGAAATCATTAGTGCAAGGTGTGGGAGGCAAAGTTGTACATTTACCTCTCAATTTGGAAGAAAATTTGAGCACTCTAGGAGTGAAGCGTGACATTGCAGATCCTTTGTTTGTTATAGTAAATGGAGTTGGCACTAAAGATGAGAGCATTTGGCAACAGCTTATAGATATTGAAAAGTGAAAAAACGCATTGTTGCTTCTATTGGAGCACAATGATTTATTCAAACGCAGTCTGACTGTACCAGACTTGCCTTTGCTTGATGTTGAGTCAAGAAACAAAAGCAGTGAAGGTCAGTTTCAGCATTTATTTGTTGCAGAAGGGAATAGGTTGTATGAACATTACACTTTTCATCCTCTACACTCACGTGAACTCAAGGGCGACCGTTTAGAATTGTATGAAATGAAAGCAATGATAGGTGCACCAATCAGTATTTGGGAAATTACTTTAGACGTGTAGAGGAGGTCCCAGATATGAGCCGCACCCCTGCCCCCCATTGCGAGTTGCCAGTAAGGTACTCGCTGTGGTACGTGACGTATGAGGAGCAAATAAACCAACAGGGAGCCGCACTGGGACTCTGCCCCTTGTACGTAAGGAGATCAATAGCGGTTGAAGCAGCCATAACGCAACAACCCTGGGCAGCATGATACCCTATCAGACAGCCATACCAGCCACTGATACGGAATGAGGAATACCTGCACACGGTCCACAGGAAGTCCCCTAAAGCCTTAATGGAAGGCCAATGAAAATAAACCAATGGCCCGAGCAACCCCGAGAACAAACAGACTTGGCTACTGAAAGCATGAATGCCAGTACTAGTAACCGCAAGGATAATGATAATGGATGCAGGGGAGAGACACTGTTAAAACATAAGAGAATGGTGCCATAAGGCAAGATGGAAGCAACCGCCCTGTTGAATGTGTGTAAATAAGCTTGAAATGCAAGAGGCTAAGAAATCGATACTGCTTGCAATGCCTAGTAGGAGAGTAGAGCGGCAAGCGCCAACCATATATCTACCTCAATACTGCACAATGTACACGTGAAACTCCATTTTGTGAAAGCAGAAATGTACCCAGGCGGCCAAAGGCCTGACAGGGCCAAGTTTAGAAACCCAACAAAGACCAGAGAAGGAGCGGAATCGAAACTCAACAAAGAGAGGCTTATGCCGGGGAGATCGAGGTCAACCAGAGAAGGGGAGGTGAGCATGAGCTCACGAGACTCCAACTACAGAGAATACCAGCCCGCCCGTGAAGGTCAAGATAAGAGAGGCCCATGCAGGTGGCCAAGCACACACAGAATTAAATGCACAAAAGGTTGGAAACTGAAGCAGATTCACGGTAAACCAACACGTGACCAGACAGGCGCGAAGATGTACCACCGCCTGATGTCATCCAGAACCAGAGGGTACCATAACTTTTCCTGATAAGAGACTACAGATCCGAGGCCATACCCAGCCAACTAATTGACACACAGCCCTAAAACACTGATTGATGGAAGGAGGGAGTGTGAATCTTGGGACACTAGGCACCTGGTTGTCTACTCTAAAGCTACTAATTAAAATGGAGATTTATGTTTAGGGGTGTAACTTGCCCAATCACAAGGGACCATGTAATCTAGGGTCCTATAGACACTGTAACCAATGAGACGTCATACTTGTAGTGACGTCAATCATGTGTGGTGTAGAGGGAAGGGCGTAGATGCCCACCCGATAAGAGTTATCCAATCCACTTGCGTTATTTCCATATACAGATATAGCACCTATACTTAAGTGCCATTTCCCAACCAACCATTTTGCATGATGATTTTTTGTAGAATTAGACGTCAATGATGACGGATTTTGCCCATAAAAGAGGCTGTTGGACTAATGTTTGTTGAAGTCGGGGTGAGGCAGGTGATAGCGATGCTGCTGATTTCCATTCGTTGATGTATGCATCATTAAACAGACCTCCCTTTGCCAGTTTATTGAGTCCTGATTATTGGATCTTGCTGGAGTATGTTAATCCTGCACTCTGTCCTCGCCTGGTGCAGCTATCTTGTACAACTAGTTTTCGAGGGTGAGTGCTGACCAATGGGCCCGTCAGTAATTTCCTCTCCTCGTCAACACTTGGTAGCGTGAGGATGGTTTCGGCCATCGATTATAGATTATCGATTGATATAGTATAAAACACCTTTAGACAAAGTAACTATGGGCCTTCGGTTACATCACAAGTCCTTTCGCTATTCCGGCTGAGTAGACTGAGAAGCTCCCCGTGGACAATGATAGTGTAATCATTCTCAAAAAATCTGCATTGGGTCTGAAGGAACCCGCCTTTCCAAGCATAACCCTTCTCATTCCCACGGGCAATGGATCGGACGAAAACCATAAAAGCAGGAAGAGGAAGGTCGGTGATCCTGAAGTTCCAGAGAGGAAAAGAGGTGATCGGTGAGTGAAAACAATGAAACTTGTTACCTTTTCAAATGTCTTATAGGCCTTAGAGTAAGAAGGGGAAAGGTAACAGAGGGTGGTGGAGAAGATTAATACAGTTAAAAGTAGGAAAGACTGTAGAGATATAAAGGGTAAAAACCCGGGCACCTGAAGTAATTGGGAGGAATACCAGGGGGCACCTGAGAAAAAAACTGTAAGGAATACCGGGGGGGCACCCGAGAAGAAAACTGTAAGGAATACCGGGAGGGCACCCGAGTGAAAACTGTAAAATTCGCCTTGTTCCTGAGCTTTAAAGAGTGGTCAAAAGGAACTTGAACCCACAGCCCACAGAGGGGGGACTTTAGGCTACGATGACGTTTAAAGATGTCATAAAGTGGTTAGGTCAAATCCCATGACGGGGTAACAATTAGAAGTAGTCTGTGAAGCGTATGTCCTATATGTTCTGTGTATGCTGAATGTGGAATTATTGTGTTATTAATTGATGGCAATGCATTTTTGTTTTACGCGATTCTTTAAATGAGAGGGAATCGCCACTGAATTGATGTGTTTTGAGTAAAACTGTTGGTATAAAATTTTGTGGGAAAATTGGATTGGAGCTCGCGTATGTGGTGCTTGCTCATAATAGTGTAAAGTTGAAAAACTGTATGAACATTGTTGATGACAACATTAAGGATGGAAGAAGTTACCCCACTTGCACACTTATGCAAGCAGTTGCCAAAACATGCAACAAAATTGAAGAAATATAGCCAGGAGTGGGTTAAGGGCACCGCAAATAAAATGTTTATGCGTGGCCCCAAAATGGGTCATTGTCAAAGGATGTTTTACAGCACATGACCACCTTCCTACATGCCACATATAACGGGAAGAAGCTCGAAAAACGCCTTGCTGTCCTCGAGCTTTGGAAAATGTTTGAACAAACAAAAGAAGAAGAGCCACCCGCAGACTGGATATTAAATGTATTTACGGAGGGGGGTGAGACGCCTACCGCGCCACCTGCCCCACCGGAACCAGTTGTTGAGGGAAGTATGTCGGATGGTCTTTACCCACTAAGAGAGCTAAGGCAGCCACAGGTTATAGCAACACTGCATATGAGTCACCTGTGTGTAGCAGTGATGAGACGAAAGAGAAGGCACAGGAAATTGACTCAGCCTCCACAGTCCCATGGGGAAAAGAGAGGTGAGGTGAGGAAAGGAAGGACCAGGCACAAACAAGTGCACCTCTAGATAGGGAGAGAGAGGGAAAGAAGCGGAAAGGAACCGATTAGTTAACATGTACAAAGGACGAATGGATTGGAGGGCAGGTACTGTTGAAGTTAGATGGAAAAGGAAGTGATGGTGCAAGGCCGAGTGAACGGTCTGATGAGGCGCAAAGAAAGGGAAGGGAAAAAGAAGTGGACATAAGAAACGAAAGGGCAAGAAAGAAGGATAGGTTGCGGCAAGAACAACTATATTGCGACGAGCAAGGTATACCGCTCAGTCACCCGCAATATGCAGCCTATGAAAAGTACACGCAGAACATGCTTAGGTTAGAGGAAGAGAAGAGAGTGCATCGAAGAAATGTAAAAAAGCGAGAAGACGACAAAAGTAGAAGGGCAAAAGAACGTAGAAATGAACGGATGAGGGAAGTAGATAAGGCTAGAGAGGAAGCGAAGAAGCAAAGAGAAATGGATGAGGAAGCAGAGTGTAAACGCAGGCAAAGGGCACGAGATTCAGAATATTTGCAACGGGAAGTTAAAAAACCCAATCCTGTTGTAGACTGGGAAGACATAGAAGAATTCTTTCCTGCAAACGATGCGGTACCAAGTACAAGCGGGACAATTATTGATGATGACTTCGACACCCGAAGCATTGGGGAAGCGATTGATAAAATATATGATGAGATGGGACTGGAACGAATCTCCCAAGAAGGAAGGGAAGATGAGCGCTTAGAGAGCACTCAGTTACATAACACTGAGGATGTCACCCGAAGTAGTGAGAGTAGGGGACGTTCCCTAGATAGACTAGAAGATGGGCAGAACGAAGATGATGCAAGAAGTTGTGCAAACTGGGAGTATTCAGAGTCAGACTCCGATGGAGAAGCGGAGGAAGTAATGTATGACGAAGGGAGGCGGTGCGAAACGCGGCTCCCAGGAAGTTGAGAGGTACAGTGGTCAGACGCGGGCGAGTCCATAAGTAGGACACCGAAGTCCGCTGGACAGTCCAGACGAGATGAAGACACACGCCCCGGTCAGAGGGGGGCGTCGGCACCTGCCTATATTGAAAGATTAAGGGCATTGCCAGGTAGACGGCAAGGTGGGAACGCCACTCCGGTGAGAGACCGAGGGGGTATAGAGAAGGGAAAGGAAGATTGTGCATTCCAATTCCCACTGTTAGAAAAGGGGGGAGCAAGACCGCAATATATTCCATGGCCACAAATCGAACCGAGAGAATCTAAAAAATAAGCTTCCAATGTTGACATCGGGAGCCGAGAAGGGGATACATGAGCTAGAAAAAATGACGGGGGGCGTCACCCTAGCCATAGGGGACATCAAGGGTCTCCTAATTGCTATACTCAGAGAAAGAGCAGACGATGTGTAAAAAAGGGCAGGCTACCATAGGGTAACCATAACTAACACCTCTCATGACGGAGCGCAATTTAATAACTGTAGAGCAGCAGTATGGAAAGCGCTGCATACGCTATATCCAGACACGTCTGATATGGGAGCTATAATGACTCGAAAAATGAAGGAGTCAGAGGACCCGTTACTTTATATCCAGAATTTTCAAGACGCGTGGGTGCTCGAAATGCATGAGTCTTGGACGAAATCGATCCCTGTATTCCACCATATATTGTGCCAAGGGTTACCAGAACCGGTGCAAAAACAGCTCAGAAAATTAGTAGGAATAGAAGCTAAACCGTGGGCTGAGATCTAGTTGACAATTGCACATTACTGTAGGCTGTTGCAAGAAAAGAATTGAAAGAAAGAGGCAACGCTTAAGGGAGAAGAGGCGAAGCTAGTGCAAAGGAAGCTCTCAAAATATGCTCTCGAGGGAGCCATGCTAACAAGCCCAGCCGAATCGAGTGCACAGCGTGCAGCTAACCCGCCCCAGAGTAATCAGGGTAATGCGGGATATTACCCGAGAGGAAGGGGATTTGGAGGAAGAGGATGGCAGAGCAATCAGGGAGGCTTTAGAAGTAACCAAGGAGGTTTTCAAAATGTTCAAGGTGGTATCGAGAGCGCACGAATGAGCAGTCCAGCTATGCCAGATGGACAGATGGCCCGACCACCGCCAGTGTGTTGGCTATGTGGAGTGACAGGACATGTGGCGCGCATGTGCAGAAGCCAAGGCATGTGGCAGAACAAACAAGGGATGGGGACAGGCATGGTGAATCAACCTGCTACCCCACAACAGGGCAATGCACAAAACTATACCGTGCAGCAGCAGGCAGCTGGCTTGGAGCAAGGTGCACAGCAAGTGGTCCAACCACTGAACATGGGGAATGTTCCACAGGGACAACCCCAGCAGACACTGCCACAAGTGGTTCAGGGCACTAATTCAGATGGAGGAAACCCACAGGTATACAATGGACCAAAC
The DNA here is from genome assembly GCF_040938575.1 of Ambystoma mexicanum. NCBI lineage: Eukaryota > Metazoa > Chordata > Amphibia > Caudata > Ambystomatidae > Ambystoma > Ambystoma mexicanum. The sequence goes on from NC_090926.1 coordinate 478,609,919, forward strand.
CTATATATGAAATAGGACGGCTCACAGGGAACTCTGATGTGTTCTACCCTATCAGTGACACCAGACCCTAACAGGGAACCAAGGGTAAATGTCACCATAGGGGGGAAAGAATATTCCTTCTTAGTTGACACGGGTGCAACATGCTTGTGCACACGAGAAGGCAAGTTCTCCTTGTCCGGCGAGGCAATAGATACCCAGAGTTTTACTGGAGCTCATAGCAGAGTTCCCTTTACTGATGCACTCCCAGTTTCTGTGGGAGAGTGCGACATGAATGTACCTTTATTGTATTCTCGTCAGTCCCCAGTAAATATCATGGGTCGGGACTTGATGGCAAAGTTGAATATGACCATCTCATTCACTGAGGATGGCATAGTGTGCTCCACCCCAGGAATGTATTATTCAAACGTGTGCGAAATGATCAGAGCATACTCTGGACATGCAGCTATGAGAGATGTACCACTGGAGCCAGAAGTATTTGCATATGGTGTACGAGTGCTTATGGCGGGGTTGCCAGGCCTCACAGACAAAACTATGAGAACTCTGGATGAGTTTCTATTCAGGCCAAGAATACCCATGCACGAAGAGGAGGGACAAGTATTTCCCTTAATGATACACTCTGCCGCAGTGCGAGGAAAAGTGGTATTGAGGGATTAAAAGAGGGATGTGACGATGAGGGCAGACCTTGGTGTGCGATTATCGCCATCGAAGAAGGGTATCGAGCTAATAGCGCCATGGCTACCTCCAAAATCGTTCGGACTCCGGTCTGGTGGATGGAGCAATTACCGGTCCATTCCGAGGTCGGCGGGACCGGTAATTCCCCATTCACCAGAGCCATTCCCCATTCCTATTTGAGCCCCGATAGGGCTCAATGGGAAGGTGGCAATAACGGTACCGCAAATTGCGGTACCGTTATTGACCCCGGTATCCCTTTGCGGGTCCTGTCCTTAACGCCTGGTAAAACCAGGCGTTAAGGAAGGACCTGCAAAGGGAACTAGTAGTAGGGCGGTAAGGGATTACCGGCACCAATGCCCTTACTGGTGCCGGTATTCCCTTATCGCCCACCTCATAATGAGGCCCAATGTATTGATATTCCACAAAACATTGTACGTCCATACCTCACAATCTTTACATTTCGCACTTCATAGTTACATCCACTAACATCAATAGCTAGGGGAACAATCTTTCCTTGAATGTAACTCTCCTCATTAAAAAATGTTTCCGTATGAGAAGTGTTTTTGCCCTCTCCACCAAACACATCACAAAAGTTGTCACGTGTAAGTAAATCACCTGTTTCTAGATTTCTATAGAATGGTGTAGTCACCTTAAGTAATTTCTTAAGTTTATACAATACGAAAATGAACAATTTTCTTTTCATACCATAAGCTTTCTTACTATTACTTTCTACTTTTTACTTTTGCAGACAACGCTTTACCAGATATCTAGATTTTGGTTTCATCCTTCTCCAAAGATTTGTGAAAACTTGAGAGTGATACATTTTCCTATATATATCTTCATTCCTCTTTTTCATATTTGATAGCACATTTGCTACCTTTTCTTCAAGAAATCTTTCTTTCTTTACTAGCTAATAACACATTTAATACATTTTTTCTTTTTGTCTTTCAAGAAAAGACATTCTCAGTTCCATGATTCTATTCTGTTGGCACATCTCCTATTTGAAAGTGCACATTTTCAAAGGTATTACATTTTCAAAAGTATTATTGAAAGTAGGTATTGAATTATCTACAAGATTTGTACCTACAGATTTAACTACACTACCTTTTGAAATCTTACACTGTAGAAATGTACCTCCCTGCAGACGATCCTTTCTTAAGGCTCGCTGTTGTTGCTTCTTGATGGGGTCTTACAAAAAAGCTGTATAAAAAAAGAATTGGTATATGGAAGGTAAGGCATTGTGCTTTTTATGTTTTCAATATATTATATAACTTCCATACCCAGGCTAACAGGCAGAGACAGACATTTTAAAGGAGTACCAGCCCAGGCTTTGCAGGGCCAAGCAAAACAAGGGCTTCAGTCAAGGTTGCGGGACGTATAACCCTGTGGCCACCCATCAACCCAGACATAATAGTTATTTGCAACTCTGATTCTGCCTGAGATGCATGTCATTTTCTTTTTTAAATTCCTGACAGGAGATATGCTCAAGTGGAGCACATCACTCATCAGAAGAAAAATACATTTCCAACCTCCATTTAAATCAAAAAGAGTAGCTCCCTTTTCATATCACAGCAACCATAAAAAAACCTGTTCCAAGTTGGCCACCATGATTCTCAAATGTACCTTCAAACTAATCATTACTGCTCCTACTCAACAAAACATATCAGCATGTACATCCTCCCTCCACTACCCATCCACACCATCACTAAAGTTCGAATGGCCAAATGCCCTGAACAGCCCCATAAAGCTACCTATCAAACCTAATCAATAATACAGTAATCCCATCTAACTAGCCATTTCTTAATTAATACCTCACATACTCTACAAATAACTTCAGAGTACAATTTGCAAACAATTTCTAAATAGAATAAATATTCATTGGAAACAACAGGACAAAAATGACCATTTCTTCATTCATTTTCATAAAGGGGTTGCAAAATAATTTGTAACACATCTTTGCTTTCATATACCAACCAACTATTCATTCATCTGTGGTGTGCCCTTAATTCATACATGAAATCCAAATAGAACCCTGCCATTCCAAAGCACACAATTTCCAAGCAAATTGGGAAACTGGCAAGTATAGTTGTTGATTATTATTTCTAAAATAGTAGCAAGTTTGCAATTACCAAGTGCACAGCCTCATAACACTTCTCAATTTTAAAGCAACATTCAAAAACTTCCATAATTTGAAGACAGTGCAAAATCAAAAATATAGGGTTACAGAAAAACAGCTTAATATCCAACTTCAAAGCACACACACACCCACACTATTGGTCAAGGGTCGAATACTCCTTGGTTCACACTAGGGTTTCTTATACACCCACATTCATATCACATCTTCCAATAACAATGAGAAACAAACTTAAAAATATGGAAAACCCCACTTGCCAAACAACACTTATAAACTTGACTAAATCTGACAACTAAACATGTTTCATTTATCTTAGAAATACAAACATTCGAAATGTACATAAAATATACATTAACACACTATCACTCAACTTCAGCTGCTCCAATTAATGAATAGATCTTCACAATAGCCACACACAGAACATGTGCACACTCTGAATTATGGAACCAGAATGTGAAAAGTTCACCAAAAGGTCACTTTCATAGCTTTCATAAATCAATAGCACAAAAAGAGGGCTGTAGAAAGCAAACAAGTGAAATGTCCAACGCATTTTTATTACAACCCATATCAATCAATAAGCCCCAACACAATCCTTCGAAATAATACTATATACAACATTTACACACTATATAAACCTCCCCCCTAATTTGCCAAATTACATAACCACGGCTATAACCCTGGTTACACAAGGAAAACCCACCTATAGACGCGGTTACATGTACATTTTTTAAATGTGCTGAAAAACACATTACAAAATCAATTCCCACTAGCCTTAGGTAAGAACATCCAAAGAGAAACACATGAACATTTCTGTGCTGTAGCATCCATAATATAATATGATCACTGAGCCAAAATACAGACAAGTATATCTGTGATATAACCAATGGTTTCATACCCGCGGCTACCAAAGTCTGCCCCAAAGTATGACATATGATTGGAGTGTTCATAGCCATGGATCAAGTCAACCGCTAGTATGCGTGGATACCAGTAACATTTTTACACATTCAAAAAGACATATTGACAAGGTATATCAATTGAAACCACACAAAGGCACAAATGAGGGCATAGAATCAGAAACACATGTGAAATTGTGTAGTGTAAAATCAAAGCACCAATATGAACAGTGCACAGAAATTGCAATCTCCATACCTACGGCTAAGGCGATAGTAATATATTTGGATACACCTGCCAAAAATGCATATGTCTCATTGGCCTGGTGGTGCCTGCAGCTATAATCCGTCTGACAGGGCACACCGTTTTATTGGCTGCTGTTGTAACTGCAGCTATTTAAAAAAAGGCATCAAAGGTATTTTCTTTTCAAACAGACTTACAAAGTCGTGTTCTTTTACAAAAATATACATAAACAATATATTTTCAATCAGAGAAATACTATTCACCTCTAGTACAAAAGAAAATTGTGAAACATTTCTCTGTCTTCTTTATTTAGACAATTAATCAAAGAGAAAAAAAAAACTGCACTCCCTTTCAAAAATATTTCTCCACAATTTAGCATAAACCTCTCATTTAAAAGACTCCATCTAAAATAGTATTATAGAACCAAAACAACATGTAAGCCAATGCTTTGAGCACATCAACTATGCCCTCAACATCACTATGAACCCCATTGTCAAAATTCTCAAACTCTCCACAGTCTTCTGAAAAGTGAAATTCCTCTCTTTCAAAAAATTGACTGCATTTCAAATATCCAATCAGACAATAAATATACCCCCAAAATACCAGAGTCTCCTACAACTACACCTCACGATCAAGAACTATCAAGCAAGAAAAATGTACCATGTAGAAAAACTATTAACACAATTGTACAAAATAATCTACAGTTTTATTGGCATATATAAACATCACCCAAAAATAAATTCTCTTGTAGGTTCAACAATTCAACAGCAACTGAGGTACATGGCATCCTATTGGCAGCCACCTACCACAAAGACAATGAACAACCAATCAGAATGTACATAAACACATTCCACCTTCGCTCCTCATGTACTCTTCCTCCATTGCTAATTCTAATATCTAAAGTGACAAGGGTATTTATTTTTATCGCACTAAAATGGAAAACTACATGCAATGGCTGGAGGACAATTATACTACAGAGATATACATTAACAAAGAAGATGCTGAAGAAAATTTACCAGGCGAAAATACACCAGATTCAGGATTTTGTAATTCCATTCTTCATATGTATTTAAAATGAGACAAAAAAATTAAGGAACACATATCAATCACCAAACAGATATACTTTATCTACCTACTATCAAATGTGAATATAACCAACACAAATATTTATAAAGTGTATTATATTTTCAATTTTTAAAAAATATTTCAAATTTTTTCAAACAGATGAAGAATTCATTCAAGTATCAAGAATAATCAAGCAAGAAGCACCACAAACAATACCCAAAAAAACGAATCATCGATTTATTAACAGAATTAAAACAACTATTAATTAATATTATTTTTAAAAGTACAATCAATAAAAAAGGGCATTGAACATTTACGACAAATCATGGGCAATAAAATCCAGATAACTAGGTCAAAGAAGAAGATCTCTCAAGTGTTCAAACTAAAAGAAAAAGAAAAACCACAAACCCCCCAATTTTGTTTGAAAATGTATTTACCCTTTTCAAATGTGTACACTAATATGTATTATTAATGTATAAAACATTCAGAAAATGTTAAAATAACTGTATACAAACACCACACATTTAATTTTGTTTTCCAAACATTTTGTATACTCACGCTCAGAAAAAAATCCAATGATGCCCCAAGTCTTGCAGCTGCGGTTATACAATGGAGTGTGCTTCTTTTCATAAACCTAGTGTAAAATATTAATTACAAAAGGAACAGTAAAAAAAAAACAGCACATAAAGAGTTGACTTTTTGGCCATTACAGCTATAGCTGTGGGTTTATTTCAACAAAAACGCATCTAGGAAATCCCCCAGGCGTTGCTGCGGGTACCCACTCCTGTACATCTAACGGCCCATTGGACTACATCGCAGCCACGGTTATTCATCTATTTAAAGTAAATATATAATAATATCCTTCTATCTGAAAAAAAGAAAACAATCAGTTCAAAGACACACATGCACACTTTTTTAAAACCCTCATATTTTGTGTGCAGTGCATCATATGCACTACATACAATAGAAAATGTGTGGACAAAACACTGTTGTTCTCTTTGCACATAGGTCATGGGAGTAAACAAGTAAAAAAATCTAACTTGTATTATGAAATATATATGTATATGTATATATATAGTATAAGAATAATCCACTACAAGAAACAAATGAGGATATATAAACTGGGTAAAACAAAAATAACATTATACTGGAAGGTTGCAGGAAAAAGGATGGGAAGGTTAATTAAATTTGAAGCACACGAGAAAACAGGGTTGATAAGTAAACTTGGAGAACAAGGGGTAGAAAGAAATCACACAGGAAGAAACACTAATACTACAGCCATGATAGTAACAGCAGTGATGACATTATCATTTTGGTTTGGAATCCATCACCACCAAGGAACAAGACAAATGAGATGAAAACCACTACTAACAGTTGGCACTTCTTTAAACTCAAAGAACAAAGTTAAAAAAAGAGACAGAGGAGGTACTTTGCCCATACTGAAAAACAACTCTACACCATAATCCTTCCAATTTTCTGTCTGCAGCACCTCCATTCACCAGTGCAACACAATCGCCAACTGCAAATGAACCGACAACTTCAACATCAGTCTCAACTGCACAGACTCCTGTTTTTCCGGCTCCCAAAATAGTCCTTTTATAGCCCACATTTTAAGTAATGAAAATATATAAAATTGAACGCAGTCTGCAAAAATATATTACAATATCAATTGTCATTTCTTTTAAGCATTTTCAGAAATCAAACTCTCTCAATTGTTTGCAGAAGTGAAACAAGACTGTTAAAAAAAAGAGGCAACGGGCATAGTATGCACATTGTACCAAAAAAAAAAAAAAACTCAACAACAGGGCCCTTCTAATGTTCCATCACAAAGCCTAGGAAGATCAATAATGAGAATCCATTTGGTGGGAATCCACTGCAGAGATGTAGATGGAGACTATCGGAATCACACTGGTACCACAAATAAACATGCATGGGGCACATTAATTATTTGCACAGAAATCAGCACAAACACCAGCACCTGCATCCACAAGTCATCACATACACTGAATGAAGCCTCAGCTTCTGCATCAGTGTCAACAGTCATTTTTCAATTTGACCAGCTGCTCCCATGCCCAAGAGTACCACTATGTTCTGAATATAGGTTGACTGTTCATGGAAGAAAACGGTACACCATCTGGTAAAAGTCCACTGGGATGATGGGATCAATACAGCTACAATAAAATACAAACAAAAAACAATTACTAAAATGAACTTTCAAACCTGAAAGTGGATTAAAAATTACAATTAATACAATGAAATAAACCTTCAACCTCACTAACATAAATATAAAAACTAAAGCTCTGCAAGTAAATGTCATTAATTCACAAATCTAATTGCATAAATTCATATTTCTAAAGGTAAACATATATTAAATACTTGCCACAGAATCAATGCAAATGAAAAAATCATAATGATCAACTGATACCAGTGTACATGTTTTGCAAACCCAAAATCAAACTAAGTCGGCCTTCAAAACGTCAAATAAATAAGACAACACCTAACCAGATCAAATAACAAACACAAATAAAATTCTATACCATATCATCCACATAGCAATATGATTATTGCATAGAAATGTGTGTTTATAGATGCGCTAAAAGTATAATCGTGTTTACGGGTTAAACCAGTTAAATGACGAAAAGCATAGACGTGCCTATGCACCTGCTATTTATAGACACGGTTATACAACAGTCCTTCAGGGCCCTTTGCTGATAGCTGCAGCTATTTGCAAAAACTACAGATTTAAAATTGTATGTGCACTTCACCAAACTCCAAACAAGTGTCCACAACATGCCGACCAGCCCGTCCACTCCACTTCTCATGGTCATCCTCCACTGCCCTAATCTCTTACAATCCCTCAAAACACTAGATGCATCGAAGATGCTACTCCACACAAAATATCGGATATCCGCAACTACCACCACCGCCACAGCCGGCTTCGTGAGAACCGCATCATGATCGAGCCGGCATTCCGAGTTATTTTCTGCACCCTTCTTCCTCCGGGGAAAGACCCGCCTGCCTGGAGACATACTTTGGGGGGCACTTTCTCCTATCTGCGCTCTTTTGAGCATTTTACCTGTGTTCAGTAAATGCACTCCATTGAATTCCATGATGGCCACTGTCTACAAAATGGCAGTTTGGCTATGTTTACTGGTTGCAAGGCAACCCACAGTAGCTCCAATTGGCCATAACTGTCCTCATCTAGAGAACGCCGGAAACAGAAGGTGCAAGGTGGCCTAGGTATCGAAGGCCCGGTGTTTAAGCCCCAGCGCCTGTCCTTGCCTGTCACGGCCTGACGCGGACAGTGGCAGCCACTCTACCCGTCCTCTCCCAGACCGGCTTCCTCAATCTGGGTAATAAAAAATGTGCATCCTACTATATCCCCGCGGAACTACTCTAGCCACCCTACGACGCACCGCTCCTCATTCTGAACATATACTGCTCACGGACATACTGTACATTTTTATTGCCACCATAAAGCACTGTTGCCCTCTTCTAAATTGTTTTAATCCATGGCACTGCTGGTGCCTCCGTGAACTCAATTGGACATGCTATTCCGCAGACCTTAGCATGGTTCCATGTAATATTGTCCCTGTGAAAAAGTCGTCAGGTTCTGGTGTCTTTTTGCTGCCTATCAAAATTCTTTCCGCAAATATTTTAGGAGGGGTATAATTATATATTGTTACCTCCAGTCCTAGAATATTTGGGGAAAATGTTTGATAGCCGGCAATGTTCATCATTAATGATTTTTTTTAAAAGTCGCCAACCTGATGACTTTTTTCATGAGGACATTATTTCCTGATACCCTTAGCATGATAGCCACCGCTGACCTACAGCAGATGCCATTGAAACAGCATTGCTCGTTTGTATGCATTGCTGTCTGTTGATATATATAATATAACTAAACAGATTATTCTTTTTCTCATTTGCTATCAATGAATGCTGATTTATTATGCTTTTCAACTCATTGATTGGCTGATGCAGACCATCCCGTTTCCGGGAGCCTGCTACGATCCACGCACTGAAATGCTCCCGGCCACTTATTGCATGCCTACACCCGCACTGGATGAATCCAATTGCATACTATTGTCCCCACTTTTGTTTTTATGTGCGCATCCTGCGATTCGCACTTTGTAGGTCTCTTGCCATCTACTATTTACCTGTACCTGCCATATGGATACCATAACTGTAATGATAACTCAATTGCAACGTCTTTACCTATAGTCATCTAGCTCAACACTTGGCCAGACTACCGTTACTTGGATCCTCTGGCGGCACCTAGCAAACATATGTTCCCACTCATGACCTGTTCTAATGCTTGAACCATAAGACCTCCAATAGCTAGACCGGCCTGTGCAACACTCATATATCTATGACTCATAAAAGTCATCATACGTATGTGACTTGTACTCCATCAGTGACTGTTAACTATGCATGACCCAACCAAAAACCGCAAGGCCTCCCCTGTCTTAATCTTCTCACAACTTTCCTCATGATAAAGTTGATCATCTCCATCACCAAACCTCTGTCTGCCAATAGCAGCTCTGTTGCCTATAAGCCACAAGGTACCAGCACCATGCCTAAACCTACCCCTCAGGCATACAATGTCAAACCCACCTATTTCCTCCCACTATTGGCGCTCATAGACAGAATCAAGCCACGCCTTTCCTGCCCCCACTGGAGTAAATGCATACTGCTAGATCTGCTATAGATCCACCACCCCTTAACACCCCATGTACTCCTCTGCATCCAAATGGCCAGTACAGCCAAATAGGCACAGTACAAAATACTAAGCCTAACCATCATGATACCAACCAAGATCCTTTGTCAACTCTACCCACCTCGACCTGCCTGTGCCCATTTCTAACAAGAACTATAAGACTCGGCACAAGACTAGGAAAATCTTATAAACCTCACCCTAGCTCATTACCGTCCATTACTCCCACACCACGCCCTAAAGAATACCCAACTAAAATTCAGAAAGCATCTAGGAAATCGAAATTGACTGCTACCTCACCAAATGTACATGCCTCAGGCAACAGTCCCATAGCCATCCATGGAGCTCTGATTAATGCAAGGTCCCTGGTAGCGCATGCAACTGACATTGCATTCCTAATTGTAGAGAAGAATCTGGACTTCCTCGCCATCACCGAGACATGGCTACATGCAGCAGCAGGTCCCTCCCTCCTTATTGCTACCCCAGACAAATACACTGGGCACCACCATTATTGCCAAGGCCGCCTTAGGACTTTGAATCATACCACACGACCATATGACATCATACAAGCTATTGACAGTGAAATTGCCCCTTAACTTCTCATGCACTATTACTATGCACTTAATCTACAGATAATCTGGGACCTTAGGATCCATTGAAGAAGAAATGAACACCCTATTATCAACTAATAATTTACTTGGCTACTTTAACCTTGGTTTCAATGACCCCACAGACCAACATGCATTGACTCTAGCTAACTCCCTGTCGGAATTAGGCTTCACACAGAGAGCACTCCTCCCTACGCATGAAAAAGGAAGAATATTAGACTGGATAGCCGACTACAACTGTGAAACCAGCATATCCTCCATTGAACAGCAATCTTGGGCTGACCACTTCCTACTGACCTGTACTCTACAAGATTGCATACCCCCACCAAAGAGAATCCTATAGCTCCATCCATCCCAACTAGAAATAAAAAGAACTTAACAGTAGTTAAACTTATACCTCTCCTCCTCCCCTTGAACAGTCATCTACCTGCCTCTCCCAATCCATCAGAATTAGTGGACCTCTATGACAAAACCATTACCTCAACAGTAGACGCTGTTGCACCACTAAACATACGTAAAAGTAAACCATTGGCACATCTGAATTCATGGTACACTCCCCACCTTAAAAGCCTGAGGAATGAAAAAAGGAAATGTGAAACCACTTGGGTAAAAAAAAACACTACAACTAACAAAGACTCTGTGCTTAAAGCTTCAGCTAACTATAAGAATGAAATTATTGCAGCTAAACAAGATACATACAATGATAGGATTGAGAAAGCAAGTTCCAGCACCAGAGAACTCTTTACTATCTATGAGAACTTGAATCGCCCACCCCCTCTACTGAGAGCTGCATCAAGGACCAGAACTGGTGCACCCAAATTCAAGATGCCCTTGCTAACAAAATCACCTTGCTTCAAAAGAAAATTACCACCAAAAAACTCAATCTAACCACCCAATGGCACACCCAGCCTCCACAAGGGAACATCCATGAAAACATCACATGCCCTAAACGTCCTCATCACTTCAAATTCAGCCCAGTATCTAGCCTCACTCAAACCCTCCAATTGTCAAGGTGACGCAGGCCCAGCTTCCGTCATAAAGGAAGCAACAAATGTACTTGCCCCCTTCATCACCTCACTAATCAATGCTTCCTTCAGTATGTGTACTGTCCCCTCCAACTTATATAACTGATGGGTACTCCCTCTTCTAAAAAAAACATCTCTGGGCCCGAACATACCCACTAATTTTAGGCCTATCAAAACAGTACCGTTCTTATTAAAGTTTATTGATAAAGTAGCTTATAATCAGATACTAAAATATTTGGAAACCAACAAATTACTCAATCTTCGTCAATCTGGCTTTAGACCCCAACACAGCACAGGAACATCCCTGATTGATGTAAAGATTCAGATTGATGACCTGAAAGATAAAGGAAAATCTGCTCTCTTGCTTCTGCTGGATCTATCTGCTGCCTTCGATCTGGTTGATCACAAGGTTCTGTGAAAGCACATTTCTACAGCGGCAAATTTTTCAACAGAAGCAACAACATGGATACAATCCTTCTTAAACAATAGGACCATGAGAGTCTTCTCAGTGTCTGTGGCAGCCGACACCATTCCCATCTCGTGTGGAGTTCCACAAGGTTCATGTGTATCACCTACCATGTATAATGTGTTAACCAAACCTTAGGTTGATGATCTGGACAATCTGGGTGTCACCTATAGTAATTATGCAGATGACACCCAGATCCTTATCCCACTGACAGGCAACTACGACAAAGACTATGCTCTACTAAATAAAATGTACCTCATCATTCAGGCCAGGATGGCCACACATAGCCTCTGCCTGAATGATGAAAAGACTGAACTACTCCTCTTAGCAAACCCTACTCGCATTAAAAAACTGAGCGATTAATATCAAGCATTCGATATTGATGGAAACAATATTAAGATCGCCAAAGAAACAAAAACTCTGGGTTTCTATCTTGACTCCTCCCTGAACATGCACAAACAGATCATTACCTTAGCTTCAGCAACAATATATACCTGCAAACTTATCCATGCTTGCAAGCCTTTTCTCTCTACAAACAGCTACACAACGCTAGCGAGAACACTAATATTATCTAAAATTGATTATTGCAATGGACTGTACCAAGGGGCAAGCAAATATATAATCAAAAAACTCCAAATCCTGCAGAACAATGCAATACAAACTGCATTAAGAATACCTCACAGACAACATATCTCTGCCACAAGACAAGACATCAAATGGCTTTCTATTAAAGAGAGATTACAATTGATAACAGCCTCCCTGACCTTTAAATGTCTCAATAACCTAGCCCCTCAGTACCTTGTTGAAAAGTTTACCAAACATATCCCAACCCGATTTACTAGATCTTCTAACTCAAGCCGCCTGCAAGTACCTACGTACAAACTCAAAAAGGCTGGCGCCAATAGCTTCCCAGTTATGGCCGCCCAACTATGGAACTCCTTACCCACAACACTAAGAAACAACCAGTCATTCTTTCTGCATTTAGAAAAGATATGAAAAATTAGATAATATCCAATAATGCTGCGTATTAGTCACAGCACAAATTCTATGCATTATACCTCTGTATTTCAAAAAAGGTAGCAGGCGCTCCTCTCCAGAAAGAACATGGCATGATAACCTGTTCTGAGATGAGTGTACAAATACCTCTGTACACTACTGTCCATATCTAAATGCATAATTCTAACACTACCTGCTCCTGTATTTATAGTAAAGCGTATTGCCATGCAATTGTATGTATCTGGACCGTACACCAAATATCTATTGTACATAGTATTCCCTTGAAATGTATATCTTTGTACTGCCTACTGCATATGCTCTACTGTGTGTAACTAAGCAACTACATAGCCTTGTAATGGGCCTAGGTTTCTCCGGGATCGGTGCGCACGATAAATAATAAACAAACAAACAAACCACATGTCCACAAACACACAATGTACTATTTGTCCCCATAGAACTGCGGCTGCACAGGGGGGATACATACCTGCGGATAGCAACGCCACACCCTAGGTGGCTCGTGGATAGCTGCAAATAATTGCAACAACATCATCAACCACTTAGAAACTACAAAACACACACATCATACAAACCCTGATCATACAAACTACTAGAAATTCAAACTAGAAATAATTTTCTTGAAAACAGAGAAAGACTGCAGAAATCACGGCTGGTTTGAAAACAGTGTGGCTGATTGGAGACAGTTGGCTGTTTTGGGTATTGGCTTTTTGTGAAAACGCAAATACTAACATGCACCTAGGTTTCAGAGATTTTACAATTAAATGGTTTCTATTCAGCAGAATGCATTGGTTCAAGGTTTTCCCAAAATTATTTTGTCTGAAAAGTACGGAGCCCCCAGACATCATACTAATTTATTGTGGAGGCAATGATTTGGCAAATGTACGAGGTCTGTCCCTTACCTTAATGATCAAACAAGAAATGGCAAAACTAGAGGAACTATCTCCTCACACCTGTTCGGGAGGCAAGTGGAGGAGCAGGAGCTCCCCAACATTGCTGGAGCAGTGCCCTGCATGCAGCAGGTAACCCCACCATATCGAGGTAGGCCAGTGGGCTTTACCTCACCCTAGATGTCTCTAATCTCAGGGATTACTCTTTACAGCATATTTCATCACTGTCTGCCATTTGGCGGTACCTTATATCCAAATTGCATCTGGCGCCTGAAATCGCCTGGTGTGCAGTCCACCACCATCGCACACCACGAGTCCTGGACCAGACCAAGATGTTGGTTCGACACCTTGAGGCCGCATCTGCAGCCTAGATTCACTTCTCGCTACCTCCACAACGTGACTGGCTGTCACAGCATACATCTCTGCCAATCCGTCGCTGGGAGGCGCGAGCCGGCCCACTCATAGCAAGGCCCACGGAGGTAAGGCTAATGCCTGTCCCAAGCCTGTCCTGAGTTCTGCCTGAGACCGAGGTCGATACCCCTGCTCATTGAGTCCCACACTCCCTCCCTAGAGCACCATTACAATACGTACATAGTCAGGAGCGAGCTGTGCCATCGCATTGAGATCTGATCAGCGGTAAACCCTGCTTGAACAGGGATGCATTGTGCACCAATATGATTACTGACTATAACTGTGCATTCCAGATTTTGCAATACTGTTACCTGAAACCCTTGTTGACTCGATTATGTAGGCAATACCCTTTCACTGTGCCTAATTCCATTCAACAGTACTATCTGAACATTACGTTTTACTGCCCCACTGTTGAATGTGACTTCCTGTATGGCACTGTAACCACCTTTTCGGGTGTCCTATGCACCACATGTTGCATCCAGTCTGTATTATATCGTGCCTTGCCTACTCTGCCTGGGCTCATACCGTATGTTTGGCGCCCAGGCCGTCTGCGGCCCTGTATTCTTGCAGGCAAATCTTAGTCACTACTTGAAACTGATCTATTTTATTGATTGTACCTTTGTATTGCCTATTGCCATTTGATTTTCACACCTGATGTGCATGTTTACTGCCTCAGCAGCCTATAGAATGGGTCGTGGAGTCCTATATCCTCCCCTGCTAGTCTCCTCTGCCAGTGTATGCTTCTACAGTAGTCCCATATTTGTGAGTCCCCTCAGTCGGCCTAGGACCTAGAATGCTAAATATACAGTTGTATTCCATATTGTCGCAATCTCTTGAACCACTGCTCACGTAGACTTGGTCCCAAACTAAACTAGTCCATGGAATTGCATTACCAGGCGCTATTATTCGATCCTTAGATGAAATTAGCTTATAGTACATTTGAATTGTGCTGCTACCATATTCCAGAGAGCTGTGGTAACGAGCCTACTGCGTTGCCAGGAACATTTGAAATGTTTTGCTACTCTCCTTCTGCGTTACCAGGAAGATTTGATTGTGTTGTTACTCATCTGTTAAGCTAAGTTATCTAGCATATAGCTGCAATTTTACATTCTGCATATTTCTGCTATGCTGGTAAACCTATCTGAACATCTAATCTATACAACTGCGCCCATTTGATCCTAGTCTAAAGTGACTTATGCCCGTTCATCTGACTAGCTCTTAGCTGACCGGTGCCTATCTTGAACTCTCTATCGCACACTGCTCGAAGGGCGTTGTTCGAAGGGCCCTTGATGAACCTACCTTGTTAAACATGCACACCAATACGTATAGCCTATGTGCAACCAGCTTATTTTACATCACTAACCTCCTTGCTGCCACACAACCTTCACCTAATCCGACTACAATGGCATTAAATAACCTTCCTGTCATCAGCCACCCGGACCATTTAACCTTCTTAGAACTTGACGGAAGCAATCCTTGCACCATAATACACAGAAACCTTAGACTCCGAGCCAGACTATCTAAACTACACAAACCACTCACAAGATCACTACCCCCGACAAACAAGAAAACTAATCTGTCGACTAATAAAAAACCTAACATTACCAAACATGCCACTATCTTCCCCCTCTGCATGCCAATTCTACGCAGCAGTCCCGAACACCTACCAAAGATAGCTGACTGCATACCACCAACTCCTAGCCAGGCCGCAACTTTAGTGGAGACAATCCCGCTTAAAAGAGCCCTTATAAATGCCAGATCCCTGGTTGCCCATGCAACAGATATCTCTGACAAAATACTAGTAGACAACTTGGACTTCCTTGCTATTATGGAATCATGGCTATTTGACGCTGCTGGACCATTGCTATTCTTAGCCATCCCAGACGGCTACACAATATTGAGACAGGACAGAGAGGCAACCGAGGTGGCAGCATTGCCATAATATCAAGATCAAACCTTGTTCTGAGATCGACCCCTCCTCTAATTTAACAATCCTGCGAGGTCCTTACAGTTAAACTCCCCCTAATCAACTCTCAGACCCTCACCATTCACTTAATTTACAGACCACCTGTCCCACTTAGGACCTTTGAGGAGGACTCCATACCCTCCTCTCCAATAACCTCAAATCTACCACCCAACTACTTCTACTTGGGGACTTCAATCCAGGTTTCAATGAACCAGCAGATAACAACGCCACTATTATATCCAATATTTTATCAGAATTAGGCCTTTCCCAAAAAATCAACAAACCCACTCACAATAAAGGGAGAATCGTAGACTGGGTGGCAGATGATAACTGCTCTGCCACTATCACGTCCATCTCCCTGCAAATGTGGACAGACCAATTCCTGGTGTCTTTCACATTAGCTGCAACCAGACCACTCCCGATGGTCTCACCCACCGTCCCACCTTGCCTAACAAACAAGGAATAAAAAAATTATCACATTGGAGAAAGTGATCCCTGCCATTCTCCAACTCTCTGCCCGACAACCTAGACCCAGGCACATTGGTCCAAGAGTACAACAAAATTATGCTTAGTACTCTCGATAAAATTGCACCTCTTAAACTCAGACCCAGCAAACCTAAAGCTCATCTAAATAAGTGGCTCACCCTACAGCTAAAGGACCTACGACTCCTCAAAAGGAAATGTGAAAATACCTGGAGACTGTTCCCGTCAAATGATAACGAAATAAAGCTAACTAAAATATCTTCACAATATAAAAATGATATCTGCTTAGCTAAATGTAACTCATACAATGAACGTATTTTCAATGCCAACTCCAGTATGAGGGAACTATTCTGCATAATAAAAGAGTTGGAGTCCGCTATTCCAACACCAAACATTTGTAGCAAAAATAAAGCATGGTGCTCTGATACTCAACAGGCACTATCTAACAAAGTAAGCACTCTCCAGAACAAAATAGCCCTAAAAAACAACTTGCCACAACAATCTCACAACTCCATACCTCAGCTAATGAAAGACTATCTAACCATCCTGCCAGATTCCATTTCACCAAAACTACCACATTAGAGGTAGAAAAAGTTTTCTTTCACTTAAACCGTCTAACTGCCAAGGTGACCTTTGCCCGGCGCAGATTATAAAAGATGCTGCAAGGGATCTTGCCCCTTTTATATCTAAATTGATCAATGCCTCCTTTTCAACTGGCACTATTCCCACCAATCTGAAACAATCCTGGGTACTCCCATTGTTAAAGAAACAAATACTAGACCCTCTCATCCCCACTAATTATCGCCCCATCACAACGGTACCATTTTTGCTCAAGATACTAGACAGGGTGGCCTACACCCAGATCCAAAAATATCTGGAACTCCACAAACTCCTTGGAGCAAGACAATCTGGATTCTGTCCCCTTCATGGGAAGGAAAACGCTCTCATCGACCTAAAAAATTAAGTCAATGAGCTAAGAGATAAAGGTAAAACTGCCCTCCTCCTACTGTTAGATCTCTCAGCCGCATTCGACCTGGTGGATCACAAGGTCTTATGCGGCCACCTGGACTCAGCAGCACACTTTTCCACAGAGGCCATCAGATGGCTAGAATAATTCCCAAGTGATAGAACCGTAAGGGTCTTCTCCCCTTTGGCAGTGGCCAACCCTGCCCCTATCACATGTGGTGTCCCCCAGGGCTTCTGTGTCTCCCCGACACTGTACAATATATTCACCAAGCCCCTGTTTGATGATCTGGACATTCTGGGTATCACTTACACTAATTATGCAGATCATACCCAGATTCTCCTTCCACTTTCTGGAGATTACAACAAGGATTTGGCATTGGTGAATAGAGTGTACCTCATCATCCAGGCATGGATGGCCACTCACAGTCTATGCCTGAATGATGACAAGATGGAGCTCATCATTCTGGGCAACACACTCAACCTCAAGAAATTAGGCCAGGAATATTCCTCATTCTCCATTGATGGTAACCTTATTAAAGTGGCCAAGGAAGAAAAAAACCCTTGGCTTCTATCTTGATTCCACCCTCTCCCTTTAAAGACAAGTGAAATCCTTGTCCTCTACAACTGCCTACATGTCTAAGCTCATTAGGAAAGGCAAACCATTCCTATCGAATGACAGTTACATTATTTTGGAAAGAGCTCTAATACTCTCTAGGCTTGATTATTGTAATGCCCTCTACATTTCTGCCAATAAAAAAAATCATCCAAAAGATACAAATCCTTCAGAATAATGCATTAAGATCCACTCTAGGTATTAATGGATAAGTTCATATCTCTATGATTAGACGTCAACACAACTGGCTTTTGACCAACAACAAAAGGCTGCAAAAAATCGCATCCCTGACTCATAAAGCAATAAATAACACTGCCTCTAGCTATCTGGCAAAGAGAATACATAGAAACACATTCATCAGCCCCATAAGAACTAATAACGCCAACTGCCTTACTGTACCTAAATATAGACTCACCAAGGCTGGCGGTAGTAGCTTTCCTGTAAAAGCTGCCAAACTTTCGAACTCCCTGCCACACCATCTCAGAGAAGACCAACCGTACCGGAACTTCAGACAAAACTATTCCAACCTACTCAATTCTGCTGACTAGTAGGATAGACCTGTACCAACCTACTCAATTCCACTGACCAGTAGGATGGACCTCTGCAACCTACACCTAGGGTGCATAATCATTTATATTGGACTGCCTGTATTACTTTTACTATTACTATTGCTTTAGAAATAAATAAACAAACAAAGAAACAAACCCCAGCTTCATATTTTCCAATCTGACTCAGATGCAAAAATGGAGTTGAACCACCAGATGTAATGGTATCATTCAGAAATCCCAGAGAAATGTTAATAAAGCAGTTTCAGCATTCATGAGAGACCACAAGAAATTATGGATTTAGAACAGCAACATACAGTACTACCTGACCAATTGCTACAGTCCTCAAGGAGTACACCTAAATAATGAAGGACATGCTGTTTTCCTTTAAAACATCAAAACAGCAGTTCAGGAAATACTACACTCAGTGTACTCCAAAACAGTAATTTTAAGGACTACTTATGACATACAAATGCACAAATACAATAAACTAAAATAAACGTTTTTATTGTACCCACCCTTACATTTCATTGACTTTTATCATAACCGCTGTTACACAAATTGGATAATAAATGGGCCTCACTTCAGGCTTTATAATACAATACAATTTAAGATATTAATACAGTACAACACTAGTCATGTACTTATATAAATTAGCTGAAAATGAAGTAAGCAGAGTGAAAGGGGCCCCTAGGGGTCCCTAACGTCTATGGAAACAAGGCGTGTCACCACACACGATAGATACACCAGACACAAGGTTGTATTCCCAAAGCTAGGGTTTATTGCAAAGCAAAAGTCTCAGTTGGCCAACTCGGTCTCACGCCCCGCGACGTGTATCTCTAGACTTCGATGGACGCAAGAGAGTGAATTACGTACATCAGTTACATATATACAAAATGCATATCAAACAATCAGCTATGACATGTTTAACACCCCCCTTTTATTGGGTTTCTTTGAACTTGGTGTGATGATGACAACTCTGACACCTTCAAACATCTATTCTAGTAACAATTTGCAATTTGTGAGTGCGGAGGCATCTTTCAGTTGTTGAATAGAACACAGCGCTTCTGTTCTTGGAAGCAAGCTACATACGGGGGGGAAGAGTTGCATTCCAAACCTTGCTATCTATTAGGTGCTCTTCGTGTCCTGGGAGCCGACACGCTTTAGCGGGCTCAGCAAAGGGGGGCCATAAGAAAAGCATAATTCAAGCCTTTAGCTGTATTATTCTAACATATTCTACCATATAACGAGACTGGTTGGCAGCTGCGAAATGATTAAATGCCCTGCAGCTCTGCTTCAAGGCTACATTCGGGAGGGAGCCGGGCATTCTTCCTGGCGCTGCCTACGTTTGTGTTTCAACAAACTCTTGTTATCCTCGCGGCCTTGTCCTTTTTACGTGCAGACAACAATGTTTTACAGTCGAGCAGTGTAAGCGGAAAATATACTGTGAAGCAATAGGAACAGAAAGCAAAGAGCAATGGTTAGAAAACAAAATGGAGATTCTTGTTACATCAAAATGGCCGTTCATTGGCAAACTCGAAAACCTATATTCTGTCATATCATGCATGAGACGGTTGGCCCACGGCCACCAAAATACATTTGCGGTCACAAAGTAGAGGTATCCATTTTTCTAGACTGACAGAGAACAATACATAACCGTAAACCGGGTAAACAAACATTCCACAGCCACACAAAATAATACCATAAGTAAGAAAACACAACCTAAAATACATAGTACGGGGCATCAACAAATATAATAGGATTGATACTTTTAATATTAATTTTGTTAAATTAATTTCTTCTCTTTTTCCCCAAAGTCTCACACATACAAAAGCCTGAAAACACACAGTCAAAATAAAAAAGTCCCAAATACCTACCAGGTCACTGACCATGGCCTTTGGCGATAGCCAGTGTTTTTTCACCCCCAACGTCACTATACCTATAGAAATAACTTTCAAAAAGATATAACACACTGACACCACAAAATATATAGCTGCAGGAACAGAACTACTTGTACCCACAGTTACATGTAGTTCTTTTTTAGCTTCACATATATCCTTGAATATTGGTAAAATGACTGAAAACAATTCTTTCCTTCCCCAGCACCTCTCCAAGTGCCCCCCAAAACTGTGCCAGCTCATCCCACTCCCCAGATGTCCTCCTCACCTCCCCTGACCTCTCCCTTCGCATCAGAGCCAGTCCATTCAACCTAACCCCTGAGCAGATCCACACCCTGTACCATCTGGACCGTGAAACCATCACCAACATAGTGGACCTGATACACGACGATATAGGGAGCCTCATTGAAATACGCACCGCCATCCCCCCTCTACTGAAAGTAGTGTCTGTGCTCCACTTCCTTGCCACAGGCACCTACCAGCACACAGTGAGGAACATGCATGGCATATCACAACCCTTTTTTTCCCAGATACTGAACCAAGTGCTGGATGCCCTCCTCAAGCACACAAGGGACTACATATCCCTACCACGGACTCCCCAGGAGATATTTGATACAAAGTTGCCTTCCATGCACTGGCAGACATGCCAAATCGTGTAGGTGCCTTCGATTGCACCCACGTGGAGTTGGTGGTCCCGCATGCCATGGAGGTGGTGTACTGTAACAGCAAGCAATAACACTCCATCAATGTGCAGATGGTATGCAACGCCAGCAAGATCATCACACATTGTTGGGCCCGATATCCAGGATCAACTCATGACTCTTTGGTCCTGCGGAACTCCACGCTACCACGCTTCATGGAGTGACATGCTGGACAACGTGGCTGGCGGCTTGGTAAGTAGCAGGACTGGCACATGCATTGAAATGGGGGGAGAGATGCACACACCACCATGCTGCCAATGTTGATGTGACTGCACGATGTGCACATCACCGAACACTGTGCCCGAAACCATCACAAACCGTACATGACACCCAAATCCCATATGAATGAAGTAAGGTTGACACCTATCAGTACATGACTAACAGGAAACCACCCCACATCCTACAACACGTGCACCACTCATCAGTGACCCTCACCCTCCGTAATGCCATCCTGCACCATGCAGTGCATATGCACCATGTTGCTGTCTCCAGCATATCACCACACAGGACAAGCATCCCTGGGAGGGCATCAAACTGAACCTACTAGGGAATCCACTGTCTGGAACAGGGCCGGCACACTCACAGGAGTGCTGAATGTCACCATGTGAATGATCAGTGCTGATTGCCCAATATTGCACAGACTACTGCCAACGCTCCCTAAATCTCACAGAACACAACACCTCACTAATATGACACTAACACAGATGTATGCATACACGATGCATGTGCAACAAGATGTCAGTGCACTCCATGTATCAACTTGAAAGATGCAACCTACACCATTAGTCCATGGCAGAGGACACATTGAGGGACTGAAAATGGCGTCAATGCATCCAGGGACATGTGCATGTGGGCAACTATAACCTGCAGGCATGTGTGACTAGTACAGCTGTCCATCAAGAATCGCCTAACATTTACCTTTATTTACCTCTCATGCAGGTGATAGCGGCTATCCCTTGAAGCCGTGGCTCCTCACCCATGTCCAAAACCCACAGAACAGGCACCAGGAGGACTACAATCGTTCATATACCCGTACCCTTGTGGTGATTGAGCAGACCTTTGGCCTGTTGAAGGCACGATTTCGCTGCCTTAGCCGGTCGGGTGGGGCACTCCTCTACAGGCATGAGAAGGTGGCCAAGATCATCATGGCATGTGTAATGCTGCACAATATGTGCATTAGCCGGAACCTGCCCCAGCCCCCTGACACTGAACTGCTACCACCTGTTGATGATGAAGGGGAAGAAGAAGATGTGGCAGGACATCATCGCGGTGCCGATGCACAGGACAGATGTGCTGTGCGCCAGTCAGTGATTGCACAATATTTCTGACACACATGGCAGCAGAGGGTGACATGATGGTTGGACAGAGGGCACTGGGTGTGAGGGTACATGTACACTATGCACAGTAAATGAATAAATCACACATGCGCAATGATGAATGTCCACTCAGGTCTTCTTTTGCACACAACCGGTGTATTGAATGTAACAATATTAAAGTAAGTGACAAAACCCTCCACCACCCTCACCTCCCTACCCCTCCACCACAACTCCCCCACACACCCTCACACCCCTCCCCTCCCCCCACAACTCCCCACACACCCTCCCCGCCCTCCCCCAACTCCCCCAAACAAGTCCATTGAGTCGCCGAAGCCTACATGAGGCTGCCATAACTATTACTCTGCACTCCCTGTTCCAGGGGGCGGCATGTCTGGTCAGCACTGTGTACGGGCCAACCTGTGGAGCGGGCTCGTTTGTGTGGAACTGCAGGACGATGGTGTGGCCGCCTGCTGAGGTAGTGTGGTGGCATGCCCTGCCTCAACGGCATCTGCAATGCGCCCTAACACATGCCGGAGGGCCGAGACCTCCTCGCAGAGGTGACTGATGTTGTCCGTGAAAGATCTCACCAGGGTGGCAGTGTTGTCCGTAATGGACCGGCCTCGTGCAGCTAACTCTGTACACAACTCCTCTCTGGCCTGACGGTTGTCCTGTACAAAATCACAAACGAGTGCATTGCGCTGGTCAGCCCGCTGCAGCCCTGCGGGTGCACCTGTGGATGTGCTGGGAACCTGGCTGTCATGCATAGCCTGCTCAGCCTTCCCAACACTGAAAACTGGACTGAGATGTCCCTCAGTGTGGTCATGGCCGGACTGCTCTGGGGTGGAGGTGTTTCCGGTATCGTAAGATGATACTTGGGGGGATGAAAGTTGGGTTGAGGTATGGACCACATCCATTATATCATCCTCCATGGTGCCCCAGATGTCCTCCTGGGTGTCATCCACAGTCAGGGGGGCCGTGGCTGCCACCTCCCCAGCCAAACTAGAGTCCTCTGAATGGGGTGTCTCACATGTGTCTCCAGGCTGACCAGTGGATGGAGGTGGTGGTGGTGCTGTGCCCTCCACGAGCCTTGGTGGCACAGGTGCAATGTGTACCTGTGGTGGCTTGGATTCTGGGACACGGTGCCCCCTGGCTTGTCCCTTGGAGGTTAATGGCCGGTTGCTGTCCTTCTGGGACCTCTTCTGGGGTGTGGCCTGTGCAGGGGTAGCGTCCTGTCCATCGCTGTCATGGTCACTGCCTATGGGGGTGGAAGAGAGGGACAGCATGAGTGATGTTTTGATAGACATCATACATACATTGGGACAATTGCTCATCCACACAATTGGGGGTAATAGGCATTTGTGTTTGGAAGGGCACATCATTTGATGCATGGGTGGTAAATGCAGGCATATGTCGGCTTCACTCATGTTGGCCAGGAACAGTGCTGTCTGACATGCATACTATTTTGTTCATGCACACTGTGTGCCTCTTGGAATTTCCTACTTTGTGTGCTATGTGTCATGTACAATGTTGCCTTGCACCATGCATCAGCATGTGTCTGTGATGCTTCGACCTACTTTACGTGGAGTGTGTGTGTGTGTGGGCGACCATGGCGTGACTCTTCGGACCGACATTGAGGTTGACTTTCATCAGATTTGGCATAGCAGTGTTTACTTTGGACACTCACCTCCATCGCCTGGTGTTGTGCCGCCACACTCCATCTCGCCTACACCTTCAATGGATTCCGTCCCAATCATGCCTGCGCATGTGTCCTCCCAAGGGGTGAGCTTTATAGGGGAACTAGGACCTCCTCCTGTTCCCATGGCCTTTTTCCGTAGCACTGCCTCTCTCCTCATGTTGCTGGAGAAGACTGTACCTGCATGCTCGTGCAATGTGTCCACGAGCATCTGGAGATCGTCCTCATTAAATCGTTCCTTTCTCAGGTGGGCAGCTCCCTTCTTCAGGGCCTTGGGCATTGTGGTCTTGTAGGAGGAAGTTTTCTGACGATCAGCATTTTCCCAGGGGTCCTGTGTGCTGAGGATGGCAATGGATGGTGTTTTTAAAGATGGCCACTATGCTCCGTCCGGTTCCTGTGCAATGACGCTATTTCGAGTTCTGCTTATTAGCGGTGAATGTAATAACGGTGACCGCATTATATAAGCACATTAATAATCATTACTTTATGTGTACTTAACATATATATTTTTTAAACAGACCATACAAACATTGACAATAATATACCAAAAGAGAGATTACAAAATACTGTGCAGCACATGGAACAAAAAATGGATATGCTTTCGGAAAATTTCTATCTTTTGAAACATTTTGTGGAGGACAACATAAAAGAAAAACATAAATATCATTGTCCCACCTGCACCTGTTCCCCCTCTCCATGTCCCAGCCAACTATACCCAAACCCTCACCACCAACAAAAACGTTATGATGAGACTTCCATCCCTTCATCACCTCTCATCCATCCTCTTCAACCCCTAATTCCCCTGTATTTGTGTCAGTTTCTGCTTCCCCGTCTCTTTCATAAATGTTATATTTGTATATAATTAAAAAAAATATGATGTGTGGTTTAATTCAGTCTTTTGTGTGTTTTTTTTATTTTTAAAAAGCAGTTAGGGTGTCCGCGGACAGCGCAGGTGTCTGGAATGTCACGCAAGTAACCAAAATTGGGGTGTTCTAAGGACATTATGCCTGTCCGTACTGGCCACAAGCAAGATGGAACTGTCCTTAGAACACACTTGGTGTGCTGAAATGTCCACAACTAACCTAAATGGAGGTGTCCTAAGGACATCATACCTGTCGGTACCATCCGCAAGCCAGATGGGACTGTTCTTAGAACATACTCGGTGTCCGGAATGTCCGCAATTAACCAAAATGGAGGTGTCCTAAGGACACTATACCTGTCCGTACTGTTCGCAAGCAAGATGGAACTGTTCTTAGAACACACTCGGTGTCTGGATTGTCCGCAAGTAACCAAAATGGCGGTGTCCTAAGGACACTATACCTGTCCGTACTGTTCGCAAGCAAGATGGAACTGTTCTTAGAACACACAAGGTGTCCAGAATGTCGACAATTAACCAAAGTGGAGGTGTCCTAAGGGCAACAAACCTGTCCGTACTGTCCGCAAGCAAGATGTAACTGTTCTTAGAACACACTCGGTGTCCGGAATGTCAGCAATTAACCATAATGGAGGTGTCCTAAGGACACCATACTTGTCTGTACTCTCCGTAGAACATCTACGCACATGCGCACCACACCCATAAGTCCTACAAACATTGTGCCTGTCCGTAACTGTCCATGTCACATGTGTCGCACTTTTAATTAGTTTGAGGACCCAAACACTGTCCGTAGAACATCTGCATGCATGCGCACGACCGTTCCCACACATTTGGTGTCCTGTGGACACCCGTCCCATTCATGGATGTGTTTGCGACATCATCATGTGACCGCACCCAAGCTGAGCATGTGTCCTGATTTGTGGACACTGGGCCTCATTACGACCCTGGCGGAAAACCATAGTGCTATTAGCACCATGGTCCATGCCGGTAAGTTACCGACTCCGCCATGGAGAAAGGGGGAATTACCACCCCATTACAAAGTTGGCGGGGCGGTATTCCCCCTTCCTCCATGGCTCTTCCCCATTCCCATTTTTGCCTCATAGGGCTCAATGGGAATGGGGAAGGCGGTAAGTACAGTGCCGCAAATTGCGGCACCGTACTTAGCACCAAGGTCCCTTTGCTGGTCCCTACTTTAACGGCTGGTAAAACGAGCCGTTAAGGTCGGGTCCCTCAAAGGGACCTCGTAATTAGGTGCCAATGGGTTAACAGCGCCACAGCCTTTTACAGCGCCGTTAACCCATTAGCGCCAGGGTCGTAATGAGGCCCACTGTCCGTGACCCTGAACAATTTAAAAGTACTTTTTTGGACAATCCAAAGTATTTTACAGTAAAAGGACACCATTGCACATGTCCCAGACAATGACCCTGACATTCTACATACTTTTTCAAACTTTTTGAGCCTTTTTGGGGTGTTTGATCTGTACACGGACAGCGCGGCTGTCCACGGAGCGTGCACCTGCACCCCTATAAAAGGCCACACCCCAGAGATCATCCTCATTTTGGTTCTGGCTATCTGACAGAGCATTGTCTATTTGGATTTTGCTGATCGTGCTGCTCTTGCTGCTTCCCATCATCAAACCTGATGGCATCTATGGTTGCTGCTGCTCCAGCTGGTGCTACCTCTGCCTCAGCACCACCCCTACCCCCTCCACCAGCTCCCCAAGGGCCTGCAGAGGGGAACAGGCGTGAGGATGTAGAGGAGGAGGATGAAGAGGATGAGGTAGTGGAAGTCCCTACTACCAGCACTCGCCGTGAGTCTTGGGTGTGGCGGTTGTTTACCATTCAGGGTGGAGTGCCAAAAGCGTGTGCAAATAAGGTCACCTGCAACCAGTGCAAAATGGTGCTGAGTCGTGGGAGGCCTGGTTTGTACAGCTTTGGTACGACATCCATGAAGCGACACCTAAGGTCATTCCACGGAGAGGCTATTTGCAAAGTTGCACATTGTGATAAACATAGTAGGTTGATTTCCTCTACAAAATCCTCCATTTCCGCTCCTGTCACCACAAGAAACACTCCTATGGGACAATGCATCCCTCCAACTGCCTCACAGGCCATCCTTGATGCTGTTGACCCTTACCTTTTGAGGGTCAGAATATTGTGTATGTATTGCGATGCAGTACGCTGCAGGGGGAAATTCTTCAGAGTGCTTTCAAGACTGTGGTCACGGAGCATGAGAAGGTCTGCTCCCTACATAAATAAGACCACCCTACATCTTCCTCTCTCCACCTGACCTTTCTTATCCCCGTGGTTGGTGCCCCTTCCTTACCCTCCTTTCCCCTCCTTTCCATGTCTGTCGTGTGAATAGAACCAAAAAAAAATAAAACAACAACCCCCCCCAAATTTTCAGAGCCGCCTTTCACAGTTTAAAAATAGAAGTGATAAATAAAAAGTGCAGGGCCCTGTGCATTTTATTTAGAAGTCCGCAGACAGTTCCAGACATATAATTTTGGGGTGCTGTCCTATCAAAACCATTGCACTTTTCTCTGGGAGGAAGAAGTGGCTCTGAAAAGAGCCTTTTGGTAGTGTTTTTTGTGTTTGAAAAATTTCAAATGGTGAACACCTACTGCAAAATGGATTGCTGTAATTCTAAAAAAGGTTGCAATGCATTTCATACATTTCTCAGAAAAATCTGATTGCCAGCATAAGTAAGATGGACTCCATCTCTGCGAAAAATGTATGTGTTATGAAACATAATATTGTCATTGTGAAAAGAGGACATGCCAACACCTCTTAAAAAGGCACAAACGCCTTATTGACATGCACCTCGCTTTCTCCATTTGTGGACCAAATGAAGAAGAACGCAGCCTCATTTGTCTCTGCACAATACGGGAAAAAAATTACTTGAGAATTTGGAAACATGTCCATGACCTTTCCAAGTCCTTCTTTCATTGCAAATTGCAAATAAATTCCAGACACATGTCCTAAACTGTTCCCTCCACAATGAATTATAATTATGTCTGGATGATGCTGTGTCTCCAAAGTAGCACAGAGAGGTACCAAGTCCAGCCACTTCATTCCATGCACTCCACATGAGCGAATCCAAGAACTGCAGCTACTCCACAGCGTTCTGCATGCACCTCCAACCAATGTATCCATGAGTCTCCCAAAATCCAGATAATCTGTTTTCTCAAACACACAGCCATAGCTGTCTGTTCTTCTCTCAGGAAAAAGACTTTCTGACAAACTCTATCCTTACACAACACACCCAGTAAACTTTATTGACCAGTCCCTTGCTCTACTCATTCTCATGTGCATGCCTCTCCACCCCAAAATTCCCATATGTAACACGCGGTGTCTGCAGACTACCGCCATGTCCGCGGACATATTGAATATCTGAGCGTTGTGAATTTAAATTTAAATAGTGTGCCCAATTTCCCCTTTGAGGTTGGCTCTGAAAAAAGCTGTTTTTTTTTTTTTTTGCAGATGCTTGACCGACACCTGTTATTTTGTATGTTTTTTTATTCTTACTTTACTCCAAAAATCTTCACATAACCTTCTCCAAAGCAACCCTTAGATTCCAGAACAGAATGACATTTCCCATAAAAGATAAAGACATGCCATTGTCTTTAAAATAAACAGCATTAATGGAATCAATATCCTCATTATTACAGAAGAACATACCAGCTCTAAGCATGAAAGCACACATGCCTCAGTTGATTGCACACCTAGCAATGTTTTGCCAAGGACAAAAAACAGAATTATTGTTCCATATTGCCGTAGGTACTAATCCAGAAAAAATAAGTTTGGCAATTGGAAGAATGTTCATTACTGCTTGAACCAAGTGTTCCAAATCTGCCAACAAAGTAGGGGCACTGACATAGCCCAAATGGAAAGCACCACAGTGAAAAACTACCATATGGGGACTGTTCATCCTGCCCATATCTTCACAAACTTGTACAATTCCCTATACATTGCAATCAGGCAGAGTGCTCCACACCACCTCCACTCGTTTAACATCAACATGCCTGCATTGAGCATACTGCTGTAAACCAGGCACAAAAATTACTCCAAGCACCAACACCTTGACTTTCTCCACCTCTGCCATCTTCACTACACACAGCCTCTTTAAACACAAATCCACAACCTCAACACCTGATTTGGTAATCCTTACAGTCCCCTTTCCAGGCTGGACTTGCTGGAAACCCCGGATGTGGCACGCCCTGGCCGCAGACAGCCATGGTGTTAGCAGACCGTGTAAGTCTTAGACAGCCCTTCTACCCTTTCCACTTCACCCTCTGTGCCATTCCCTCATTTGATACAGCTAGGCAGTCACATGACCATCCACCAATCACATCCAAGACCTCTACATCTAACTCCAACATCAGAGTTCAGAACTTCAAATGTATTGTTGATCACTCTGAGTACAAGTCTTATATCATTGGAAAGCACCTACTACAAAAACTACTGTACAAGTTTCCAAGATTTCTACTTGCATCTGCATGCATATCCACATGCATGAATGCAAACCAAAGGTATGCATATTTTATGCAGAGTACATGTACAACCCTTATAAATGCATATAAACAGAGTAACTGCCACTTACCTGTATCACCTATAAAATGAACTTACTATTATTTTCCCATCTGCCATAATAAACTGTTACTTCCAAACCTGTCTGCTATC
Source organism: Ambystoma mexicanum (assembly GCF_040938575.1). Taxonomy (NCBI): domain Eukaryota; kingdom Metazoa; phylum Chordata; class Amphibia; order Caudata; family Ambystomatidae; genus Ambystoma; species Ambystoma mexicanum. Next base: position 478,639,789 of record NC_090926.1, read on the forward strand.
TAAATTATTTTTTTTACACATACAACTATCTAAAAAATTATAATATTAAAAGATGGGGGATATAACAGTATCATTGTGGAAAAACACTTAGTAGTGTATTATAAAGTTACACACAGCCAGGATAAGTTCATGCATCTTTATAACCTCACACAGATAGACACTATCATTGAAAAGCTCCCAGCTGAAATAACACCACTGCCTGTACATCACAACCTTCTGCTTTATTACCCACACCTTCACAAACACATTCATATTATGCTTTTCTATACAGTTTCTGCCATTTACCTTACAAAAATTGCAAAAAAGTACATCATTATTTCTTCTATCTCCTAACATGTAATAACACAACCTTAAGAATCCAAGTGAGTTTCAACCAATTGAGTTTCATATACTTAGTATTCTACTCATTTGCGAAGCATGTTGAACTAACATATTGTAAGTAAAATATAAAGTCAAAGGAAACGGCATGCCCACACTATGTTCAGTTATCAAACAACAATACTACCACAAAAACATAAAAATCAACTTCTAAATTAACATCAGTGCTATAAACACACAATATTACTAACTTCTTTCTTTTCCAATTGCAGTGAAGACCATTCTCCTGAAAAATGCAAGTACAATACTACCATAATAGTCTTGCTGTTACTGAAACACACTGTGGGGTTGATCCATGGAATTTGTGCACCGAAAAACAAGGATTTGTGCACCATTCTGCCCTCAAATCCCCATTAGTTAAACAGGTACTTGCAGGAAGATTGGCGCACAAATCCCTGTTTTTCCGTGCACAAGTTCCATGAATCAGCACCTAGAATGTTAGTATTGCAGAACAAAGAACTGTTTTAATTATATACCATTATATTTAGTATTAGTATTTCTCCTCAGCACTAGCTTACTTTGTACTGTCATCTGAACCCAAGTTTAGTAACACACAAATACAACAATAGCCTTCCCAACTAGTAGTTGCCCAATGCACAATCGCACACCACCACATACATCCTTACCATCATACTCAGACACTCATGCAAACAGCACACATACATTGTAGAACAGCCCAACCCATACCTTCTTTTTTTCAACATACCCCAAAGTATGCCTACCAAAAATCAAGTCCATAGAAAGCAATGCAGAAGTAGAGCAAATGAAAATAAAAATGTCCAAAATAAGCTACTCTAGCAGAATTTGTACAAAAAGGTCAAACAAAATATCCAATAGAGTCATTAAGCGAAAACAAAACAAGCTTCCAGCACAAACACGTTGCCTCCTCTTTCAAAATGTAAAACTAAACAGAAAGTGATTAACAAGAATTCAGCTACCACTACTGCTAACACTGCTCCTATAAATCTTGATGTAGTGGCAAGTAACCACACCAAAAAAAGTATTTTACAAAAAATGTTCCACCACAGCGTCCTTCAGAATCTTATAAAAACAGGAGAGAAATCATGTATAGCCCTTAAAACCTACCGTAGAAAATTAATCTTAGAAGCTCTCATAGACAGTGCAATCCTTCTCAAAAGGAAGTTATTAATTTTAGTGTTAAACAAAATGAAACCACTAACAAAACTAACTACTAAATTACAGAAAATACTTCTCAATAAAAGGAATGTCAACAAAAATAACTTCTTTAATATCTGTGGAGGTGAATGGAGTTACACCATGAGCGCAGAACCATATTTCAATGAAGAGGCATACAAACAAAAGCAAACAAACACAATTGCCATACATAGCAGCGGACAAGGGTATGAAACATTTAATAATACCATTATGGAACAAGAAACACTGCTCACAAAAATATCCCAAGAAAATTCAGTATCACTACTCCATCAGACTGAACCAAAACGTCCAGTGTACAAATGGCCATGCACGTCAATGTGTAACATTGACAAAAAATCTTTAAAATCTTTACGCCAGTTCCTCAATCAATATGTAAAAGGCAAAGACAAATTCAAAATGAAACTTCTACAAAATATGGATACTTGTCCAGAGCCTAAACACACAGGACAACAAGGACACTCATTAGCCTGCATTCCAGGACCTAATTGCAAAACCACCTTCCATCATATAAAAATGATATCAACACATCATTCAACTATAAGAAATCTAGTCCATAAACTGTACTATGCCAAAAGTCCAGCTTTAGCATTGGACAATTTAAATAACAATCTTCTACATGGTACAGCCAAAGACCTACTCGAAAAAATAGAGCATATCCAGAGAAAATATTTTGGAAGTGAAAGCCACTTACAAAATGAAATAGCTTTACAACAAACTGGGAACTATTCTACAAATGGCAACTTTCTACTACAGAGATACACAAAAGAAATACTAACATTTAAAAGTACATCCGCTGAAGTACCAAACCATGAGGGTGTGTGTTGCCACAGAACTTTTTTATAAAAGTAGCACAACAACTGTAGACATAACATACAAAATAGAAGACAATGAGGATTCCAAATGGTTTGAATTAGCTCTCTACCTTATAGCAGAAAACAAATACGAAATAAATGACCCCTTAATACTTTGCAGTTACTGCACTGCAAAACTTGACAACAACCAAAATCCTTCACGCGATATCACAAATAACTTGGAATTATTCCCACTACCAAAACCCTTGCAACAACTCAATTTATATGAGAGAATCATAATTCAAACAGTACATCCATTTCAAGCAATAATACGCCTTCAACCAAAAACAGCAAAATTACCTCCCTCAGAATTAGTGAAAGGCATTTGTGGCAAAGTAGTTTATTTACCATTAGATCTGAAATAAAAATGGACACACCCTAGGAGTGCAACGTCCAATAGAGCAATCTTTAATTGTCTTAGTAAATGGTGTACCTACAAAAGAAAAAATAATTGGCAACAACTCTTAGACTTACATAAAGTTAGACAAGCCTTACAATATCTAAAAGACAATAATGAATACTACGAAGACATTAATATTGAAGAAAACCTGAGGGAAACTACTAAAATAATTCAAGAGTCACCAGAAACTGATCAATTTGAACTTCTACATCCTGTTACAGTATCCAATATTTTAGACCATTATACAATTCATCCATTACACTCTAAAGACACCATAGATGATGCACTAGAAACATACCAAATGTGACAAACCAAAGGATCACCGATCAGCATATGGGAAAAAAAATATAGAAGCACTTGCTTTTCCTCTCCTCTTTCCTACTGGGAAAGGAGGAAGGTACGATGATAGACCCACTCAGATATCAGCATCAGAATAATGCTCATTATGAATGTATTCTGAAGATCCCAGATTTAGACAAAATGTGGAATACATATTCAACCTACTCTATGAAAGTGAACTAGCAACACTATGCTACGGAGTTGCACACACATTGAAATCAGGTACCCATTTTCAAAATATGTCAGCTATGCAATTACTACAAAAAGTGGAAGAAAAAGATGAGGTTTTACAATCAAGCATTACAAATCTGTTAGCAAACATACGTGGTACTAAAGAGTACTGGTTCTGACGTCACGGAGATGTATGATGTGTGGTAAGAAACCTTGGCCCACCCACTTGGTTTGTTATATTAAGTTGTGCAGGATATGCATGGGAAGATTTACATGATTTCCTATGCATACCAAACAAAAACAAAACAAACATAGATATACTAGCACCTGGAGAACTTTGCTCTCTAGATCCTGTTAATGTTTCAAGATAGTTCCATCATCACTTCATTGCTATGCTACACTTTTTTTGTAATAAAACTGTTCCTCCCCTCTGAGAAGTGCAACACCTCTTTTGGAGAAAAGAATACCAAGCCAGAGGAGCACCACATATCCACATGCTTTTATGGATTAAAGATGCTCCAAAATTTGGTCAAGACAGAGATGTCACTGTTTTACATTTTATCGAAAAATATGTCACTTGTGAAATTCCTGCAGAAGCAACAAATAGTAATCTTCATGCACAAATTTTACAATTTAAGGGACACAAATGTGAGAAATATTGTTGTTGCAAATACAAAAACAAAGGGGAAAACTCCACCAAATACCACTTTGGTTTCCCCTAGATCAGTTACAGCAACAGGCCAAGTAAACAACTTCATGTCTTCAGTTAGACATAGTGTTAAAGGTAAATCACCTAATAACATATATTACATAAAAAGAATAGAAGAAGCAAAATATATCAATGATTACAATGCAATCATTGCCTTCTTATGGAATTCAAACATAGATGTGCAGTACATTGCAGACAATTCCACTTCAGTTGCACGATATGTTACAGCCTACTTAACCAAAGCAGAAAAAACAGAGCTTCAAGACCTCTGGGATAACCTATCATCAGACAAAACACTATCTGAAAAATTTTACAATTTAGGCATGAAAATGCTCTCATAGAGAATGTGGCTCCTATGAAGCTGCAGACCATTTAACTGGTACTGCTTTGTATGGAAAATCTGAAAATAAAGTATGGATAAGTCTTGGTCCTGCTAAATCTCGAAAAATTGTTCTCAAATCATACGACAACATAGAAACAATAGCCAAAAATGATCCCAACAGCCAAGACATTTTGAGAAACAATTTACTAGACACATACTACCCAAACAGGAGTACCACTTTGGAAACCATGTGTCTATACCACATAGCCCAACATTTCACATACAAAAATAATATAAAACCAGATGAAAACAAAGGTAGATACAGATTGACAAATTGTGAAGGCAGCTTAGTGAAACTTACTAAACAAAGCATCATTAATCATATCAAATTGTCATTAAAAACTCCTCAACATAAAGAACTCTATTACATGTTCCTGCTACAACTTTTTAAACCATGGAGAAAAGAAGAAGAGTTACTAGATATCAATGACTCCTATGAAGACGCTTTCAAAGCAAATGAAAGCAGTACAAAACAAGGTTGCACAATGAAGATCAATACAAAGAAGAACTCCTGGCCCAACTAGATAAGGACACTCCTGACACTAGTCAACCTTCTGTAACAGGAAGCCAAGAACCACTGGGACAGCCACTAATAGCAAATGAGACAGAATTAGCTATGACAGAAGCAGAAAACACCATTTGTCACTATGAAGAAGATACATAAGACTTAACTGTAGTGCAATCCAAACTGAACAACGAGCAGCGTAGTATTTTTCAAGAATTAACAAATGAAATTGCACATGGTGTACAACATGAAAATAATTCATATACCTGCCAAAATTACAAACCTATGCTACTATATGTCAGTGGTAAAGCTGCTTCAGACTATCTCAAGAAGCACAAGCAATATTAAAAACCCAGCACATCCATGCACTCTATGTGCTACTGATGTCATGGAACCATTAGCACACACAAATGTCAATTATATGTTCTTGATGCCAACTCTTGCAAGCTGTTCCAAATTCAATGAAACAATGTTGAAAAAAGAAATGCAACCAATAATTGAAATTTGCTCCACAGACAAACTGGACATACATGGTATGACACTACCCATGTGTCAACAAGCCACAACAAGACTAAATTCCTTGGAAATCTCTATCTCCAACACAGCTGGTTTGGAGAAAATATTAAAATTATCTTTAAACTTTAGAGTAATGTGTATACGTAACTTTGACTTGGAGCAAGGACTAGTTAATGGAGCACTTGGTACAGTGGTTGGCTTTCCAACATACCCAAGTGACAGCAACATTCAGTTTGTCAATATTCTCTTTGACAAACTATCAGAAGTAAAAAGGATAGGACGCTCAACATCTCGATTCCTTCTTTTCAAAGACATGTATGTACGCAGAGATCATTTTTCTCTAACTCTAGCATATGCAGTCACCATTCACTAATCACAAGGTCTTACCCTAGATAAAGCATTGATAGATATTGGGAACACAGTCTTTAAAGAAGGCATGAGCTATGTAGCACTATCACACTTATGTACACTTGACAGTCTATTTCTAATCAACTTTGATGCAAGTAAAGTAAATGCTCATATTCCTTGAGTTATAGAATACTATAGACTACATTCACTATTCACCACCATCGAAAAACCTGTCCTGTTCCACAAAAAGCAAAACGTTGTAAAAGAAAACGACTTCAAACAGAAATGCAACAGGATCTCACTGCAAATCCTCCAAAGAGAGTAAAAGAAGCTAATACTACATCAATTACTACAACCAAAGAGAATCTACTACTCAAAGTAACTCAGGTACTTCTTCAAAGAAGCAACACACACTCCGAACAAATGACTTGGACACTGAACTATCTGGTACATTCAGATTTTCAAATATAACTGGTGTAAATTGCTACGCAAATGTAGCTATAAATATTCTATTCCAGTTGCCACCAATTGTGGACAACATTTACTTACACAATACAGACCAATTGTGTTTGCAAATGTTAGTCCTTCATAGAAATGCAAGCAACAATCCTGAAAACACACAGTGTTCATGGAATAAGACACGAATTGGACTACTGTGCTGCAATGGTGGAATTCACTATAAACTCACAAGAAGATCCACAAGAATTTCTAATGTACTTACTACAAGTACTGGAAAACAAAAACATACCTATAAATGAAATCTTCCAGATTTCATACATGTGGAAACATACATGCACTCTCTGCAACAATTTTGCACAAGAACTAATCCCTAATGAACACTTTGTGTATGCATCCATACCTAACTGTGAATCCGTTCCATTTCAGCCACTTGTACAAAATTCAAACCATGGCAGATTATGTACTACCTGCAATTCAGATAATCGCTCCACCTTACAAATACAAACACATAGTGAATGCGTAATATTAATGCTTCTATGATACAATGCAGATGGTACCAAAAACCACTGTAAGCTGACTGGATCCACACATGGTCAAGTATCACTGGTAAGAAAACCTTCACAACAATAGGTATAATCTACCACACAGGAGTCACAACCAATGCAGGTCACTACACTACACATATATAAAAAGAATTGTTGATGGTTCGAATGTAATGATAATACCATTACTCTAAAGCAGAGATTACCAGCAAATCTTATAAACACTTATTTAATATTTTTAAAACCAAAATTTAATAACTAATCTGTACATAAACAATAATGAAACTTCAATTAGAAAACTATAAACAGTTAGAATATGCCAACAGTTATCTAACTGCCCCAAGATTCTGCAACAACCAAACAGATAAATCAATACTACTAAATTATAAGAAGAAATAAACAGTTAGTATACGCCAACGGGTATCTAACTGCCACAAAAATCTACAACCCAACAGATAGATGAGAAATTGAAAATATAAATAAAAGAACTATAACCAGTTATAATACTCCAACAGATATCTAACTGCCCTAAGATTCTGCACCAACCAAACAGATAAATCCAGAAGAAATAAACAGTTAGAATACGCCAACAGGTATCTAACTTCCCCAAAAATCTTCAACAACCCAACAGATAAATGAGCAACTTGAAAATATAAATAAAAACTATAACCAGTTAGAATACGCCAACAGGTATCTAACAATCTGCAACAAGCTAACAGATAGAACATTAGCCAGAAATAACAAATAAACTCTGAAAACAAAGAACGAAATGTATTGTACCATAACAAAAAAGTTTTTTTTTTCAATCCAGCATGGATTTTTTTTCCGACAGACCCAATGATATAAGAAACAAACACAGAAACTGAGTAAATTGCACAGTACACTGGTTTGTAAACTACTAATTATGAGGGTCGAAATAATGCAGAAATGTCTATTATGCAATGCAATAACTCATTATAAACTACCTACACTAACATGATCTTTTGATTTATCAAATCAATTGAAAAAGAATATCTGCTCCAGTTACCCAAGTCATGAAAAAATATATCCAATCCCAAAAAATTAAACAGTAAGTATATCATAATTCGACTCACAAATACTGCTCCATAACACAACCATTGAAGCAAACATCTAACTATACACCACAATTCAAAATGTTTACTTCCATGAATACGGTATATTGCAGTGCTTGTTACCAAACTTAATTACATAACATAGCCAAAACTTAACAAACAAACTATACAAATCAAACAGTACACAAACTGTTGATTTGTGTATATTTGATGGATGTTTGATTCTATGGGTTTGTTATGCTGTGGTGGTTGTGGCTAGGGCCCAGAGTCTTGGGTGCATGACATAGGAAAGCCCACATTGAATGACTAGGGTTTATACCTCTTAGGATCAGCCTGCAGTACCCAAACGTTTGTTAGCCATGCTTACTCTAAGGAACCAGGAGGGCTGTAGTTAGGTAAAAAGAACTCAGAGCATACCTTGGTTCAAGAAAACACTTACACACTTAGAGGTTATATAAGAATAGGCATTCATTACATACACCCAGGCACTCTGTTGTCATTGAAAGTGAAAGACCAGGTAAGTTCTAGAAAACATATAAACAGTATAAGAACACTTGTAATACTTTTAGAATAGTAAACCACAGGTGCAGTCATATTACAATAGCTTTTTCAGTAACACATCACTTAATCTTGGGCTCGGAGGATAGCTCAGGGGCAACATGCTTGCGTTGGAAGCAAGACGACATGGAGAAACACAGGTCCAAGCCCCCGGTCCACGCTTAGAAACCTCTGGGAGTAAAGCGCATTTTAGATAACCTATCATATCATATCATATAACTCAACTAACTGGAAACATATTTGCAAACCTTTTCTAAGTCTTACTAACTTTGTGAAACTCCAACCCAATCCTCTCTTAACAGTCAAACCCTATATGGTTTGAGTCCCCTAAAGTTCATATGCCCACTGGGCCACCAGTAGTTGCAGGCTGACTGTGAAACGGCGGTAAGGAGCAAAATCCAGTTTTCAGAGTGCTACCATTCCAATGTATTCTCAAACATTGCAGGGAAGTAAAGTTGTTGGTTAAACATTGGTTCAGGGAGGTTAGGATTACCTCCTGAAAGGGTTCCCCAGAGACCAGTGTCCTAGGGCAGGCGGTTTTACCACTAGAGTACAATGGGTTGTGCACCCCAATGTTACTCTATGGGGACCAGGAGGGCAGTGAGATAGATATTATCTACATCCTCAAAGTCTCTGAAACATACAGGCAGGCTTTGGGTAAGTTACACTGGAGGCAGATGGTACATTGGATTGACGAAGATGTTGTTGTGTGATGGTTCCAGCTGTGAGGTGGCAAAATACCTGGTGTGCTGTTCTTCCAACCTGGCGATGGGGAGTCTGTGACCTCAGTGGATCTGGTGACAGCCCTCAAGCTGAGGGTCATCCAGCAATGGATCTTCATGGTTCTGGCTTGTTGGTGCCTTTTGCAGGCTCACCCGGCAGACAGTTGTCACGGTGGTCAACTCTTGTCTGTTTCTCAGTCCTCGCTTCTGGTGTGGGGACACTATGGAGCTGGCTTGAGTTGTTGTAGTCTTAGAAGGATTCCTACAAAGTTTCATGCAAAACAGCTCTATCAGAGATGATTCAAAGCGATGCAGCACAGGACCCCATGTTTTGGGAGTTTGCAGGCCCTGGGGATCGCAGTTCTTAAGGGTAGTTTGTCTTGGGTCTGGTTATGCCCACCAGTCTATGGGAGGAAATCATCTTCTTCAGATCTTCCATGTCGATTGGAGTTGCGAGGTCAGCACAGCAGCAGTGATTCAATGGGCTCTGGAGGTCAATGGAAGGGCTGTCAACGTCTTGCATCATTATCCTCTTCAGACATTTCTCTTACAGTGGTTGATTCTAGCTTTCTGCTGCAGGACCTCTGAAAGTATCCAGGAACACCAGTGATTCCACCAATCATGTCCCACACACTATTCAAACTTGGGGATTTCTGTCCAATGGTGACAGCCAGGCTCCCAGTCTGAGCTGGTTTCTTCCAGGCACACTGCAGAGTGAGAGGCAGGGGAGTTTTGGTTGACCTCCCCCACTTCCAGTCATGCTAGGCACTCAAAGACCATTTGTGGGCTTCCCAAGGGAAGACAAAGTGGAAAGAGGACCCCACCACCCCAGAAAGGTAGAAGAAGGAATCAGAAAAAGCAAGCAATCTTGTTCATGACTTTAAAACAAAATGACTTTGGTTATGGGGTCCGCCATGTACTTGCATTCTTGCATTGAAGCTGCTCCAACAGACTCCAGTGAAAAGTACAGAAACAGTAATGTAAAAGGTACACTGCCACCAGCCTGTACCGATGGGCTTGTCCCAGTAACAAAAAGTTACTGGAGAGGATATGAAAGGGACACACTGTATCCCTTCAGTACCCCACGCAAGGTGGTGTGTGCTGATTTTGCAGTGCTTAAGGGCTTCTCACAGCACTGGACACAAGGTGCAGTGTGTTGCTTCAGTAACAAGTAGGTGCATTAAAGTTGGAGGGAAGCATACCTCCAAAAAGAAATACTAAAAAGGGGCAAAAAGAGTAAAAAGAAAAGTGGGTGGGTGGGAAAAAAGAGAATTAGCAACAAATCCATGTGTCCATCAGAAAGTGGTGGAGGTCTCAAAAGGAGTGCAGAATTTCACATGAAGAGAAAAATGTACCCTAACGCCAGAGAAACTTTTCTTCTGAATAAACTGAATAGAACCCAGATTATACATTCTGGACAGGTTTTTAATAGCCACCTTTTTCATTTTGTTAGCTAAATCAATCCTTTGGCCATAACCATCCAAATAAGGCTTGTGTGTGTGAGGAATTTGGTGATATCTTTTATTGTACTAACTATGTAACTATGCAGAGAGTGGATAAAGGCATTAGCTTTCACAGTACCACACTCTTCTTCATCAAATGTTCCAAATTGAAATAATTAGTAAAGGAAAGCCAGAGCTTAGATCATTCTCTAATTGAAGAAAAAAAACACAACATTTTAAAAGTTATTGGCAGAAGGAACAGTATGCATGGAATGTGGGTCTGAAAATTGGTGTCTTATCCAAAAGGCCACCAAACTCCTGGAACCTGGAAGCAGGAGCACCTAAAGGTTTGACAGCAGTACACATTCTGTGATTTGTATTTAACAAAAAAATAAAATACACATCCATTTCCTGATTTTAGATTTGATTTTTTACATTTGTAACGCGTACCAAATAAAATAAACCGTATATTGGCGCAGATGACACAACTGAAGGTAGGCAAGGAAAATCGAGACATTCTCCCAGATGACATCGGGTCATCCACCTGAAAAGGAAGGTTTCAGTACCTGGCGAAATTGAAGAAGTGAGCTCATAGTTCTTAGTGGTAGCGGCAAGGAATTCCACAAGCTGGGACCAAAAAACTGAGAATCTTCTGTCACCTCTAGTTATGACAACCTAGTGAGGGATAATCAGAAGATGTCGGTCGCATGATTGCAATAGTCTTGTAGGATGATATGGCTGTATTAGCTCTTGTAGGTACAGTGGAGTGATGTCGTTGATACATTTGTAGACAATACAAGCTGTCTTACATTTGATGCGATCGTCGACTGATAGCCAATGCAACTGTCGGCGTGATGGCGATACATGGTCAGTTTTCCTCAATTTAAATATTAGTCTAACAGCCGCGTTTTGTGCTTTCTGAAGCCGCTGAAGCTGTTTGGCAGGAATACGCAACAGTTGACTATTGCAATAGTCTAAGTGGGCACTAGTTAGTGCTCCTATCACAGATGCATGATCTTTGGTTGGTATATAGAGGGGTGCTTGACGCAGCATTCGCAGGACAAAATACACTGCTTTAGTATGTGAATGTTAAGTTTGGGTCAGGCAGTCTTAAGGTGGGGCCTAAGATTACAGATGTTATTTCATATGGCTTATTGACGTGAGAGTTTTAAAAACAAATAATTGTAAAATAAAGGGTCAGTATTGCATTTTCCTCATGTGTTTTGCAGCCTTTATGCATTGTTGGGACACTGTAGTGGTTCTAATACAGCTGCTGAGGTTTCTTGGCTGTTATCCAATGTAGCACTACACAATATGCTCTCAAGGTTTAGCTGGTGCAGTCTCCAATGTTACCTCAAAATGCCTCAAGCTTCCCACTGGTTTCCTGGCTTTCATACCGGCAACCCCCCCCCCCCCATGGAGTCCAATAGGACTCAATGGAATGGAGATTTACAACTGTTGCTGGCATGTGTAATCCGGTGATAATTCAGACAGACTCAGTTTCGATAATGGTAGTGCATTTTGCAGGTATCCTGACAGGTTTATAGTCACTTTTTCGAATGGCATATTTTCGAATGCCATTTTCTCGACACAATTTTGGTGAAATTGTTTTTTTCAAATATTTATTTTTTTAATTTTATTTTTGAAATGGGGGTTCCCCCCAACCCCCTTTTTTTAACACTTTTTTTTACTTACGAAACCAAAAGAAAAAAATGACCGAATACCATCCTAGGATACTGGCAAACTCATGATGAGTATAAACTAATGTATGATTGGCATGAGGCACTAATGGATGCACCCACTTTTTGACCTTGGCAACATAGCTTCACCAAAGCTCTAGTAACAGTGGGCATAGCGCACATACTGTGGACCTTCACCCATAGCCTCATTCAGTGTAAACTCATAATGAGGCGCAATGTCTGGTCCAGGATAGTTGGCAACCCGATGGATTTAAGCAATATTGAGAAGGCATTTTGATCTACTCTATTGCTGACCTGTGCTGCTCTATTCCATGTAAAAGAACAATGCAAGATCTATGGGAATAGCAAGCAATGGGGATCATTCTGAGTTTGGCGGTAGTTCGGCAGAATTACTGCCAAACAGAATTAGTGTTACTGCCACCTGGTCCTGTGAATTTGCCACAGGATTGCAAGTGGTGTTAGTAGGTTTTATAAGAGTCCATAGGATTCTTTGTGGATTGTGGTGGTAATTCCACTGATGCTGCTGATTTTTTGGCGAAAAAGTGGAGGATTTACCTCCATCATTTTACTGGAGGTAAATCCGCCACTTCATGCCCAAACCCGAAGTTTGATGGAGCAGGTAAAATGGCAGTAACAGAATTACCACTGCTTTTTATCGCTCCGCCACACTCGGTATGAGGCCAATATACTTGAACCATGGCACATGAAGAAGCTTTTATTAATTTATCTGTACCTTTTGGGTGCATAGGACAAGATTGCTCATCCTCCGCAATGCGTCTGCAGTGCTTCTGCAGTACTAGAGGACAAGCAATCCCGTAATTTGTATTACTTAACTTTGGGGGGTGATCTGGGTCCCCTGGAGGAGCGACACACTCCCCGACCCCCAGTCAATGAAGGGGAAGGCTTCTCCTTGCATGCTTGGGGGGGTCACACAAAATTTGCCCCCAAGGAAGGTAAAAACAACATTGCACTCCATGTAGAATGGCAACCTTTGAGGCATTGGGGGGCTGGACCTGTGTCTGTGGGCCAGCCCTTCCACAAATCCCCCCAAGCAGGTGCACATAATTAAAGATCCCATTTTGCCACCCATGAGAAGCTGCAAGGACTACTAGGTCATCAGAGAAATTATTATGGGGTGGGGGCCCCCAGGGGCCAAACAGCCCTAGTCCCCACCCTGAAAATGTCATCAAAAGTGCCACAATGTTGTTTTACCTTCTTTGGCGGTAGTTGGGTGTGTTTGCAGTGGTTTGCTCTCAAGGAAGGCAAACAACATACCAGTGTATACAGATTGCCTGTGTCTGTGTATACAGAGTGCCTGTGGGCCAACCCTCCCAGGAAACACCCCTAGGCGGTGCAGATCCTTGCTACTTTCATGGGGTGGGGGTAATTTGGGGATACTTTCCACCATTTTCCATTCCCAGGGAGCAGCAATGGCTACTAGACCCACAAGGATTCCTTTTAGGGGAGGGGGCCATTTAGCCGATAAGTAGCTGTCTGCCCCTCTGGGCCCCAAAGCGAAGCTACATGCAATTGCTGCCCTCCCTGGGGGCAGATCTTACCATCTGCCCCTAGGGAGGATACAATTTGGTATGGGTCTGATTTTTTTTCTTATTGCATGGGGGTTATTTCAGTGGGCTGGCCCACTATTGCAGGGTCAGGTCATTAAATGTTCCCCATGGTGGCAGAATATTGCTTCTCCCTTGTGGGGGCACTTTTAGGGTAGTTTCCACCATTTTGCCAGCCCAAGAAGCCACAATAGCCAGCAGCCCCTTAGGGATTTCATTTAGTTGAGGAGATCAGGGGGCCACTTAGCATATGAGCAACCCTCTCCCCTTCTAGACCCAAAAGGGTTGGGGCATGCCATTTTTGTCATCCCAGGGGGCAGATCAGCAAGTCTGCTAAGGTTCTCTTGTCAGCCAGGCACCAAGCTCCTCTAAAAAAGAAGCTGGCCTCTCAGAAGTGAGCCCCTAGCAGTCCAATCTCTGATGGGGAAATGGGTTAGGCATGGTAGACGTGAGGAGGTGAGAGGGTTTGCCACAGAGCGTAATCTGTGTACCATGGTTGACAGAGGAGGAGGTCTAGGCAAAAGTGTCCATGCTCCTTAGGGACTCAACTGGAGTAAAATGTCAAATTGACACCTATCCAGACTTCCAGAGCAGTCCAGCAATCTGGTCCTGCCATTCGTTCCAATTGGGAAATACCAGATGGCTGGGCTCGGAGAGCGGCCCTCTGGTAATGCAATGCATTCCAATGGGCCTGGGCTTGAAGAGCCGTGGGCCCCCTGGCAAAGGTCTGGCAGGCCTGATGAGCTTAGGGATGGTTGACCCTTCCTGTGAGGCAAAAAACCTTGGTGTCATCTTCGACTACACTATCTCCTTCTCTCCTCACATTACGGACCTGTCCAAGAAGACCCACTATCAGCTGGACCTCCTCAGAGGTATTCTTCATTTTCCTGTTTCACTGGCTCCAGGGCCCTGGTTCTCTCTAGGCTGGACTACAACAACAACCTCTTTCTCAATCTGCTTCCCTCTACTCTCTGCCCTCTACAACTAATCCAGAACAGGACTCCAAGACTTTTCCTTGTCCTCAAGCCCAGGGACTGTATCTCGCCAGCCCTGAAATCTCTCCACTGGCACCTGGAGGCAGCAAGGATCAAGTTCAAGACCCTCTGCATCGTCCACAAAGCTTTCTGGGGCAGTGGCCAGCACTACATCCAACTCTCTCTTCCAAAACACCTTCCTTCTCAAGCCCTTTGCTCAGCCTCCTCAAACTCTCTGAGGGTCAGACGTTTCTCCAGGAACAGAACGGGGGTAGATCTCTCTCCTCTGCAAGTGCCTCCCTCAGGAATGGCCTCCCTACCCCTCTCAAACTTGAGCTGGACCACCTGAAGCTGCGGAGTAGCTCAGGACCGTCCTCTCTCCTCTGCTGACCTACCTGTCTACTGTGCTGACTGGTTGTTGGGCAACCCTCAGAGTGTCACTGGGTACCAGGCTTCTCCATGACCAGTCGCACCTGCACTGCCTCCGGGCGTCCATGCACTTAGGGTCCGTACCTGTTACTCTATAGTCCCCAGGCATCTTGCACTTACCCAGAGTTGTGCTACCCTGGCTGCATGTACTCAGAGCAATGCTGCCCTGATTGTCCTTCCCTCTTCTCTCCCCCTGGCACTTCCCCCTTCTCTCTCCCCTGTGCAGTTTGCACTTTGCACTTGCACAGTATAAGTGACGCAAGGCCTAGTAAGATCGTTGTTTTTTCCTCCCATCCCCACTCTCACTTGCATATGCCCCACTCTTGCCGTCTCAAGCAGCACTTTCCCAAAGCATCTGAGCTTGTCTTCCCTATAAGCATCCATAGAGAAAGGAAGATCACCCCAGTACATCTGATCAAGCATATTTTGGACCCAAACATGTTCTTGACTGGTATATCCAGTATCTCTCCTGCACCTTAAGAGCATTAAGTCCCTGGAAGCAAGGTCCTGCTATAGTGCGTGCCACCTCTGCCACTTCGCCACGATTATCCACCCTGTTTTACATAAACCATTGCACCCACGGTTAGCACTTCCACTAGATGCACCCAAATAATGCATAACCATAATGTCAACAAGCCCTCACCACCCAATCGCCATTCACTGCTGCCGTAACCACAATGCATAAGTCATTATCCACATTCGGTCCCCACCATAAAGGAAAGCAGAGTACTTCCCCTGGGCCGAAACATGAAAGCATGGAATCGAGGCAACAACTACTGCTCCTTCCTTCAGGTGATAGGTCCAGCCTCCATTGCAAACATTTAGTCATAGCTTTGAGGTCCAACAAGGAATCGTGAAGCCACACCAGCCATGCCTCCCCTCTCCTCCACCCCCCTGCACCACATAATTCAGTTCTAAACCCTCCAAAATTGCCTCACTAAATAATCCACCAAATTGGTGTCCTTCTACTTGAGAACATCCCCCAATTTACCAATCTCTTCCTCCCATTCCACTGCACCCTGTCCTCATACAAATAAAACAGCCACCATGTCCCCCCTCAGTAGTGCCGGTGGTGCCATCAGAACACAAGCAAATCCCATGCAGACACCTCGCGCTCATCTTCGCCATAGCCATACTGCTCCTCTGTTAAGGACAAGTCATGTCCTCTCCTAGTTTCAACCCACAACAGGCTTCAACTCAAATCAGTCCTCCATTCTCCACAGTGCACAGTTCACATTCGCCCATACAGACCCCCAACCTCAGAGTCGCGGCCAAAACCAGGTCACTATTGTGTTCACATGACTGCCGTGAGTCACCTGAACGCTGTTTCTAAGGCACAGCTTTCAGGAAATGTATGCAAGTCTTGAAGGGGGAGAGTTATGGAGCTCATCACCTATGCCTGATCAGCTGCACACATAGACACAGTAGCCCTGATTTCATGGTATTTTATGCTTGCCATTCTGCCTGCAAATCCGCATTTGTCAAAAAGGGATTTGCGTGTAGAATGGAACGCAAATACCTAGGGCCAGTGTATCTCTGCATGCAGAGTCCACAGGCTGCATCTGAAAGTCACCAATCCAAGTGCAAACAATGAAACCGTCCAAAGTTGTATATATGCCTCATGAGTTGCACATATTTTACTGTGAGGGTGACTATTCTGACGGAGGAAATGAACACCATACCAAGGGTGCATTGCATACTCAGAAGGAATTAATGTTGGAATTACTAGCAGAGACATGTTTGATAGAATGGTGGTCATTCTTATGTTCCCAACATTCAGTTTGTTTTCATGCAAAGCAGCCAGCATCCTATATTCAGGGCACACACAACATTCAACACTTACCCCCTCCCACCTCCCAGTGCTGCCCACACCAATGACAACCTGTTATGCTCGAAAACCGAGTACTGAATATCCCGTAATTGCTTAATTACGTTGGATTTGCAATTGCAATCTGTGCCCAACAGTTGACGCCATCAAGGACGCAGTGAAACATCAGCAAGAAAAAAGACAAGAAGTAGAAATAACTGCGACCATCTTAAATAATTACCCCCACCCGAAAAAGGATCAATTCGGTATAAATGGAAAGGTTTTAACATGGATAATGAGTCGATTGTCTCACCTTCTCCATTGGCATCCAAAAAGCGGTACATACCTGTCGACCATCTTGGGGGTTAATTCATCATGAAACGGAGCACTGAGTGTGTCATCAGAGAATCCTAATGGCCGTGACAGATAACTCTAATTCGTTCAAGGCAGACTATAACCAAGCTACATGTTTTTATTTCTAGAGCCAGACACATTTTTGCTGCCAACTTGAACCATGCCCGCATAGCAGGTAAACTCCCGCGTATGGCAAGTGAAGAACAGAACTGGCGTCATAGTATATAGTCTCCTTTATAATACAACCTAATAATTGTATAGAATGTTTTTCAAAACAGAATTTCGTTTCTAGGTCAGAGCATCTCTCTTGCATGACTGGTGAAGACACACACGCATAGAGATGCCATAACAATTGCAATAGTTTAGTAAAATGTATTCCTAGACATGCAATAATCATTGTTCTACATCTTGGTGCTGGGCTTGCAAAATTGCCTTTGCAGTAATGCAATCTTCTCTGAAATTGTGTCTTGCACAGCATATTGTTTGTTCAATGTGTTTACTTGTGGGTTTTACTAATGTCTTTCTTCGGTATGTGCAGAGAATGAGAACGAGTGCAAAGCCGTAATTTCTCTTTCGATTGCCAAGATGGCGCCTCTTTTCGTGGATGTGTTTGCCTCATTACTAGTGTAACGTGTTGACTTGTTATTGCTCATTTCTGGAAATATGGTTTTGGCCTTAGTATCACATAGCACTGAACATGTCCCCAGTGCTACTTCCCTATTTTAATTAAACTGTACTGCGCTGCATATGGAATATGTATTAGAGGACTCTTTGCCTGGGCTCCAATTCTGCACTCGAAGGTGCTGCACAGCTATGTGTGCACTGTGACTCAAGTTCTTGCCTGCGGGGTTGTATCCTCTGGGTGTGAGTGAATTGGTCTCAATTCCCAAGGTCTGTGCTTTGAAGTCGCTATTTGTGCGATACCCACTTTCTCAGACTATATGAAGTGAATATTATCAGCACAGGCGACACATTGAGACACATATGTAAAAAGATTGTCTTCCAATGCATGTATGAATGGGCTTTGCTCGAGTTGGAAAAATGTGCAAGTTGCACAGGCCTTGATTTGTGAATGGCACTTGTGCATGTGCTAGTCGCATATTGCATACACTGTGACGCCAAAAGCAGGCCATCATTCACACATACACTGCGGATGCGTGTGGACATTAAACTAGCTATGCTGCATGGGACTCTTCCCTGATTTACACGAGGGATACACGGCCAAATGAAAGATACTTACATGTTCAGGAAGGGCATGGCTTCACAGCAGTTGTGCTAATTACATAAACTAGATGCTACCCACATGCCCCCCCCCCAAATCCCCTCCAGCATTCAAGTCTTAGTTTTGAACGTGGCACCTGTATCTTAAGATGGATCTGTTCAAAATCGTAATGCAGATGTTGCACATCACGAATGGGCATACCGTTTTATTATACAAAATGCTCACTATTTCTACATCAGGAACTTAATACCATATGATATGCACCGGGGGTACGTGATCCAGAGGTGAACATTGGGGAGACAGATGCTCAAGCTTGCCACTTCTCCGCGCCTGTGTCTAAAATCTCATGCTGGTTCTCAGATGCCCACAATGTAACTGACCATGCACCACCTGCTGTGTTAATCGTGGCCTCCCAATCCTACAACACCTTTGGCTGGGGGGATATTTTGTGCTTGATGAGTCCTGAGGGGTGTATCCTACCTTTTGAGGATAGAGGTGAGAGTGGATAAAGGGATATGATTTTAATATTTTTTGTTAATTTTTTTAATTGTTCAAGGTCATTGGGTATATGTCCTAGTATTTTTCGCATAACATGTACTTTGACTTCCTAGGCAATATGGACTTTTTCTACTCTTACTTTTTTGTAGGTTTTGGTGAACTGGGATCTCATCGTAGTCTATTGAAGACTACATTATACATTGGCAAAGTTAATTAGCTGTTTTTGTTATTAACTTCCAAATTGTGAAATAAATGGAAATATCATGCACTTAATGTAGAATCATTTTGAATCCCTTTATCTTCTGTTTTCTTATTGTTATTTTGCCTGATTAACAATTAACCTTTTAACATATAAAATTAACATTTATACAAATTCAATCTTATTAATTAAAATTAATTATATGACATTTCATAAGATTTAAAAACACATACGGACAATATGAAACAGATAAGATAAAAACAAATCGCAAAAAAGTAACAAAAAATTATTAATCATGATGTTAGTCATATATATTAGTACCCGGCGAGAGTCAAGCAGAATGCAACACGCATTCTGATTGGCTCTCGCCGGATCCCTACCAGGCCGAGAATCCTCCGATTCTCAGCCGGGATTCCAGCCGCCTTGTCCTCGGCGGGGGGCGTGGCAGCCCCTCAGCCAATGAGGAGGCTCGAAGCGGGGCCATCCCTACTCCGAGCCTCCCCACGGCTGAGAGGCTGCCTTTGCCCCCCCCCCGGGACACAGGTAAGCTTTTTTTTAAAAAAATGTTTCCATTCCCTCTTCCCTGCCTTCCCGACCCCACTTACCTTCTTGCTCCTTTGTCCCCAGTGGGGGATGATGGCAGCCTCCAGCCATGTTGAGACTTGGAGCAGGGTCATCTCCGACGCCGCGCCTCCACTCGGCTGGAGGCTTCCATCGTCTGCCGCCAGGGACGCAGGTATGTTTTGTTTTTTTTTGTTTTTTTTCTTCTTCCCCTCCCTCCCTTCCGTCCTCCCAACCCTACTTACCTTCTGCTTCTTTTGTTTTCGGGAGCGGACGCGCTGGGAACACTTGTGTTCCCAGCGCTTCCGCTCCCGATGGTCGCCATGGAAAGGGAAAACGGACTCTGTTTTCCCTTTCCCGGCGGGCATTTTCTTGGTTTTTTTTTTTTCTGTCCCGAAATGCAGCAACGTTTCGGGACAGAAGAAAATGCTTTTAGTGCCCTGGTCACGCAGATATAGCGAGCCGGGGTACTAATAGCTATATGACCCTCGCCGCGGGGGCATTACCGACTCAGGTAATACCCCCGCCGCTCCGGTCATATTGCTTTATTGAGATCCGTTCAGCATAGAGTCTAATTTCAGTGATTTTAAAAACCAGTAACCGCAATTACAGTGAAGGTAGTACGTTCATCTAAACATATGGACCATCATGTTTCAGCCTCTCCCAGTAAACCCCGAATCACCAGACAGCACAACAACAGATGTCTAAGCATTTCACTTTGGTCGTCCACCTTACAAAAGCAACACGTCATTTGGTCCACTGATAGCATACCATATCTAACTAGGATCTCTTTAGTTAGAATAATATTCCAACAAAAACGTAGAAAAAGTGACCTAGTTAGTTTGTCTGGATACATAGCAAGATAAGGAGCAATAACTTACTTGTAATCTCTTTGTAAGTGAATTAAGGAAGGGTACTGATGCATTTTTTCAATGGTAATTGACGAATCCTGAATAGATAAGGACTGTTTAACTCGTTTCAGGCATTCAACTAATTCAACAATTGAACTACCCACCTTCTCCAAGAGCTTTTCACAAAATATATATACTTCATTGATCCATATGCTCTCATTTTCCTCCATGATCAACTTAAGGTCAACATACAGGAGTCCTTCACTGGACAACATTTTTTTTATGCAGAAGTGACAATATATTCCAGTGTGCACGAGATTTTAAAGATATCATCCCCAGTTCATATCTAATAGTGTAAACGGGGACTGAATTAGGTAGTCAAAGAATGTTTCTCCATATCACAGCTTCAATCACAGATAGGTAATCTGAAATGGAAAGAGCATAGTTTTCTATCCCGCACAATAATTTAGGTAATATTTTGCCAAGATAATATTGCATCCCTGGCCATAAAGAGAACTTCCCATATCTTAAATCAACCCTAAGCAGTTGATTAACAATTGTGAAGGCTTGATCCTTAATCCACATATGTAATTGGGCCAAGCTAGTTCTAGGTATGGCGACAAAAACAAGATATATTAAGGATCAAACCTTAACCAGTGGTTCCACACCACTTCGCCAACAAAATGTACTCTCCTTCTTCCCCTTGGTTATTCGAATAACTTTTGGTTTTGAGGTATTCAACTTTTACGTTGTACCAATTAGCATAAGTGGAAAATGCATTGATTAGACGTTGGAGGCCAAGAGGGTTACAATCGAAGATAAGAAAATCATATGCATAGGATAGCAAGAATGGTCTCAGGTTGTGTAATTTGGGAGTAACAAAAGTAGCTGATTTCAGATGTTCTTCAGTGTCTGACATGTAGAAATCAAACAGGCAAGGAGCCAAAACGCATCCTTGCCTGACCCAACAAAAAGTTTGAATAGTGCTGGACAAATGGCCAGAATGATTTAAACAGACTTTTACATTGGAGTTTGAACAAACCCGGTGGTGACCAGTATTGGCTGTGCATATACTGAACAAAAATGAGATACCCAATTGGCTTCATGAACAATATTAATTTGCATACTAGCTTGTGACAAATCAACTCTGTTGAAAAGTTGCCAAAATGAGAATGATGAAGCCAATTCTCATTGGATTGACAAATTGCTTTGAACACACTAGTACATTACCCCAACAAGAGATCTGTCCTATTTGTCAGTTTCCTAATTGCCCGCCTCACTTCCCTTTTCCTTGTTGCCACCTCTTCATTATATAAGTGAAGAGGCTTTTTTTTCTGGTACCGATTCCTCTGTGTTCCCAGAACTTAAGGGGACTACAAAAGGGAACTTACAATATTAACAAATGATGGGCACTAAAGGTATATAATCTCCAATCATTTGAGGAGTGTTGCAACAGTTGTTTGAGATGGTTATTCACTCTAGTAGCTTTAATGGCATTCCAACTTATTCTTTTCCCAGCTACGTTTGTCCGCAAACCTGTTAAACCCTGTACCTGCAGACCATGCAGCCATAAAAAGATGTAAAAATGGGCCTCAAGCATTGAATGATCACAATAACAAGAAGGGATAATATCAAAGTTAAGAAATTTCGAGAGCATTCAACTATCAACACAAATATAGTCAATCGTAGATTTGGCGGATCTGTTAGCCTATGTTTGAGTTTTAGGACACTGTCCACAAATAGTATTGATCAAAGGAGACAATTAAAATCCCCCCCAACCCTCTCAACCAACGTCTACCATTTCTACGTTTGCAGTTATTCCCCACCTTAAACAATGAAACATCTTCCCATAGGCCAACATTAGTACAATCATAATTGTGATCACCCACAATCCCAATATAGCCTCCTGGGGGGAACAGATATATCCAATTGTTCACATTGGGTCTTTCCTCTGTTCTATCTCTCTCTCTACATGTGATGTTCTGCGGGGCTCTTACCTCTCTCTCTGGCTCTTTAACCACTACCTGGCATCCCTGATCCACTGCATCTCTACCTTCTGTTCTAACTTTCAGTATTATGCATATGACACTCAGCTCTCCTTTAGGCTCTGTTATGACTGCTTCTCCTTCTTGCGTTCAAACATCAAGGATACTCTGGATGCTGTCAGGTACTCATCACGGTTACATTAATTGGATATCTTCAGTTGCAATCAGATTACATCAGGAGATCAAGAGGAATCAGGACAACAGCATACTGGCTCCCACCACCCAGGCTTGCATCTTCCAACTGCTGAGGCTGGAAACTCTTCATACGCAAACATTTCACACACACCATTCCAAGCTCACCACACACATTCCAACGGGAAGCCTAAATCCATGCCCACCTGATACAATCAGAAGGCAGACCAACCCTAAAACCCCATCTTACTGTAAGCAAGCACACCCACATACATACCAACCCTAACAGGCTCCCTTCAGCCTCTTCTGCTCCTTCTCTCATACGTGACTGCCACTCTGCAATTCAGGAATGGTGAGCCTCCAACAATCGTTAATGCCAGTAAGATTGAGATATTCCTCATTGTGACACCTGCTCCCGCCTTCCCTCTCTCAATATGGCTGCTCCCCCTGGGCCCTCTGCCTGCTCCTTCGTGTGATGCTAAGTAC
Organism: Ambystoma mexicanum; assembly: GCF_040938575.1. Taxonomy (NCBI): domain Eukaryota; kingdom Metazoa; phylum Chordata; class Amphibia; order Caudata; family Ambystomatidae; genus Ambystoma; species Ambystoma mexicanum. Next base: position 478,663,183 of record NC_090926.1, read on the forward strand.
CTTGGGGTCATCTTCGGCTCCATCCTCTCCTTACCTCCTCACATCTCTGACAGCCCTAAGAAGTCACACCGTCAGCTGCACCTATTCAGCGGTATTCTTCCTTTGCTCACTTTCCCCAGAAGCGCAAAGTCTCCCGAGCCCTGTTCCTCTCTAGGCTGGACTATTGCAACAGCCTCTTTCTAAATCTGCTTGCCTCTACTCTTCAACCTTTACAACTATTTCAGAACAGGACTGCAAGATTTGCCCTTGGACTCAATCCCAGAGTTCATATCTCTTCAGCCCTGAAATCTCTCCAATGGTTCCCTGTGGCTGCAAGGATCAAGTTCAAGGCCCTCTGCATCGTCCACAAGGCGTTCTGACCCCGGGGACCACACCACATCCAATGTTCTCTTCCTAAGCATCTTCCTTCTCGAGCCCTCCGTTCATCCACCTCAAACTCTGTGGGGGCAAGACGCTTCTCCAGGCAGACAGTGGGGGGCAGATCACTGTCCTCCGCTGGGGCCTCCCTCTGGAACAACCTCCCTGCCTCTCTCAAACTTGAGCAGGACCACCTAAGGTTCCAGAAGCAACTCAAGACCTTCCTTTTCGCTCCCGCTTTCTCCCTCCCTCTTCCTTGCTGTTACTCCTGCCTGCTGGGCAAACTGGTTACCTGGACACCCACTGAATTACAGGACCAGGCTCCTGCACGACCAGTTGCCCGTGCACTGCCTCTTGGGCCTCAGAACCACTTAGGGACTGTATCTGCAATGCCCTGACTCCCTGTCCTTATGAGCCACCTCCCTGGCAGCACATACACGTTTTTTTGCAGTCTCCCCTCCACCCTAACCCACCTGGCACTTCTCCCCCTCCCTACACCTGCACTTGCACGATCTGAATGCACAAGCCCTAGTAAGACTGTTTTTTTGCCCTCCTTCTGGCTCCCCTTCCTTGTCTTGTAGCTCCTAGAAATACTTGAGTACATGTGCCTTATTTATGACTTATCATATCATATAATCAGTGACAGTTTCTCTAGTCTCAATCAAGTCCGTAATACCATCATGCCAATAAATGTTTACATTTAAAAGATCTTGGCAATTTTTGCATGTCATTCTCATATGGGTGGCTAAAATACCAAAATGTACATCAGTACTCCTCATAACCCTGCAAGATTTAAACAGGGTTAAGAGACCACCTGAAGGGTGACCCACACAGCCATTCTTAGCCAACTGAAATGTCACGGCATAACCATCAAATGCTGAAGGACAGGTCAACTATATTTGTTGCAAGGCGATAATCGTGCATGACCCGAGTTTTTTTCCTAATGCTGGATTAGAGAATAAATGCAAGTGACCCCATGTATTCCATGACAGTATAGTAAACCGATTATTCTGGGAGCCAACAGATACTGCCAATTGATCTATTTTAGTGTTGCATCACGTTCAACATCCATGACCAATCTTTAGATTCCTCTGATGCCTTCATTTTCTGCTTTAAACATTGAATCTCGTCTCCACATATTTGTTCAGATTCCGGTTTTTTGGTTTTCTAAGTATTGTATTATTTGTTTCCTTATGGTGAGAGAGATCAACACCACAGACTCTGAGCCTTTCTCTTTAGCTCATTACTGCGTTAAACACCATTCGAGAATAAAAGTAAACATGAGAACGATTGGTTCTATACTGATCAATAAAATCAACTCTTCCCAGATCAGCTGATGAAATCCCTGCTATGCTCAGAATATCAGAAATTAGGTGCAATATGGCTGAGGGTCTAAGTACCACAGAGCTATTTTCTGGAAATACACTTTCAAATAGAATCACAAAAGGGTGCTCAAACTAATTCTCTTCCAGGTGAACAGTTTAAGCATGATATTGTGGACTAAAAGTGGGCTTATAGGCCTTCCCAGTTACGCCCCAAACGCCTGTGGACCCTTTGGGTAGTAATTGTTAGAACTACCACCAATCTGTTCATGTGTACCGTGGAGCACGGAGCAATTTGATGGGCCACTTAGAGTCCCTGTATAAAATTGGTTATCCTCCAGGTTATTGAAGCTATTCAAACCATTCCCACCAGAAGTTGATGGAATACCTACCCCCAACTGTATATCATTTTCTGTGTTGATACCCTGCAAATTCAATAGATTGAATATGCCTACTATCATTACTGCCATATACCAGTGTTTCGACCCGGGGCGACCCCTGCCCCAATAGGGAGAATTGCTGAGGAATGTTCATTGGCATTCCCAAATCAACAATATTTTCGCGAGGAGCAACCTGAGTGGAACTCTTGAGTATGATCATCTGTAGAATAAGTAGCAGAGGTAATGCTCAAATTGGTAGATATTTTAAGTTACCCACCTGAGAGATACACTGCACATTAGCTCCCAAAGTAGAGTCCACAGCCAAAATAGTAGATAGAGTGGAAGAGGATGCCCCAATGAGGAGCTTAGTTAAAAGTGCTCCGACAGAAGGCTGTGAAAACAAGTTCCTCAGAAAGCATTTAGAAGCCTAGTTATTTCTCTTCAAAACTCAGCAATTCTGAGACGACTACTACTCCACTAAAATAACCTCAGGACCCGTACAACAACCACGACCTTCATGCTGTGAACCAGTCACCCCATTTCTTAAAACTTGACCAGTGCTGTTCCATGCAAAGAATCCAAGACAGCAGAGGGCAAAATAATACAGTCATCCACTAAATGTATACAATTAATGTTGGTAGAAGTACACTCTCCTCAGTTGCCATTGAGGTTTAAAACGGCATCAGGGTTGGCTGGTTGTTGAAGGATTCCTTCATTAACAAGAACCCTCATTAATGAGCCCCCGATAATTGCTGGCAGTTGGTTGATCCATGTGTGCCACTGATTTCTTTGCATTCTAATTAAATACAAATTAATTTCCCAACCACATTAAACTTCACTTTATCACATTTAAATAACAAAGATTAAAAAAGAACTGAGTTTGCCTTAACCTCCACTTTCAGGTCCACATATAAAGAGACTAGTATGCAAAGAACCTGGTTTATTTCAGTTATTGCCTGATCAGGTGGATTATCTGTGTTACAGTTTATTTCCGGCACATATGAAGAAAGCCTCATTGGGGGTACAAAAGATGCAGGTGAGTCTGTCAAGGAAAAAGAGGAATCAAAGTCTGGGGAGTATCTTTCTCCGATGGCTGGTGGTGTGTCCATAAAACTGTCCTGTTCTGCAGTGGTACCAGGCGAACATGGAAATGAGGGCACACCAGCTTGAAGAAGACTGTGCCCCTTTCTTGTGGGTTGTTTAATTCGCCAGTTAAAGAATTCCGAGGCAATGCCACAGGTGGATTCATGCCACCAAGCAAGGGGGTGTTTACTGATAGTCGGTGAGCAGCAGGACTATTTGCCCACCGAATTGCTGATTCATTTTGTTTCTCTAACCTTGGCTGCACCTTCAGGGTCCCCAAGTTGTAGCCCCACAGTAGGAACTGGAGGAGTGAGTTCCAGAGACAAGGACAAGGACAGAGGGAGATTGACAGCAACCAGCGTTTCAGCATCCGAGATATTACTGGATTGATGTCGCGGCAACATTTCCATCTTCTCACTCCTAAGATCATACCTGTTGTTCATCGCAGCCAGTGTTTCCACTAATTGCACTGCCACAACCCCTTCTACAATCAATATCAGAGCTCAGCTGACCGGTCTTAAACAATAGGTATGTTTAAGAGAGAAATGTCAGAGGAGATTAAATGAGACTTGCATGGTGTACCGCTCTCAGTAGAAAAGGTGCGTGAAGGTATTTAATCTAGAAACCTTGATTGTCCACAGCCAGCAGCAGTTAACAGAATAATCAAATAGCACGCAGCTCTGTATATTGTGTGCCACGCAGCCCACATGGACTGCACAGACTGCTACTCAACGCTACTCTCCACGGTTCACCAAGGTTTTTAATGCGTTGCTCCTCATCCAGTCACCAGTCGCTGGTTGCCAGTAAAGACCGACTGTGCTCAATGTTTCCTGCAAAAACTACTACTCAACGCTACTCCGTTCTGTTTTAAAGGAAGAGGGAGTTGTTGCTTCAGTTAAACAGAGAAAAAAAAAACATACAGGGATCATTTAAATAACTTAAGTCGGGGCAGACGGGTGTGCTTTGATTATTTTAAAATTGAGCCCTACTATTAAAATATACTATTTCCAACTTTGGTAGCCTTTGACACTTCCAAAGAAGGTCTCAGGACAAGCAAAACATTCTTATGGTTTACAGTGATAATTTCGACAACAAAAATGTCGAAAGTCAAAATATCGAAAAAAAAATGTCGAAAAAAAAAATGTCGACTTTTTTTCAATGCATTTTTTTTTTAAATGGGGGGTTCCCCCCCCAACCCCCTTTTTTAAATTTTTTTTAATTTTTCCCTTTTTTTTAACTCCCGAACCCCTAAAATAAATATATAATTAAAAAAAACGAAAGTCGACATTTTTTTTTTCGACATTTTTTTTTTCGACATTTTTGTCTGTCGACATTTTTTTTTCGAAATTATGACCACCCACCCATTCTTATATGTCTTTGTTGAATTCACAACTTTGAAGATTGATCTTTTTGTGAATTATCCTTAGGTAACGCATGCAAATTGCATTCATCCTTATGTCACAAATGTAAATTGCAGTCATCAACATGCTATTTATTAGTTTTAACATGGAAGTGTATATATAACCATTAAATATTATCATGAGAGTATACACTTTTGTGGAGATGAGCATGGGAGGTCCCTCCTAAAGTTAGGAGAGCCTTGAGTATTGCTTGTTCATTGCAGACAAATCCAGTGTGTGTTCACCATTTTCTCCTCACTACTTAGTGTTAACTTTTGTTCAATCTGTATTGTGAATCTGGTGTGCAATCCAGCTAGTATTAGATTTGTAGATCATGGAGAGAGGCCACCTCTCCTGACATCTCTTTTTCCACCCAGAGAGTCAGGTATGCAATCTCGCAACTCCCCATCCCTCTTTCCCTGATAGGGCGACACTGGCCTCTGTCCATGCACAGCCGCATCCATCTGTAGCACCTGTTGCTCAGCTGACACCCTTGACCTGACCCTTCAACTCCTCACGGCAAGGATGTGAGCCATGGAGGCAAGCCAGAAGCAAATGCTTTAAAATGGGGAAGAGGAGGAAATCGGGCAATGAGCTCCTTCATGGGGCAGGTATTGTGCCCGCTGAAGGAGAAACGGACGGGAAGCAAGACTCTGAGAGAGGCAATTATGCCTTAAGGTTGTGAGGCCAGAAAGGAGGACACTGAGGCTGGTTCTGCAGCTAGAGAAAATGATAAGTCTACACGATCCAGGACCAGATTTATGCCCCGTGCCTTGAGACCTACGGGGAGGGTATGGCAGAACAGATGTAAGAATTTTGAAAGAGCTGTGTGTGTTAGGGGATGGATTGTGGCATTCCGGACCAGAGACAGGAACTCGGTGCAATGCAAGACTCTCTTACCTTGCTGATCCTGCAGTGCAAGGTCTGCACCACGATTGCGCCACCATAGGAAGGAGGACATTGGGCCCCATTATGAGGTGGGAGGTAAGGGATTACCGGCACCGGTAAGGGCACCAGTGTCGGTAATCCCTTAACGCCCTACTATGAGTTCACTTTGCGGGTCCCTCCGCAATGCCTGATTTTTGCAGGCACTAAGGACGGGACTGCAAAGGGACTCTAGAGCTAATAACGGTACCGCAATTTGCGGTACCGTTATTAGTGCCTTTCCCATTCCCATTGAGCCCTATGGGGGCTCAAATGGTAATGGGGAATGGCCCTGGTGAATGGGGAATTACCGGTCCCTCACCAGGGCGGAATCGGTAGGGTATTGGAGGCAGCCATGGAGCCGATAGCTCCATGGCTGCCTCCAACCTCGTAATGAGGCCCATTGTGGCTGGACAAGGTAACAGGAAGGAAAAGTTCAGAGAACAGCATCCAATCTCCCTCGAAGGATATACAAACACCATATATTTTTTCTATGGCAAGGTGATATTTACAGGAGGGGCGACAAACAAGACAGTGAGCAGTTTCTTTCTATCTGGCATACTGAGACCCTTATTTATGAAATGATATGATAGGTGATTTATAACGCACAGAATACCAAGAGGTTTCTAAACGCGGAGCCGGGGATCGAACCTGTGTTGCTCCATGTTGTCTTGCTTCCCAGGCGAGCACGTTGCCTCTGAGCTATCCTCATGAGTTATCCCATTAGTTAGTTAATCTGTGGCTTTACCCTGGATGTACAAAGGACAAGCCTCCTCAGTCCACCAGTGTCCTGGTTTTTATATAAAAAGGCTGTCTAAAACACTCAAGTACATAATAAAAACACTCATAAACCTGACTATCGAGATATATGAACAATACTACCCTATACATGCTGCTGTGATAAAAAAATATTGAAAATATATATATTCAAAATATACAGTGCACAAAATAGAGAGTCTACATAAATGGGCTCTAAAGGTCCTCTTTGTAGACAGCCAGGCTAGCCAGGGCGTCTTGAATACTGACCTTCTTAAAACTTGCTGGAATCTTGGCAGTGGCGGCCCACAGAAAAAAATAAAAATAAATAAACAGCTGGTTCGGTCATAGATAGGCTGGAGGGGCCAATCAGTAAGTCCCAGTAACTTGGGCTGTGCGAGCTAAGTGGCCAGGGTAAAGGAGAGTGGTGGGGTCGAAGTGCAGCTGCAATGGCCCGAGCCGTATTGTCAGAGCACCCAGAGTGAATATGCAGCTGGTGGTTGGCTGGTGACGATTAGAGCCACGGGTTCCATCTATCATGTGCTGCCTGGGTGAGAATTTAAAAGAGGGTAGCTGGGAAAGAGGTGTGCTGGCATGGTCATGTCAGCGTCGCTTTCATATTCACTCGGAGTGCTGAACTGGATCAACTACGTCCCTCGCTGCAGTAGTAAAACTGCACGTGATATGATATGATATGATAGTTTATTTATATATTGCTTATACACAATGTGTTTCAAAGCGCTTCAAGGCAAGGGAGGGAACAAGGGAAAATACAATGACATTCTTACAGGCCATGAACAGTAAGGATGTGAAATTAACTATCGTACTCGGCCTGACGACATTTCAGATAGTGCAAGAGCTAAGACATAGCTAAGGAAGGCAGGGGGGGAGTAGGAAGGAAATGGAAACAGACAGGCGACTACTGTACTAGGCCTGACAACATTTCTGGTAGAGCCGGAGAAAAACAAAAGATGAGGGAAAGGGATGCAGAAAGGTAGGGGAGGAACAAAACAAGCGACTATCATACTAGACCTGATGACATTTCAGATAGTGCTGGAGGGGGGTGGGGAGGAAAAAATCATTAAGGGGAGGGGGGTGGAGACAGATGAGGTTGCTATCATACTAGGTCCAGGGACAATTCTGATACAGTAAGTGCATAGAAGAAAGTAAGGGGAGGAGATAGGAAAAGAGAGAAGGGAAAGAAGGAGAGAACAGAGAGTTAGCAGTCAAAAGAGTGAAGAAGCAAGCGTGGAGAGCGAATACAATTGCAGAAGTAAGTAGTAACACATAATGTTGCAAGCCAGGATACAAGATGAAGATGGGAACAGCATGATTCAGGGCCACCATAAGAACAAGATGCAAAGGTTCCATGTGTTAAAATCGCAGTAAAAATGGCTGTGGTTACAAAATATCGCGGCAAAAAGGCTGTAGTTTTGCCGCTGCAATCCATGTAAAAGATGCAGGGGATACCCCTGAAGCCCCCAGACGCATTATACCATTTAAGGGGGGCGGGGGACACCCCCGCAACCCCCCCTTAAATGGTATAATGGGGTACACCTTTACCGGGTCAAACCATGGCATTTTTGCTGGGATATTTTTTACAGGCGTAATTTTTGCCGCAATGTTATCACTGCATACCGATGCAACGGAAGTCCAGCATGAGAGCTGAGAAAGGATGACGCACTGTGAATGAATGAAGTCCATAAAAGTCAAATCCTGCATTGGCCACAAGGCGGTGATGGTGAAACCAGATTGTATCAGGACATACTCCTGCAGAAGGAGGGTGATGGGGGGGGTGTAATGTAGAAGAATCAAGCAAAACCAGCAACACATGTGTGCAAGAATGGTGGGGGCACAAGGGAACATCACAGGGGACGAGAGGGGGTGGGGATGGCCTGTGGGGACAGAGGGAGCAACACATGTTGGTGCATGCTTACCTGCTGTCTGAGCAGAGGGTCGGGCCCTGGGTCCTCCTGGTCCGAACAGGCCCAAACAGGAATTGCCATTTTCTTCATCTGCCCTTCGCTTAGGAAGCCCAGGCGAGAGACACCCTTGATCTAATAGTTAAGAGCAGGAAGGAAGAGGCAGGGCTAAGAAGGTGGGTAGTGCTTAGGCCAGGTGACCTAGATCCACTTGCACCTGCTCCAAATCTGCAAAGGAAAAGAGGCTGCAGGGCTCCTTAAGTAGGGTAAAAGAGTGGCAACCAGAAAGGCACCAGGTGGACGGGGCTTGCTAAGTGGTGAAAAAGAGTGTCAGGCAGGAAGGCACCAGGTGGGCCGGGCTTGGGCCAGGTGACCTAGATCCACTTGCACCTGCTCCCCATCTGCAAAGGAAAATAGGCTCCAGGGCTCCTTAAGTAGGGGAAAAGAGCGGCAAGCAGGAAGGCACCAGGTGGGCAGGGCTTGCTAAGTGGTGAAAAAGAGCAGCAGGCAGGAAGGCACCAGGTGGGCGGGGCTTAGGCCAGGTGACCTAGATCCACTTGCATCTGCTCCACATCTGCAAAGGAAAAAAGGCTGCAGGGCTCCTTAAGTAGCAAAAAAGAGTGGCAAACAGGAAGGTATCAGGTGGGCGGGGCTTGCTAAGTTTTGAAAAAGAGCAGCAGGCAGGAAGGCACCAGGTGGGCGGGGCTTGGCCCAGGTGACCTAGATCCACTTGCACCTGCTCCCCATCTGCCATATAGTTTCATGTGGTGCTGTAGGAATTGAATTTTTGGCTTTAGGTCACGATGGTGCGTTGCACAGCATTCACCACAGAGCAGGGATCCACAAAGCACCCGGAAGAGTATCAGAGGGATGCTCCTGCTGTGAGCTTCCTCACTAACTGTCTGCATGGCACTCTACTCTGGGGCATAAGTAAACACGTTGCTTGCTTTTCTGTGAAAGATACACATGTCGCACATGTGCAAAGGGACACACCATGCAGGTGATTATTTGATAAGCTTAGGCCAGGGTATAGGCTGGGACTAGCTGGACAGAGACTCAGCAGTCACCAAAAAGGGCTCCAGAGTTGGGATGCTGCCAGGCTCACCCCTGGCCAAAATATTTCTAATCCGCAGTGCTGACACACGAAGGCAGATCTTTAACAGTGTGACACTGGCTAAACAGGATGACCCGCAGTCAGCCATTTAATCACACGGCTCTTTGAATGAAAGGGCTTCAGAACGGGGGCTGAATCCTGATTATGACACATAATGAGAGCTGGGGTGCACTGGTGTCATGCCTCTGGTACTCCCAGACTCTCGTTTTGTTTCTTAATCACAGGGTCAGAGGCCATGATTTGGAACAAAAAGGAGGGGCTAGGTGCACCAAAGATAATAAGGCCAGTGACCCCAGCTCTCCTGCTCTTACCAGACCACCCTCCCCTTTGGCGAGGGGGGCTCTAATCAGTGGGCATGGCCTAAGTACACTCCTATGTTCTACAAAAAGAAGATGTTGGTAAATGTGTCTCTATTAATGGGTAACCAAAACAATTATGCACCTTGCATCTTGTTCTCATACATTTATAATAATACACATTCTATTATTCAATAGAACATTTTAACAGTCATAAAATGATCACATCACATAAAACAGTTAAAAAAACAACACAAGTAAACAAATATATGTGGGTCTTATTCATATAGTACAAACAACTCCTCCGTGTGACACTTCACATTGGGGCCTTTTTTCTTTCAATAAAGTTTGTTGTGCTTTTCCTCTTGTACTTTATGAAAACCCTACTTGTACAAGTTTCTGTCCAATGAAAACATATAAATGTTGGACATTATCAGAGGCAAACGTTGTTGTGTGTCAGTTGTATTAATCACTATTTCCAAATCCGTTCTTCAGAAAGCTTTTGTGCGGTACCTTTGTGGGCAATTTGGGCATGTATCCCAAACCCTATGGTCAACCTCAAATGGTTGTTGAAGGTGATTTCCTTTTTCTTTGGAATTATCAACCTGCTTCCTCTTTTTCCAATCTTGGGTAGTTAATTATTACGTCATCCCTCTTGGCCAGTATGGCCATAGGTACAGTTTTCAATACTGTTTTTTGTTTAATTTGCAGTCACAGTGTGGATTGTGGCAGTTGTAGGCGTAGAAAGCCAGGTCAGAACATGAGGAGCGTATATTTGTCAGGTATTCTCTTTCACCAAGATCTATCCACATCATATGTTTTTTTTTTTCTTTTTTCCACCAGGCACCACCAAAAAATGTGTATGTCTCCCCCATACGTAGGCCACGTCCCATAACTAGAAACCCCTCGATTCAGCTTCCCACTTAAAACACTTGGCTAGGCTGTAGCATATAGAAGCTTAATCGCAATAAAAAAAAAATATTGAACTCCCTTTTTTATGGAGACGGTGTGCGTGTTCCCTAACGGAGGGCTCATACAAGTGCATATGAGGGTTTAATCAGTCCGACCTCTCTCTAAACCAATGGCAGAGCAATAGGGCATTAGATATGCAAAAGCACATGCTAAATTCACTGTGCAGCTCGATGACTAGGAGCATACCTATCTGCAATTCAGATGTATTGTTGCTGGGACCTCATTATCTCTTGACACTTCTTCACCCATCTCTCCTTCAATACGCAGCAGTCTCAGAAACGTTTCACGCAGTGGCCACATTTAGAGTTTAAGTGAGCCACTTAGCATCCAACCAAAAGCCCAAAAAACAAAAGTGATATTGCTTTTTAATTCACAAACACTACCTGTGTAGGGGGCTGGCATTCCTTCTCTAAATGGAAGAACTATTTGATTTTCGAGTATCCACATTTTGTACCAAATCCGCAGCTGCTTTGGAGAGCTGTTTTGATTTTTGCCCACCCTCTCAGAGCCATGTTATTTTGGGGGGGTTTGGGAATGGGACAGGTGTAGAACAATTGGATAATTGGATGCCTTTTGAGTTTGTGAGGTGGATATTATACAAATAATGAGGTTTGGGGAGAGGGGAAGGATGAAGTGGTCCTGACATTGATTGTGAGTTGTAGAGGTTTGAGGATGGGGAGGGAGGAGGTTGTACAGAAGTTTGTGTTTTGAGTGTTTGTTTTAATGTGTTGAGGAGTAGAGTTGGAGTTTGCACTGCCGTTGTTTTTTATTTGGGTGCTTTTTGGTGTGTTGGCTGGGAGAATTGAGGTTATTCATAGCTAGAAAAACTGTAAGATTAATGTAACGCTATTTTATTATGGTGGGAGTTAATCGCAGTCGGCAGTACCTTGCTGCTTTATTACGTGTTTCTTTCCTGTCTATCCTGCTGGAGGAAGAGCCCACCTCAATAACTGAAGCTCCGAGAGGAGCGGAGTGGGAGTTGTGCGAGTTAATCGCAGTCTGAGCAGTCTGCGTGTGACCGTCGGAGCGCTGGAAGATTGCTAGTCACTGCCTACCCCACCATCACTGCGATAACATGTGAGGTAATGTAACAGTTCTCAACATACTTTGTTGTTGGTACTCCTGTTTGCTTCTCCTATATCTTGATATCTCCTCCTTCTTGTTTCTACTGTGGGTGTGTGTACTATCTGCATTACGCTGCACCCTTCCTTTAACAGACTTACTTGAAGTGTCACTTGACCCTTGCTGTTGCCTGCAAGCACTCTATGCAATTTAACCTCAAACGTTTGCTTGACCTCAACCACCTTTCTGCCTATTTCGTTTTCCAAAACATACATGGGAAAATAAGTTTGAGGTTGCACAACCACAAACAATGCAGAAATGCCCCCTTCCCTAAATCACAACTCGTAATAGGCCCTAGAAGCCACACCAAGGGTAATAATCCAAACCTCTGCAGGATGTGTGCTACCAGCTCACCTAGGGGCAAGCAACCTGATGTACCCACAACTTGAACTATTGACTCTTACTTCTCTTCTGGGTCTAAAGCCAAGTGCCCCCCATGCTCCTCATCGATGCTCAGTAATAAACCATTGACAAGTGAAAAGAATTGAGAGAGAACATAATACCTCCCACTTCGACCTTTCTTTTTCATCGATGGATAATAAACACACTCTACTAGCCCTTTGCTGCTCCCTCTGTGATTCTCTTGCTCCCAGTGACGTGCTGTATCAACAGCTCCCGCCTGTGGGGGAGACACACACTTTGTGCAATGATCTGATGGTGGAGGGGCCTGGGGAACAGCCATCACCACAAAGACTGACTCAAGTGCTTGTGGTAATGGAGGAGATGGGCAATAGACTCTCTGCCTCGCCCAACATGTGCCCTATGGAGGAGATGGGAAAAAATCCCACCATGGATGCCCATTCTGGACACCTGTCCTTGTCATCAGCACAACTATCAACAATACAGTTTGCCATGAAGATGTAATTGAAGATGTGTGACAAGATCTTGGGAGAGGTATTGGTGCAAACATGTCACAGCTCCTCCCAACCCAATGTGGAAAGCGATCTGGATGAACTGATTGCAGCAGCTGTTTCCTTCATGTCTGAAAATCTTGCCTCAACTAAATGGCTACCTGTAAGAGCCCGAAGTGTGAGGGAGGATTCCCTTATTGATATGGGGGTGGAGGAAATCGCTAAACTGCCTCGTGAGACCTTGACTATCTTCCTGACTCGGGAACATCACAGGAAAAAGAAGAGACCGGCTATGAAGGTTAGGGAAAACAATGGATCAACAGGACACACGCAAATGGGTGGTAGTATATCTGAAATGTTCAATGCAGGAACAGCAGTAAAGTCTTTGGCAAGAAAAAAGCAAATCCAAGGGCACCCTCATAAGCTGGGTGTGGAATGACAGAAGCCCAAACGTTGTGTCTATTGCGCCTGCCTCTCCACCTAATTCTCCACTACCTCCCTCCCCCACCCACCCACTACGGCCCCATTGTACTGAGATGCAGCAAGGATACAGTAAAGAGTCTGCAAATGCTGCGCTGCCCTTATTTAACTTTGTCATGCCCAAATGCAGGTCTCAAGTCGAGGGTACCCGAGGGTGGACGGAGTGGATGGACTCAGTCCCCCCAGAAAAAAAGGAGAAACATTCAGTGTCTTCTTTGAATTTATAAAATAACACAAACCTCAGGGCTCGAACCACGGTTTTTAGGTTCGTAGGGCAGACACTTCACAACTGCACTATATAACCTGATGAAAAATCACAACTAAAGGTGATATGTCCCATTTCGGTACTACATGTTCCAGGGAAAACATTGGTATTGGTTCTTGTAGTTTAAAACATGCACACCTTTAAAAGAAAATATCCTCTATTGGTTTTGTGTGTGTGTTGATTTTATGAAAGGCAAATGCCATTTGTCCCATGCAATTTGGGTGGTTATGCAAAGCCAATTCAATGAATTGTGCATATTTTACCGTAATATGCTAATTTCTGGTGACATCATACCCAATTGCGTTTGTTAATGAGTCACCTCACTACTTTTTTTAGAACCTGATCCCTGTAAAATGATTCTCAAAAGGAGGCCCTCACAGTCTCGGACGCTACCTCAGTCGAAGCCACGCCCAATGTAACACAGACAATTACCATAAGAAGCAAGGTGCGTGGTAAACCAAGACTCCATCCACATATTAATGGGGAGACTTTGAACCTATCAAGAACTTCAAATATCAATTCAGTAAAATGTATTGCAATACCATTGAAACTGCGCAAATGATAAGGCAGTATAAAGATCAATATGCTGATTTGGGATATGATTTAGATGTTTGTGAGGAAACCCCAATCCCTGAACTAGCCAATATGGGCATTAATGGCGGCAATGGTGCTTCTGGCCATTCACTGCTGGCTAATATCCTGGGTATTTTGAGCTGGCTGATTCTTAATTACGGCAACAAAATTGGAACTGGGAATTGAGAGCTGTCTATTTGGAATACCCATGGTTTTACCCATTTACTCAGGCCATGGGTTCTCTTGAATCCTTGCGCTCAAGTATATTTTCCTCCTGCAGGAAGTTTGGCTATGCAGAGAGCTACTGATTGATTGATAACAAATATTCCAAATTCCGGCAAGCAAAGGCCCTAGAGGCCGACCTTATGGTAGCCTTGTTATAGGTGTTAACAACCATCTAAAAGCAGCAAGAATTCACACTACGGACATAAATCCACATGTGCTAGCGGTATCCGTGACCACAAATAAAGCTGCTGGTGGCATGAACTTCATTAATGTAAACGATCCCCCAGGCAGCAGCCTTACTGAATCCATTTTTAATCTTGTTTTTGAGGTCATCAGGGAGGTGTAAAGTCAAGATGTTTGGGCAGCGATATATGTAGGGGGGGTCTTAATGCCAAATGTCTCTGCCAATATGAAATTACTGGTACCCAGTTTGTAAGAACTAGGGCTATGTCTGCCACTGCTAAAAAAAAATCTTGAACAAGGGAAAAAAAACTGTCTCGAAACATTACATGATTGGGATTGTTCCCTTTTAAATGGCAGAGTCAAAGGTGATTACCCACAGAAAGACCACTTGGAGGGCCAGGGTGTTACGCTCACCTGGTGTCCACAGGGACGCCACCCAGCCAGGTTACTCGCTGGTATGCTTCTCAGTTTTGCCCAGATGTGGTTTGCGGGGAAGGTTCTGACTTGTGGTAGAGTTAGGCGTGCCCTCCGTCCTGCCTTCTTTGCAGGGGCGTGTTGTCTTTCGTGGGCGTGTGCAGTCCAGTTACTTCACTGACGCCGGCCCGTTTGATATCATTCAGGTAGGTCTTATTGCTGTTCTTTAGTATTGTTACTATCCTGCATGCCTCTCTTTGTTTAAAAATGTCTCTTGTTCTCCCTTAAGTATGCAGAGCTTCAGCACGGCAAACTCGCTTGGTTGAGCCCCGCTGGTAAATGATGGCGCTTTATGAGCGCTATGATGCGGTAAGTAAGCGCTATGCGCATCGCTGCGATGGCTTGCCTCTGCTAACCTGTTTTGTCTTCTTTCCTTGTAGGTCGCAGTGTTCTCTTCTCCTATCTCTTTCAGTCTTGGACAATGGCCCTCGCACTCCTCCAATCTGCATGGGTTCGGCCATGTCGGTGGTCTTGGAAGCATTTTCCTTTGGGCGCACAAATACCCGAGTGTCCATTCTAGCTCTATCTGCCTTACCGTTCTGCAGTCTATGATCAATCTGGACCACCAAGTCTATGTATTCAGCACAGTCTCTGAGTGGGTTGACCACTTGAGCTAAAACATCTTTTAACTCCCCTGCATTGTATGGCTTAATATCTTGGAAGGCAAATTTTGGTGGAAGATGTTGGGTTTGTGCCCTAGTATCCCCATGGAAATCATCCATCTCGAGCTGGCAATTACCTCGTTAGCGGCTAAGGTAATTAAAGGTAGAAGCCTGCTCTTTCTAACGGGTCTAAAGTATCCAGTTTGTGCTCTATTAAAGTTATTGGGACAACCGTCTTTGATCCCTGAATACACCACTCTGCCTTCTCTTGTCTGTGGTGATTTTGCAAATATATGCTGGGACCCAGAATGGAAGGATAACCTACATAGGCTATCCAAGCTATTTGTAAGAAATTTAGAACACTGGTATTGGTGTGAAACTATGCACATCTTGGAAACCTTCCCAGCTATCTGAATTTTGTGGACTTAATTGTCCATAAATACAAATCCCCACAAGGCTATCTACCCCTTTGTCCCTCCCCCAATTTGTGCAGACTCCTGCTACTGCTAAGGATAAACAAATTACTAGTCTTAGCCTCAATCGGGCATGAACAGGGTATATCTAAAGATTCAAGGAGTTTCTGCATGTGTGATGTAAGGATTAAACTGGACACATCGGAACATTTCCTGACCGAGCAAGACGGACTCTTTCTGGCGCTATTGCATTGACTCTGGCCACAAGTCAATGCACATTGCACTTTACAATATTTGGAAGGTAACTTTTAATTCAAAAGTTATATGAGTTCATTTTTATATGAGTGTATTATTGTTCTTGTTTCTTACCCATATAACACCAGTGAAATTAAGATTGGGTTTTGGAAGACTTTTAATACAACTGTACTGTACAAATTGCTAACTGTATTTTAATTGAATCTCAAGTGCATTTCTATTAACTGTTTTTTGTATGTATGTGTATATTATGATAAAGCCCTTTGAGCTATAACATAATTATAATAAATAATTATGGCCTCAAGAAGTACAAGTGGGATCAAAAGCTTTTTTATGGCCAGGCTCAAAGTTGCACCACAGCTTAACTCAGAAGGGTTAGATCACAAAGCGAAACAGAAACAAATAAACATTTTATTTATTTGCAATTTTACACAGCCCGGCGACATTGAGGCGCTTACCGGAATATGTCTTAGTTGCGTATTTATAAAGCACTTAAAATAACCAGAGGTTTGTAAGTGCGGATGCGGGGATCGAACCTGTATTGCTTTGTCTTTTTTCCAAGTCGAGCATGTTGCCGCTGAGCTATCCTCCTGGGAAAATAAGTAAAATATAGTATATACTTACCCATAGTTAGCTTGCGGAGAGGGCAAGCTATACTTTATAGATACAAAAAAGGCCAATTCTGTCTCTTGAAAAAGAAGAGTATAATAATATCAGTAACCTCGCCACACTTCAAAGGAAAACACCTTAAATACAGGCTGAAGATATTCGTATAGGCACATTATTTATCGGGTAGTTATCTACAGAATGGAAATACAAATAAGCGTTCAATTTTAAAAAAGACAACAATACACAAATAGCAATATAATTTGGCCATTGTGGGTACATTGCACCTAATCAGTCTTCAGGGCCCAATATAAGGCCCAGTTTGTCAAGAGACGCAGGCTCTCTGGGAATGGTATCAGTACATATTATCCCCACCAAAAATATGGCCTTACACATGGTCGTTTGTCTCGCCATAGGCCATATTTTTGGGGGGGATAATTTGTGGGAGCGGGGGTTACGGAGGTGTCACCCGCACATTTAGAAATAATGCAGGGGTTGCAGATATTTTTGTATCGTAATATTTTTGCTGGGATATTAACACATGGAGCCCTGGGAATGACGCTTAGTCAAAACATTTTCCACCTAGCTACATTTTGACGCAACAGCATCCCATTGATGTAATGGGGGCTTTGCATGGATGCAATCTCTGGTTCAATGGTTTGAGTTGCCCGACAGTACCCAGCTACTATAGTTATGATATGTTCCTGGGTTATGCACTGGGTCTTTCAGCTGGGAGGCTCGTTAGACTTGAGAAGCATCTCAATGGAATAAAGCAGGCTGTTTAATACCGATACCTTTAGGTTGGTGAAGTGGCTTGACTGGGCTCATCAGAGCCATGATGAGCCTGAAGCTGTTTGCTCAGCTTAGCTCGATTGGTCTGAAGCAAGCTTGATGGTTAATGTGCCCTTTCACCACATGACAAAGCACTGCTTTGACAGTGTTTGATGTCAGCTCAATTTGGCTTATTTTTATTTATTTATTTATTTATTGCATTTATTACTCGCCCAAACCCTTGGGTACCACGGCGATGTTACAGACAGCTTGGTTAAAACATTTCTTGGACTTTGCCAATCGGGCGCAGTGCATGTGAATACAAAAATAATCATACACGAAGACATTAAATGCAGGGTTTCAGTATACTGATATTTCCTGAAGCATGGAGGGGGATTTTTTAGTCTTGGTTAAATAGCCACGTTTTCAGGGATTTCTTGAAACCTGAGAATGTTTGCTCATTTTTGATGGGGAGGGGAAGAGTGTTCCAATATGTGGGTGCGAGGTATTGGAAACTACTGCCTCCTGCCTTGGTTGTCTTGTAGCGGGGGATAGCTAGGAGTAATTGACTGTTAGATCTGAGGGGCCTCTTGGGTACTTTTCTGGTGATGGCGTGGTTGAGGTAGATGGGGACACATGAGTGGATGCATTTGAATGTGACGCACAGAGCTTTGAATGTGACCCTGGCTTTGATGGGGAGCCAGTGATGGTTTCTTCTAATATTTGAGATATGATCTGATTTCCTTATTCCAAGGGCCGCCCGAAGGGCTTTATTTTGGATGAGCTGTAGTTTGTTTAGATTGGCTTTTGAGGTACCCAGGTAGAGTACGTTGCAGTAGTCGAGCCTGGATAAGATTAAGGCTCTTGCCAGCGTGATACAATTGGTGGGTGTCAAGAATTGGCGACTGAGAGCAATAAGTTTTGCGGTGTAGGATGTAGAGGAAGAGAGGGCGTTGATGTGCTTGGTCATGGTGAGGTTGGCATCAAGGTAGACACCTAGTGTTTTCACTTGTTTGAGTACTGATATGTTTGTGCCATCAATGTTGATGGATGAGTAATCATCCATCAGTAAGCTTAATGTTGGCTCAAAGTTTGATTTGTTCTGTTGTGGATAAGAAGCTGTTGAAGTGGCATTTTCTGAAGCTGACAATCCATCTCCAATCAATCACAAGAACTGTTTCATCTCTTTCAGTCTAAGGGTAACTAGGGTGCTACCAATCAAAATGTCTCACTCTGGGCATCTGGTTCTCCAGTCCTCTGGTCTTTTTCACATGCAATGTCTTAGTTATTCAAGCAGATGACCCCTCTGTTTCCCAGGGATGCTACTGTAATTGTCCCTCTCCTTCAATTTGCTGTCTTCCCTCTTATGGAAGCAGCCTTTGGGTCCTGGCAATCTGTAACATTCATCAACAGAGTGGTTCTCTTGTACTTAATTTATACAATTTTCAATTTTTACCACCATTGAATTTGTGGTTTTCAAGCTCTACTATGCAATCCAGTGGGGACTTCTTCCTTGTGGAAAGCTTGTATAATGCCTACTTTTCACCAATGCTGAAGGTGTTTGCTTCTGGTGGAGTTGCAAGTTGGCCAATGAGAACTAAGAGTTATTAAGCATGCATGTGAACTCCCTTGCTGCCCTATTTCTGCCAATTTCCATGCTACATAAGCACAAATTGCCCTGCAGCAATACACTGTCCATGCCATAATCTCTCCCTGCTGTTCATGCTCCAAGCATCTGTTTTGAGTTCAGCCCAGACTTTGTATGTCTGTCCATGCCCTTCACGTACAAGTTATTTGTGATAGCCTCAATTGCAAGCAGACAGGCCTTCCAGGGTTGGGTCAAGACTGCATGATCAGATCTGAATGAGGCATGCTTCCTCAGTGTTCTCTGAAGGAACCAATTAGTAGATGGCACATTTAGTGCATACATTTACTATAAAAATACAGTTTTATAAATGTATTTCTAATCCCTAACAACATATTTATTTGTACAAATGTTGATTTATATTTATGTTCACTTAGCAACCAATTAGTAGGCTGCACGTTTAATGCCACCATATAATATTGAACATTAAACATACCAATGACGTTTAACATTAGTCATTTTGAACTGTAATAAATCGTCACTGGTGTCATGTGTGTTTCGACATAGCTGACTTTCCTGATAAAATGTATACTTTCCATGACTCATATCATATGGTAATGGTAAAACAGCATTGTCAACAGAAATCTTCTATAGCATTAACGTGCCTTGCCAAAGCCAATGGGCTCTTAAAAGAAGATAACTGAAGAAAAGCGGTGTTAAGGCTTGGCCAGGTATGGCACGGAATGGCTGCCTAAATCAGAGCTCCTACATAAATATTTAAGTTCAGAGGGATCTAAAACTTAAAATGTTACCTTCCTCCTCACATATTCTGCATATACAGGTCCTCTGGATGGTGGGCAATACTTTTCTCCGCTCCGACCTGTTATTTTGAGGAATGATTTGAAGAGGCCTGAAGCACCGGTGCCCAGCAGTTGGAGACGCTGCATTTCCTGTCACCAACGTCAGCTCGCGCGATGACGCACAGCACAGCATTCTGACAGGAAATAGAATTTCTCCACAACACAGACTGTTATGGCCCTTTCTTCATCAATTGGGCACATGAGGTATGTATCAATTATGAACAAGGATTTTACCAGCTTCTTGTTTGGAAATCTCTCCTCAAATTAGCACCAGAAGCTTTTAAATATCAAATAAGTGATTTTTACTTGCTTAATGACTATGTTTTGGAACTGTTATGGCACAATTCCATTTAAACTCATAACTAAATATTCTTAATGCTATCATATAAAAGAGGCAATTGTTTGGGTGAATACTGTGCAGTGTGCCTTTTGTGTGCCTTATTCATCCTCCATTGGAGTGGAGTTAATGTTGCTGTAGACACAAAATCTGAGACTTTCCTGGAGCAATTTTACTATACTCTTACTGCCCTCAACTACACCTCAAGATGTCCTCACAAAAAAGTCAACTAAAAGACTCCTCTAATAAAGATATAACAGTAGCCACCTTAAAAAGACCCACAAGTGACTCTCCTCCTTCTGTGCAAACAATTCTAGAATCATATATGGAGGCCATTTGCTTGCAATCGGTTAACTCAAACGCTTTATGGAAACTACTAAAACTAAATTCCAACAATTAGATGAAATATGGGTCAGCTTTGAGAGCAGAATTGAGGAAGTGCAAAAAAAGAGTAAGTGTAGCTGAAGATGCTACTGCTAGAGTTACACATATGGAACAATCCATCCTTACCGTCCATAAACAACATTTTATGCAGAACAGAAATATTAGGAATAACCTGCTTGTTTTTGGATTTCCAGAAGGAGTGGAGGGGGAAGATGCAACTTTTTTTCTTTAAAAAAAATCTTCCAGATATCTTGAACTTATCATCACCCATTAACCTTAATATCCAAAGGGCGCACATGATTGGACATAAACAAACTGAATCATTCAAGATAAATGCACCAAGAACAATAATTTTCTTGCTCCTTGAATACACTCAACTCCAATTGATTGTGCAACATGCTAAAAGGATGGATCATCTCATCTGGAATGGCCAGAGAATCTTAATTTCACAAGATGTGTCCAAAATCACAGCACAACAGAAGAAAGATCTACTCTCCTATCGCCCTGTGCTCAAGCAGCTAAATGCTATATATGGTCTTGTACATCCATGCATCTTCAAGGTCACCATTAATGGTAAGACATCTACATCCGATTTAATTTAAAGAACTACATAAGACTGCAGAAGATGGAAGCGATGGATACAGGAAACAGATGACTCTCCTTCCTTCTTCACCAGTCTCTGCATCATCACTTTCTTTGGGAGGAATTTCATGGAAGAAGTATCCCCCTGGAACTGTTATCTTAAGGATCTTCTGGAGCGGGTTCTTTTTCTCCAATTCTCTTTAGCTGTTCCGCCTTTTGTGGGATGCGCATGTGCCCCTTATGGTGGGTGCCATTGCAACTCTGATTTCTTAGCCTTTTATTGTTGCTCTTTCTCACTCTTTCAAATTCAATGGGTAGAATTATATGAATCATCACCAACTTAAAATGTCCTATGTGATCACAGCCTACTGTCAGATGTTGCAATGCTGGGTTATTTTTCTTTCCTTTTTCTTTTGTTTTTTATATCCATTTTACCAATTTACAAATTTTTTCTGATCCCTAACTTTCCTCTAGATTGTGTAAATCTTTGGAGACGTGCGATATTTCAACCCATTATGTAAACTAGAGACAGAGCTACAAGTACAGGTAGTGCTCAACAAAGTCTAAAAGGGGACCAACCACATTTAAAAACATCTACAAAAGATTTTTAATGACAATTCAATGTAATTAATAGCTCAATTAAATCATAGGGTCCACAACACATAGCAGTGCTTGCCAGAAAACATAGGAATCCCACTATTCCTGACCCAGAGTTTTGGAGGAAAATGAAACAGATGATTTTGCAGTCAGACCTTTCCCATTTGATAATATGAGGTGATTTCAATAATGTTATTGACCCTTATTTAGACAGAAGATCCCCATGTCAATTCAGACATAGCAAGTCACACACTGAATTTACCAAACTCTTATCTGATATAGGAATTGTGGACACATGGAGGCTCTCACATCCCAATGATCTGGACTTTACCTTTTACTTCCTCCCACATAATTCACTATCACATATTGACTACATTTGTGTCATCAAATCTTTAGCATGTGCAATCATTGAATCCACTATTAAATGCTCACTAATATCAGACCATTCTCCTGTTATCACTAATATTGAATTGGGATGCGTTAAAGATCGCATAAACAGATGGATATTTAACAACTCACTATTCCAGAATGTCAACTTTCAAAAATCCTTTTTTGAATTTTACAATTTTTCTTTCATAGTAATAAAGATAAGGATACATCTCTAACAATTGGAATGCTTATAAAGTGGCCCTACGGAGACATGCTATCTCATTTGTAACCAAAAGAATGAAAGAGGCCAGGAAAGATTTAGATCCCCTGTACAATGAGTTACAAGCTCTTAAGAAAAGAAACAATACTTCTACTAGTGATGCTTTACTTAAACAAATCCTAACACTCTATTTCTCTATAAAAATACACAGTACAGGCATGTGGTGTAGTCATGAAATGTAAGTCTAAAGTATATTAAGTGTCTTGGGAGGATAGCTCAGGGGCAATGTGCTCACCTTGGAAGCAAGACGACACAGAGCACCACAGGTTTGATCCCTGGGTCCTCGCTTAGAAACCTCTGGGTATTAAGCGCATTATAAATTTACTATCATGTCATCCAAAAAAAGCTGGTAAAGCATTGGCTTTCTATCTTAAGATCAAAAAAGAGAGATCCAGGATCTCTGCTATTAAAAATTATGCTGGCAAAATAGTAACCACTGATGCATTTATCCTGGGTATTTTCACTCATTTCTATGAAAATCTATATACTTCTGACCATACTAATTCTGATATTAATTTGAATACATTTTTTGATCACCTGACAAACAACCACCCTATTAATATGGATTTAAGTACCCTAGATGGCCCTATTCATATCAATGAAATTACTAAGGCCATACAATATCTTAAAAAAGGCAAAGCCCCTGGACTCAATGGGCCTCATTACGAGTCCGGCGGTAATCGAGCCGGAAAAAACAGCAGGTTACCACCAGACTCGTATTACCATTCCGCCTCCATGATTCCCGGAATCACTGGGGCATTACAACCCCGGTGACCCGGTAATTCCGGAGGCGGAATTCGGTAAATCCCCATTCCTATGGGAATGGGGGAGTGAAAACACTGGCACCATGCTGTAATGTGTAATGGTGCCGGTGTTCCCACGTCTGCCTGCAGGCGGGTGGTATTAAACGCGCCAGGTCAGACCTACGGGAGTGACACCTCCCGCCTGCAGAACTTGAGATCAGCCGGTCCGGAAAGAAGGGTGGTGGTGAATTTACCACCACCATTCTTTCGGGACCCGCTGACTAGTAATGAGGCCCAATGTGTTTTCTATGGTTTTTGTTGCACATTTCTCTTCTACCCTCACACCTAAGCTAGAATCACTTTATACATTTTTCTGGAGGGCAGACAAGTCAATGGGCTCCTTTACAGAAGTCCTTCTAATACTATTTCCCAACACAATAAAGATAGTGAATTACTCTAGACCTCTAGACCAATTGTGTTGATTAGCTCTGATTGTAAGATCTTTGTAAAGCTTTTAGCTAATAGAACAGAATATGTTACGTATACATTGATTAATCCCAACCAAGTTGGTTTTGTCAACGGCAGATTCATCTCAGCAAATTCCAGACTGTTCATGAATCTCTTGCATTACATACAAAAGAGAAATTACCTCAGAAAACCATATATGACAATTGCACTAGACGCTGAAAAAATCTTTTGACCGTGTTGAATGGGGCTTTCTATTTCAAGCACTAAAATGGCATGGTATTGGGGATGGTTATATTAATTTAGTTAAACTTCTATTCTCAGATTCAAAAACCTCATTCTTTATTAATAACCAATGTTCTCCTAGATCTTGCCTTCATAGGGGTACTAAATAAGAATGTCCCATTTTACATATTCAATTCGTACTAGCCCTGGAACCACTATTATAACTGATATGAACCAATAAAGATTTTGCTGGTATTACATGTGGAACATTTGAATTTAAATGAGCTGCTTATGCTGATGACATATTAATCTTAATTGATGGTCCAACCACATCACTTACTCACTTACTAGATTCAATTAATCTTTTAATCTTTTCTCTCAATTCTCTGGGTACATGTTAAACAAAGCTAAGTCATAAATGCTTTTGCTGAATGCCTTTTTTGTTAAAGAGGATTTGATCCATTTTGGTCTCAGCTGGAATCCTATCTCTATTGCTCTATTGATTACCTAGGTATTTCAAGTGCCTCTTCACTCCATCAAATAATTAAAATGGACCAACAAAGACTTTAATCCAAGCTAAAGTAATTTGTTACCACGTGGTCCCCATTATACCTGTCTTGGTATGGAAGATTAAAGGCCATTAAAATTATGTTCACACCTGTGATTTTATACTACTTACAAATGCTTCATATTCCTTTGTCAACCTCTTTGTTAAAGTTAATTGACAAAATACATATTACTTTCCGATGGAGGTCTAAGAAAAAGAAAATAATTGCTGCTAGTAAGCTAAGGTATCCATTTGTCAATGGTTGTCAAATATCAACAAACGGTATCAACTCTTCAATGCAATATCAAAATCACTTACCTGAATCTGAGGCAGCAGTGTGAAGTAATGGAGAATCCTCCTGGTCACCCTACTCCCCCTGCTTCCATAAATGGTGCAGAAGACACAGAATTCCCAGGGAAACCCTCTGGGGAAGAAAACCCTGTGAGTCTTCTCTCTATAAGTTCCTTCTGGTAGGAGGCTGGAATGCAGGAGGAGTCCGAGGTATGCTGAGCTTTACACCCACAGTGAAGAGGGAGCCATGCACTAAGGAAAATGATAAGAGAATAACAGATTACCAACCCAGAGCATGTAGATATTATGAAAGGAGAGGAAGGTGGAATAATAGATACCCTATGTGGCTCTGCTGTTAATTTGGAAGTGGGTTGGTTCCTGGAGTATTCAGAAGACTTGGCAAACTGCTTCGACGTGTGTCTGCAGTACAAAGAATAATGACGCCTAGTGTAAGGGGAGAAGCTGAACGAAGAAGCGTCCCTCTTCCCCTAGCTATGTGGCGTGCATGAAGTAAAAGTTAAGAAGCTCTGTAAACAAGCCATTACCATACGTACCTGGATACTAGGGTTGAGCGTGCATGAAAGGTTCTGGCGTACGGGAGCTGCACTTCTGAATATTGGGCGTCTG
Source organism: Ambystoma mexicanum (assembly GCF_040938575.1). Classification (NCBI taxonomy): domain Eukaryota; kingdom Metazoa; phylum Chordata; class Amphibia; order Caudata; family Ambystomatidae; genus Ambystoma; species Ambystoma mexicanum. The sequence goes on from NC_090926.1 coordinate 478,688,421, forward strand.
TGGAATAACGTATGCGAGTTAGTGCTCTTTCGCTAACAGAGATAGAGTTCGTAACCAAGGAAACTGGAATGGCATTCATACCTGGAAGAACGCTGAAGACTATACACGACTCAGGAGAGCATCTTGCAGGCTGCAGCTTTGTGCTGAAATGCCCGTTTCCTGCTAACGAGGGTTAGCAGAATGTCACTAATAGCCTTTCATCTGAGAGTGGATCACACACTTTAAATGATAAAACAAAGATCCTACCTGGAAAGACGCTGCATACACTACACGAAGGAGAGGATCGGCAACAAGGGCCTTGGGTAGCACAAACTAGGCAGGATCTGCAAGAGGGAAAGAGAGAGCAAGGTGGAAAACAGAGTTTTACACAAGCACTAAGAGTAGGTTCTGGACAGAAAGAGACGACACTCATGAGTGTTTGCTAGGAAGAGTAGCAACTCAGAGTGTCCTGGTCCGGGCAGACAGATAAGCAGCTTGTATGGAGGGGGGCAGAGCCAATGATCCAAGCAGGTCCTGTGAGGCTGTAATGGTACTGCAGAGACCAGCAGCCATCTTGGGGGTGGTTCTTGTAACACAAGCAACCCTCCTCCACCTATGCCATTGTGACCACCGAAACCTGCCTCTCATGACAATGGTGGTGTCAATTTTCTGAATTTTAAAAACTATCTAAGAGCCTTCATGCTCAAAGAAGCCAGAATTTGGTTCCCTGTCAATGAAGTCATACACCCACCTGCTTGGTTGATTGGTGAAAAATGCATTGTTTTACTATTTCATATCAAAGATACAATATATCTTTTCAAGGGATTCTAATTTGGCTTCTCTAAAACGATTGCTCTCACCAGCTCTTACTTACTTTCTGTTTTATCAGATCAACAAGCCGGCAGTGGCCCTCCCTCCCTTTATTTGGTGCAATAACTCTATAACCATAAATGTTCGACCTATTTTCTGCAATCCCTGGATTAGCAAGATAATTAAATACATAGATCAAGTGATTGTGGATGGTAATATCCTCTCTGTAGGAGAATTTAGGAAACCATTCGTATTGCCAACATTTCCTCTGAGTCAATATTTTAATTTAATTAATGCATGCTCAGATCCTAGCGGTAGAAAAACCTCTCAACAATTACTTGTAGACCCTCCTAAAATGCATCTCATTGAATCCCCTGATGTACTCAAAGTATCTAACCTCTACAAGTTTATAAGATCACAAAGATTTCCCAATAATTTATGGTCAACTCAGCAATGGGGAGAGCACTGTGGAACTCCTTTTGGGGAGTAACTGTGGTTCATGATTTGGTCCAAAACAAAAATTATATCCACATGAACAAACCTAACCCAGACTCTTTACTTCTTAATGCATAGTGCTTTTATCACCCCCCAAAAATTATTTCTATCCAAATTGGCAGATAATGATTTATGCTGGAAATGTCAATCCACCTCTGGATCTTTTAGACACATTTTCTTTGAATGCCCCCTTGTAAATATGTTTTGGAACCAAGTTTGCATTTTCCTTAGACGGATCTTCAAAAGCTCTCTTCTCTTGCTAACTCACCCTCTCTCGCATCTAGATATGACAGAAGATGGCATCTCTTTGTTGATTATTTAAATAACACAAATGTTTAACCTCTCCTATATTGCAAACTCTACATCTGTATGGCTCTTTTGCTCTATCCTATAACCTATGTCAGATAAAACCCCTTTCCTTTTTTTCCTCCCTATTATAACTTTTCTTCTCTCAATCAATCTGAGTATTTTACATATATGTTAATGAATTTATGATAACTGTGTTCTTAGTTGCTGTAAACACCTTCAATGTCAATGAATTTTAGCAGTATGCCATTCTTAGCTATTACATTATAGAATGTTTTTAATGATCTGAAATCTAATTGACTGCTTATATACACTCAGATTCTAATTGTTCAATCTGGCACTCAATAAAATAAAACTCTTTAAACCCAACAACAACAACAAAAAAAGAAAAATTCTGTTCAATTTCCCAGGTGCACTTTTCCGGCTATATTAAACTGTGTTTTTGAAAGTTACCATTTTGCCTCAAAGCTGCTTGTGACACTTTGGAATGCACAACAAACATATACATTTCTTCACTATCTGGATGTCAATGATTACGTTCCTTATCACTTAGGCTAGAAGCCAACCCATGTGCAATTACTGACAACAATGTGTTAACCTTAGGACATTTGTTAGGCAAAGCAGAATGCACATTTACTTTGTTCTTTTATTGGTGAACGTTATATATTACATCCTTCTGTAAACATATTAATTAACAACGTTGCTAGGTTATCTAGGTGCTGAGAGCCTTTTATCACTTCACCATGATCATCATCCACACCCTCCTCTTCAAGCATGGGCACATTGCTCCAGATGTCCTAGTTAGTACAACATTCAGCACAGTGCTACATTCTACCAAGGAGTGTCAGGCATGTACGGGAAATCGACCCAGAATCTTATGCAGACGCCAGAAACAGTGTTTTATAACTTCATAAGCATGCTCAACCATGTTCGTGCTGGTAGTGTTGCACACTTTCTTGTAGGGCCACTGGGTTCATGCCATAGATTGGCATGCTTGTGTCATCAGGCAGGCATGTTGCGGGTTTGCAGAGTTCCCTGTAAAAAGGGTGATGGAGGTGGTGTCAGTAGTGGAGCGAGTTTGTGTGTACGTGTAAACATTGTCATACTATTTTTCTATTGTGTCTTTGACATCAATTGCGTTGCCCTTGTGTTGTGTGTTTTGTGATCATCAGATCCCTATTCAGAATCAAAAATAAATTTTGTGATGAAGAAATCATAGAGTGTTTTTCGGGTAATCATTGATTTGTGTTTGTATTTGATGACATGTGGTTGTGTCTGTGCAGTATGCTTCATAATTACCTAGCACAAAGTTCTGGAATTTCTGTTGACTAGCATAGCAGGCCAGCATCACATACCCTTACAAAATATACCCTTACAAATAGATCCTGTGCTGTATTTCACTGTTTCAAAAGGCCTTACCCCTGTCCTTTGGTGGTACAATGCTCAAATGCACACAGGCAAGCACGTCCACCAGACTGCAGAATCCAGCAATGGCAAAATCCTTCATGGCATTTAGAAGAAGGGGATGTGCTAGACATATGACTAACTGTTCTAAAGACACCCAGACACTGTCTAGTGCTTTTGAAAACCATGGCTCTGTGATGATGTCACATGCAAATCCTACAACACCCATGAATGAGATACTAGCACACAAGTGAAACGAAGTGAGCTGTATTGGTAGGGCAGTTCTGAGCCCCTGGCTGGGCTCCAGGTCATTCTGGAAGTCCACCAAGACCCAGTACATGTTCACCAAAACCCGGCAGATATGTGGCAATTCCCATGTTGGCACTACAATCTTGAGCTAACAGTCAGCACTTGTGTAGCCTTGCTACATTCATCCACTCTTCTGTGGAGGTTGTTTACTCGCTACCTGTTCCAAAGGCTTAAGGGCTCACTGCTGGGTCGCCTGACGCTAAGTACTGGCATCATGCCAATACAGTGGACTTTTGCTCAATCCATATTTACGAATTTGGCAGTTTGTTTTTATCTCCTCCCATTTCAGGGCAACCACCCCTACGTGTATCCCACTTGCAGGTAGTACATGTCTTGTGTAGTGTTCATTGTTTTGTATTGCTTTTGCTGGTATCAGAATTCGCAGCATTGTTTTGCCAAATTGCCCAATGTTGTTTTCTACTCACATGTTGTCAAAACATGACCACAGAATATGTTGCACCCATACTTTTCCCACACTTTTTCCCTCACGGGTATTTAATAAGCAGATGTCCAAAAACATGTATGACTTCCATTTCCACAAGTCTTTTCCTCAGCTGCAGCCATCAGAATGAGGGTGGAAGACCTTTTCCTCAAACACTGTTAAAAAAAACAATGACTTTAGTTTATTAAGACTTCGAGGCCAAAGACATATTGGATGGTAGATATATTGTTATCCGTTCAGGTTTGTCACAAACTTTGACGAACAAGTAAGCCAAGACAGATCTATATTTTAAGGAAAAAGGTTTATTAACGCAAACGTGCACACATTGGTGATTTTAACCGGAAAGGAAATGTGTCAGGATTGTTAACCTTATGTTTGACAATCTTAACATAACATGTTTTCAGATAAGGAAAAATAAGCCCAAATTCACATTCATGGTTTAGAGTTCCTAAACTTTCAGCTATCAGAATGTATCCAGGCATCCAGGGACTTAAAATCAGTAACACATACTCCTTTGGCAAGTTGGCACGTCAGGCAAGTTGGCACGTTGTGGACTTAAGAGTTGCAGAATCCTCTCATTTGGTGTTACTGCGTGTGAGTTTCCCAGTATCAGTAAACATAAGGGCTAAGGTCATCCAACTGCCCATTAAATTAGCACAACGAGAGAGAGAGAGAGAGAGAGAAAGAGAGAGAGAGAGAGAGAGAGAGAGAGAGAGAGAGAGAGAGAGTGAGAAAGAGAAAGACAGAGGGAGATCTCTATTTCCATTGTTTGGCTAAATTGTCTTCAGAGTCTGCCCCGTCGTCTTCATATCCTCCCTGTCATCCTCTGGTTCATCCTAGCGCTGTCTGACCCTGCCTGGGTCTGACTTTGACCTTCAGACTCTTCCTGAGCTGACTTGTTCTCCTCCGATCTTCTTGTTGATGAATATATAGTTTATTTTTCTTTACTGTCTTCTTCCTTCTCTGATGTTGTCACTTTGACTTTAGCACTACCTCCACTTCATGTTGGTACTGCCTATTCCTCCTGTTTGCCCCCATCAACAGTGATTGATATGGCCACCACTTACTTAATATCTCCTTTGCCACCTGTAATCACCACCTCCTAGTCAATATATCTTTTAGTCCCTGTCATCACCTTCACAACCTTAATTTTCTTTTTTTCCTTTATTTGTTTTTGTTTATTATAAACCCTTACACAAATACATCTGATAAAACAAATCACATATACAGTAGTATTCGAAACAAACCAATACACAAACAAACGTCAATTGAATGCCAATTAACAAAAGCTAAAAACCATATTGTTAACACAGGTCACATATTTTTTTCAGAAATGCTGATACATGTATTATCAAAATGGTGGAGTTCTCATGCATCATTCTGTGCCATATAAATTCTCTATTAACGGAATGAGTTGATCTTATAAATTGTGCAAAATATTCAATCCTTTGACAAAGTAGGGCAGGACATACCAGCAAAATATGTTGGAGTGTTTCTACAACACCCTCAACTTTACAGTATCTGCACCATTTCCATCCCTCACATAACTTGAATCTTGTATTTATTATTTGGTTGGTCTGCAAGACATTCATCCTAAAATGCATGAAGTCATTGCGCACCCTCCTTCACAACCTTAATACCTGCCGCTTCCCTGCTTCCTTCTTGGTATCACATGCAGCACATGATATGCCACGTCCTCTTCCTCCTTCCCACATAATGCACTTCCTCCGAACATTCCGCCTCCTTCTTAGTCCCACTATCTCCCCATGATGTTATTGTGCGTTTGTCACTTTCAGTCTCTGGCATTATCTTCTCCCCCTATCCCATTCTGTATCACTGCCTTCTCCTTCACCTCCTCCTTCACCTCTTTAAGTGTCACCAGCTCCTCCAGCACTCTTTATGCTTCTGGTGTTACTTCCTTTCCCTTCACCCTTTTAATTGTCGACACCTCTTCCATATCTTCACTGATGCCACGTCTCCTCTTTCGTCCATCCCTCCAGGCTCTGCTTCCCCCACTCGTCTCCAGTTTCCAGTCTTGTCCAAATCTGAGCACCCTAATCTTAGGGCCCATACTGAACAAGTGGATCGGAGTGTTTTTACAATGTGCTCTCTCTTATCCCTGGGTGGGACTTTCACAGAGGGTATGCACCTGTGCTTCCTTTGATCCTGTGTGGGGCTGACTGGGCTGACCTCAGTTATCCTGTGTTTCTAGCATGTGAATAAGATCTGATAAACACAAAGGGTGACTTCTGTAAAGACTTTGTTTCTTTTTTACATATTGTGCATGCAACAAAAAAGAAACATGCATTCCTGGTGTGACATTCTCTTGCTTGTGAAACAATGCTTCTGTAACTTCCCTTTAGGAAATTATGGGCTTGTACCATTGTATCTGAAGGCCTTTGCAGCACGATGGATCCTACACACTCTAAGAAACAGCATCCTTGATGTATTGTTTGAAGCTCAAATGGTAGCTAACCAGATGCCCATTATCAAATGCAATGACATCATTTCCCTTTCACGTGAAATGTGTCTCATCGTTTGCTGTTGTTTTGGGTCTGCTCAGAGACAGTTTGAGCCTTTCTCACTTGGGGGTGGTGTGCATTATTAATGCTCTTCTGATCTCACAAGGGGTTTCAGAGAACCACCACTCAAACAATCATTCTCATGTAGTAGCAAAGAAAAAGGCAGCATTATTGTCTTGCAAGACAATCTTCAGATCTGCATGTTCACTCTGCCAGAACCATTCCGCAACATCCTGACCCACCAGACTTCCACCTTTATAGGTTATGACCCTGTGATTTAAAGTGAAAGCCAAAGAAGATCCCTTGAGAACAAATATGTATTGTACAATTTCTGACAAGAGGACGACATCCACTGTTCAGTTCTTTCTGGAAACCTAGACAAGCCAATCGTAGATGCAGGTGCCTCTTGAAAGCAAATCACTTGACATAGGTCCTTCTGCCCAAGTGACAATCAGGGCGATTATTTACTTCCTTGCACGGGTTTATAACTGTCTCCTGTCACTTGCTCTAAGCCCTCGGTCTGATTTAGCCATACCATTTGACACCTCGGTGCCTCACACAGAATTGCTGCCTGAACAGCTCTCATGGTTCAAACCAAATTACAAACATATTAGCTGAAGTGAGCATAACAGAGAAATATATAACACACTAGTAATACTAGTAACACTTCAATCATGTTACTAAAAGTACAATCAATGTTTTAGCATCAAGAAAGTAAATGCTACAGAATCGACTCTTAGCATTATGTCCAAGAAAAAACACAGCTGATGTGATGAGCTCAAATAACTGATTAGCAAGAAAGAATACATACAACATGTTACGTTTATATATACATGGGTATGGGAAGAGTCAAGACTTTTAGGGCTGGCCTGCCCTGACTACTACAGTCGCGAAAATCCTGAGCCACCCCATGACTCGCTTGTAATGAGGCACTGCGATTATTACCTGATATGAGGGGACCAAAGTAGAGTGTTCAGGGAATCCTACACATGCCACTCCCTATGCCGACATCTACTCTTCAGGATATCAGGCAGCACCATGAGTCACCACCTTGGTGGTCCTGAGATACATCTGGTTCTTCATAACAAGATGTATTTTTTGCATGTAATAATTTGTAGCCTGTAGTAAATAAAACATATCTTTCTAACTTACTTGCACGTCTATATGAAGTTCTTTATCGCATGATCTGTTTCATATTGTATATGCTGTATTTGGCATCAGTCTTCACTTGTGCAAAGTTAAAATGTTTAGCTGCATCATCTCTAATGTTACAAATGGGGTATCTATTGGAAATGCAAGTGAATAGCTGAGTTATGTGGTTGTAGATGCATGTCTTCAGCAGATTCATTCTTAATCTTGCCCCCCACCTTTGCTTGATCAGTGAGATCCTCACATTCCCTTATTTGCATTCTAAGGCACTCACAAATGGACATTTCTGAAAAATAACATCATTCACTTTTTGATGTGAGCAAAAGCCAACATTCTCTTCTGAATCTATCACAGAATCTTTACATCATTTGGTGGCTTTGCCAGCACATTGTGCTCCAGCTGGGAATTCTCTGACACAGTCCCTTGGTTTGTGGCTATGTAATGAGTCTGGATGAACTTGGGGGCTGGGAGTCACTATCTGCTTTGTATAGCAGACCCATAGGTGATATTTAGAGAATCCCCCACATGCCACACTGCCACCTCCAATAGTATGTATGTGGTACCTTCAAAAACATGCACAACAAAAAATGGCCAAACTGGGATTATGACAAACTACAAGAATGACTCCACGATTGGGAAATTGGCACTGGGTCAAGAGAGTGACAATAGAGGGGCCAGGGTACTTGAACGAGGACGCACATGAGCAAGGGTCACAAGGTGGTCCCTGGGTATTTAGAGGTTCATTTCATTACCCTGGGAGTACAAAAGTTTTAAGCATGGCGGGATCCCAATCATTTTAAATCTCCGTATAGGGCCAAATTGCACCTTTCCAGCTGATAAGTCAGATATGCACGTCAGGGTCTGTTATTCGCACTGTGAAACCATTCACACATGATATGATATGATGTGATAATTTATTTATATACCGCCTATACACAAAAAGCGCTTCAAGCAAGGGAGGGAACAAGGGAAAATACAATGACATTCTTACAGGCCATGAACAGTAAGGATGTGAAATTAACTATCGTACTCGGCCTGACGACATTTCAGAGCAAATAGCAAGAGCTAAGACATAGATAAGGAAGGGAGGGGGAGAGTGGAAAGGAAATGGAAACAGACAGGCTTCTACCGTACTAGGCCTGACAACACTTTTGGTAGAGCCGGAGAAAACAAAAGGTGAGGTAGAGGGGTGCAGAAAGGGAGGAGAGGAACAAAACAAGCGACTATCGTGCTTGGCCTGACAACATTTCAGATAGTGCTGGAGGTGGTGAGGGGGAGGAAAAAAACAAGTAAGGGAAGGGCTGAGGAGACAGACGAGGTTGCTATCATACTAGGTCGAAGGACAATTCTGATAGAGTAAGTGCGTAGAAGAAAGTAATGGGAGGAGAGAAGGAGATAGGAAAAGGGAGAAAGGGAGGAGGAGGAGTTAACAGAGAGTAAGCAGTCAAAAAGAGTGGAGAAGCAAGAGGGGAGAACGAATACAATTGCAGAACTCAGTAGTAACACATAATGTTGCAAGCCTGGATACAAGATGAAGATGGGATCAGCATGATTCAGGGCCACCATGAGAAAGGGTGACACACCGTGAATCAATTAAGCCCATTGATGTATGTATGTTGTAAAAGTTTGTTAATGAAACTAATAAACAACTTTTAATTTAAAAAAAAAGAAGTCCATAAAAGTCAAATCCAGCATTGGCCACAAGACAGTGATGGTGAAACCAAAATGTATCAGGACAGACTCCTGCAGAAGTAGGCTGGAGGTGGAGCAGGGTAGAATAATCAAGCAAAACAGGCAACACCTGTGTGCGAGAAGGGGAGGGCACAAGGGAACATCACAAGGGACCAGAGGGGTGAAGATGGCCTGTGGGGACAGAGGGAGTAAACACATGTTGGTGCATGCTTACCTGCTGTCTGAGCAGGGGTTCGGGCCCTGGATCCTCCTGGTCTGAACAGGTACAAACAGAAATTGCCCATTTCTTCATCAGCCCGGGGCGAGAGACGCCCTTGATCTAAGAGTTAAGAGCAGGAAGGAAGAGGCAGGGCTAAGAAAGTGGGCGGTGCTTAGGCCAGGTGACCTAGATCCACATTAACCTGCTCCCCAACTGCAAAGCAAAAGAGGCTGGAAGGCTCATAAAGTAGGGAAAAAGAGCAGCAATCAGCAAGACACCAGGTGGGCGAGGCTTGCTATGTGTGGAAAAAGAGTGACAATCAGGAAGGCACCATGTGGCCCGGGCTTAGGCCAGGTGACCAAGTTCCACTTGCACCTGCTGCCCCTCTGCAAAGGAAAAGAGGCTGGAGGGCTCCTTAAGTATGGAAAAAAGAGTGGCTACCAGGAAGGCACCAGGTGGGTGGGCCTTAGGCGAGGTGATGATGCTCCTTGTAATGTCCTTTTCTGTGAAGTCACTTCTGTTGGAGCAAACCATATGCAAATTTGAAGGTTTGCATGTATTTTGCCACACAGGGCCTGGATAGAGCTGTAATAGACGAGTTTCCTGCATCTATAATGGTCCTGCAGTTTTATTTTTTTATCTCATGTATATGTTTTAAAATGCCATCTGCTACTAATGTTACCAAAAATGCTCATTCAGGGGATGGCAGGGTGCAGAAAAGTGATGCTGTTTCCCCTGAGAAGAAATACAATTTTGGAAATCTGAGAGGATTTGATCATCTGACGCCAGCAGGCCATGGACCTCCTCAACTAGTATTTTTGAAGCCCAAAACACTGCTGGGGAGAACTGATTTAAGCAAAGGCACATGTTTGAGACTTTGCTTTGCGCAACCCATTGTTGATCTGTTCTGGCAGCACTCATGCATCAGTGCACAGCTAAGAGCATTCTCTGTGGGCCATTTATCCAAAGCTCATGAATCCTGTGTGAACCATAGAATCTATCAGATACCAGCGACTAGTCACAAGGAGGGGTTAAAACCTCAGCAGTGAATTAATGCATTCAGAACAGAATGCAAATCCATGATTGGGGTCCCCATTGAGATAACTACACCTAGTGCAGGTGAAATCAGGCCCACTAGAATGTTGACAACAGGCAGCAGTTCTTTGATTTCACCAAGGTAATCACCAAACATTTTCACAACATTCACCCACCTCAGGAACCTCAAGAAATGAGGCACTGCACTGAAAATACTGCATTAGTGTAGGGTGTGGTTGTCAGTGCAGTTTTATGAGGATCGGGTTTATGTGATTGAATTTGCAGAGTTCTTTGATTAGTCATACTGCAGCATGCAGGACACATCTTAGGAGTGCCGGGTGGTCACCTATTCACTGCAAAGTCTTCCAAAAGGGCATTACCACCATCCAGGTGAGAGAAGACCAAAGCTTGGATAGGAGATTCTGGGATGAAGGGCTTAATTTTCTGAAGAAGCGAAAATTGGTATAAAGCTGTTTATGTCTTCCTTGCTATGTACTGTTTGTAGGAGAACTGTCTGTCAATGTTGACCCAAAGGTACAGATCAATGTGAGGTAGGCCTTGAGCATGTCAATGTCTTCAACTGAGGATATTTTGAGGTAGAGCATGTCATCTGTGTATTCTTGGATGCAGAATGTGAGTGGATTGAGGAGGGTTCCATTCGGTTTCAGGTAAAGATTGATGATCATGGGGGAGAGGATGGATCCTTGCGGGACTCCATAGGCGATAGGTAGAGTTGGTGATCTTGAGGAATCCATTCATTCAAACTGGTGCTGATTAGCAATGTAGGAGTTGAGCCAGCTGAGAATTATGTTGATGATCCCCATGCAGCAATGTAGATTGCTGGTGAGTGTCTGGTTCAACACCCTACTATGATGAATGCTGCTGAGAGTTCAAGGACAACAAGCAGGCAAGGATGTCCATCATCGAGCATGTTAAGGGCTTCGCCTATCACCTTGATCGTAGCCATTTCAGTGCTGCATCTGGGTGTGAAACAAGATTGGTAGGACTGAAGGAGGTTGTTGGGTTTGATGTGTTGGAGGAGATGTGTTACCTAAGAAGGGACGATGTTTGATGAAACATTAGTTGCTGAGGTCATCACGGTCCTGTGTTCATTTCTTGAGAAGCAAGAGGAAGTGTCTAGTCTTGAGGGCAGCAGTTGGGGTTTATGTTATGTTAAGAGAGCTTGTAAAGCGCACAGTCACCGGTAAGTATCATGGCGCTGGGAAAGCAGATAGGCCAACTGATTGATCCATTTTAGGACAAGTGGGTCTTCATAAACTTTCTAAACTAAAGATGATTTGACAGGTTTTATTAGTGGCTGCGGCAGATCTTTCCACAGTAGAGCTGTTGCCAACTGCTCGAGGTCTAACCTAATCAGGATCTGAGTGTCATCGGCATACGAGTAACACCTGATGCGAAGGAGGGGATGAAACACACATGTGGCCGAATATAGATATTGAAAAGAATGGGAGAAAAGGCGAAGATCTGAGGAACCACACAGGAAAGTGGACAAGGCTGTGAGAGGAAGGGAGGAAGTGAGAGTATTTGAGTTGTCTCTGTCAAAAATGAGAAGAACCAAGCCAACACTTAACCAGAAATACCAATCTGTGCCAGGATGGTGAACAGGGTAGGGTGGTCCACAGTGTCAGAAGTCGCTGACAGATGGAGGAGAATCATGGCACCCACCCACCCTTCATCAACCAACCTAGCCATATCATCCTGCACTGAGACCAGGACACTCTCTGTACTCCGGCCAGGACGGGGTCATGGATACCAGAAGACTCCACAAAGGATGATAAAAGTGGAGATATCATGGCCTCTAAGAGTTTCATAGAACAGGGCAAGAGTGAGATAGTTGGAAATTCAAAGAGAGAGAGGGACCCAGAGAGGGTTTTTCAGAAGTGGTATCAAAGTAGTTATTTTCATTTCCCATAGAATGTGGCCCATCTGGCAAGACAAATTAATTGCCAACGTAATCTCACTCAACAGGTTGGTGGATATATCCTTCATCACTGCAAGGGGTGCCTTGAGTTAGTGAGCTATTGATGATTGCCAGGTAAGGGTGGAGTACTTCAGTAGGAAGGGTCTTAAGTACGGAGGCATGGAGGATGTCATCTGTGTACAATGTGGCCTTGTGGGATGGAAGGGTGGCAGTGAGATCTTCCATAGTGAGGGTCTTGAAAGTTATCCCAGTAGTTGTGTTTGTCCCTGATGAGATCTGCAGTGTGCTGTTGGTGTCAATATGTTGGCGGATCATGCTCATCTTGTTGGTGAAGGAGTTGATGGCAGAATCTGTGTGGATATTTTCCTACTGTAAATGACACAGAGTCTCTTGAACCCCTGGCATGAACCTGTTCATAGTATCTTACTCTGTTCTCCTATCAAAGAGTAATACCCCCTTCATGTATGGACATTTATGGTGAGTGATCCTGAATATTTTTCGCATGCAACTATTTGTATCAACAGGGATATCACGTCCTACTTAATCTCAGACATATTTACTGTATTTTTTAGTTGCTATAAGCTTACAAATCATACACATGGGTTTGCTATGTAGTTATCTTGTGGAACCTTTTTACATATTTACAGTAGTTTAATCATTTATATTTTGAGTTTGTATTGTGCTATGTGCCTGTCAGAAACATTTTTTTTTTTTAAATCTGGCTATGTTGTTATTCATTTTGTGGATGTCTTTTCTCTTATACAGTGGCTCATCATATTGTGCTTCTAGGTGACAAGGCATTGCAGAACAAAGTCTGGGTTACGTGATTGTTATTGTCTATGCCCTCTGCTCAACCGGTCTGTTGTGTTTAGTGTGGTACAACGTGTGCAAAGATAGAATGGCTTCTCTCTTATGTTTTATGGGTGACCATCCTGTTAACAATCACATTTACTCAACCGCAGTGAAAGCTCCAATCATTACTGGCTGTGTGGGTGTTTATCTTGCAATACTGCTGCCTCTCTCCATTGCTCTTTTAAGGTTCTACATACTTTGATTAACTGTTTTCATCCTGGTTGATTTCTATTTGTCTTTTCATTATTTGGACTCCCTTCTGCTAATGGGTACGTTTTGAAAGTCACATATGTTTTGTTTCTTCTATTTTTAATTATCGATTTGTAGCAATAAGCAGTAAAGGTTCCTGTGAGGGTTTTGTTTGGTGTCACTCTCTTGTGCATTATAGATGTATTATCTACCTCATTGAAACGTCTGATTGGTGTTATGTTGCATTTCACGGTCAGTTCCAATAGCAGCAGTTTGTTGGTATATTGATAAGCTACAGATAACAACGCCACATTCTCTACCACCACTTATTGGTGCCAGCATGTTAGCATATTTGATGATGGCTTGCATCAACTAAGTTTGTAAATAAAACAACTGATGAATTGTATGAGGAACACATGTCATATGCTGGTAAGATAGCTCAGTGAGTTGAGCAGTCACTGCTGTGATCTGTGTGTTATCTGCACGCCGCTGGTTCGATTTCCCAGCAAGGTCAACTCATCCTTTAATTCTTACAAGGGTGATTAATACGTACAAACTTCGGTTGGGTGATATCAGATGCAGTCTTTTGTTGTTTTGTTACACTGACTTTCAATCTCATCTATGGTTGTACAGTAGTGACAGAGTCAAATAGTCTAGGGGGGTTTGATAACTGTGATACGGGCAGGCGTCTGCTACTGTCAAGGTGCCAAGGACTCCCCCTAACCTGGGGTAGGCAGCCTACAAGGGCAACACCAGAGCCAGACCTACACCAGAGAAAGTGTGGGGTATTTCAGGTGGAGCACTGTCCCTTGCTCCCCAGTATGCAGGGGGCCATGTCTGTATATTTATGTATTTATTTGTTTGTTTGTCACTTGTAAAGCACATCATACCTTGAGGCATCTAGGTGCTGTTTTTCTTTTTAGAGTAAAGCAAACCATGTAGATACATACATGCGTAGTAAGGTTAGGGTTAACAGTTCTGTTCAGCCATGCATACGGTTAACGGTTCTATGGGGGGTAGATGTTTTAGGTGGAATTGTGTGGAAAGCCATGTTTTCAAGCTTATTCGGAAGGACCAAAAGGAAGATTCAGATCTTAATGACGATTGTAGAGCATTTCAATGTTTGGCAGCTAACACTGGGAAGCTACTTCCCCCTGCTTTCTGTAGTTTGAATCTGGGAATGATGAGTAAATGCGGAAGGGGTTGAGCACAAGGGTCTGTTACATTTGTTTTTGGAGAATTTGTGTCAAGGAGAGGGTTTTGAATAGGATTCCACCATGGACCGGCAACCAGTGGACATTCCATCTCATCATGGTAATGGGCCTCATTACGACCCTGGCGCTGGACCATGGTGCTATTAGCCGGTCTCCGGCATGGTGGATGGCGGAATTACCGCCCCCATCACAAGGTTGGCGGGGGCGGTAATTCCCCATTCACCATTTGCCCTTCCCCATTCCCATTTTGCCCCATAGGGCATAATGGGGATGGGGAAGGCGCTAATTACGGCACCGTAAATTACGGTTGCCGTAATTAGCTCCAAGGTCCCTTAGCGGGTTGGATTTTAATGCCTGCAAAAAGCAGGCGTTAAAGCCTCCAACCCGCTAAGGGACCTTGTAATCAGGCGCTAATGGTTTAACGGTGCCGACGCTCTTTACGGTGCCGTTAGACCATTAGCGCCTGGGTCCTAATGAGGCCCAATGTGTTTATTTTGTGTGATGCTAAGGGCTGCTCTTAGAGCATTATTTTGAATCACCTGCAGTTTTATCATATTGCAGCTGTTAGTACCTGCATAAAGGGCATTTCAGTAGTCTAATCTGGATAAGACAAGAGCCCTAGCCAGTGTAATACAGCTGTCAGATGACAGGAAAGATCTACAGGCATCGTTGAGCTTTGACGTGTATGCTGCCGCAGATGTCGTCGCATTGACTTGTTTGGTTATAGTGAGAGCTGAATCAAGGTAAATGCCCACGTTTTTTTTACTTCCTTGGAGACATTGATGGTGATGTATTTGAAGGAGTCGCATAGTTTGTTTCGATGGTTTTGTGAGCCTATGAGGAGTCATTGTTTTTTCATCGTTTACACACAGGCCATGTTGGGCCATCCATACCTGGATGCGTTGGTAAATTTAATTGAGTGATTTTGAGTCTGAGTCATATGTGCCTGTAATGGGTATGAGGATTTGGGTGTCATCTACATAGTTAGTGTAGATGACATCCTAGTCATCGAGAAGATCAAACAGAGGTTTGGGGAAAATAAAATAGAGTGTAGGGAAGACACAGGGGCCTTGAGGAACTCCACAGGGGACCGGGGCTGGCAATGCTACTGTGGTAGGTGAGAAGACCCTCATTCTTCTGTTGGATGGGAAGGACTGTATCCAATGTATGGCTTTGGTTCAAAAGTGGGTCGCTGAGGAGAGGTGTTTGCAGAGTATGTTGTGATTGACCAAGTCAAAGGCTGCTGAAAGGTCTCGCAGGAGGAGGGGTGCTAAATTGCTGTTATCTTTAATCTCATCCATTTGTATTTTTAGGTCCAGGAGGGCTGATTCAGTGCCATGCCCTGGACGGAAGCCTGATTGGTGAAGGCCTTGGAGGTTGTTGGCTTCCAGATGGTTTTGGATTTGCCGATAAGCTGCTCTGTCCAGTATTTTGAGGACGAAAGTTCCTGTTGTAATAGGGCGGTAGTTTGTCGTGATGTTGGGGTCTAAGGTAGTTTTCTTCAGTAAAGGTAGTACCCACGCATCTTTGAGGTTAGTTGAGACAGTGCTCGTTTCAAATGAGGCATTGATTATGGTTGTGATGAAGCGGGTACGTTTGGCAGCTCAGCTTGTGATGAGCGAGACCGGGCAGATGTCACCTTGATGTTGGTTCCTCTTTTGCTGGCACAATGCCTAGCAGGCCCTGTACTGTTATCAGATTCTGCAAAAAAACTCTGGGATGGGCACTTGTTCCATGAAAGTAGCACTTTGCAGAGTACCACAGTTAATGTGAGCTCAACTGAAAAAGTCCTGCTTGGAACGGGAAGAACAGGCTAGTTACCATATGGGAAATTGTCTTTCCTTCCCCATTTGAATGGGAGACCCAACCCAACCCACAACCACAGACAAGATACAAAGAAGTATTGGGGCATTGGAAGCAGAACTGGACCTAGTCAGGGACCGCACAAGAAGAGGCAAGACCACAGTGGCCACATTGTTGGCTGAGGAAAATAGAGACTGGATACGGGGCATGTTCTAAAGCTCTGTATGAAGAATTTAAGGAGAAGTCCTGGTCATGAAGAGTAAGAGGACTTGAAGGAGACATTTGGAGAGCAGGCGATGGAATGTAGAGAGGAGCGAGATCAGGAAGGTGCTGAAGAGTAGAGACAGGAGGTTAATGAAAGAGGGAGATAAGACCAGGAGACATAGTGGAGAGATGAGAGAGAGGGAAGAAGAGAGGAGTGTAGATAAGAGAGGAGACAGGTGTAGGGGAAAGAGTGGGAGGACATGTTTGAAAGATAGTCATTATGAGGAAAGGCACTCTAGGGTGATTTACACTGTCCCACCATGTCACATATAAGTCTATGAAGGAGTTAGATAGATAAGACAGATAAGGCTACAGCCTTTTGACCGCCATATGGTAGAGATTTTATAGACAGTAGGGGCCACCTTGCTACTACACAGACTCTGTACAGTCAAATACCTGTTTGAGTAGGGTGACTGGGCTAGGGAGATGATAGGATGATACAAAGATGAGGGGTAGGCTATAATGGTCACCCATATTTTTGAAACTGAAATGTTCTCTTATTGCAAATATGTTTGTAATAAACATTTAAAATATGTTGTCCTTGTCTTGTGACTAACTGAGAACCTTGTCACATAACCATACAAACCTAAATATTAACTAATCGCATATATTGCTTTGTTTTGTCAATCAACTGTGCCCTCTTGACAGCTGGGGTGACTGCAAAGTCATTTTGACACAGTAGCTGTATTTCAGTTATCCACCTGTATTCCCAAACTACACCAGCGTGGTGACAGTTTAATCTTTAAACATAGGCCAAACATAAGTTTGTGATATGGTGGCTGATATTTCATATAATTATTAAAGCCACATTTGGTCTGTATCATACTTCTGCCAACACTGTGAGTCAGGCCAGAAAAGGACATGCTTTATGTGAATTCTCCCTAGATTGGCTGGCTCTGCTGAACACAGAAGGACAATAGGCAGTGGGGGCTACTTTTCCTTTGGACCTTTGTGAGGTCAGGTAACACCTCTATCCAGCAGAACAGCTCCTCAGCACTGTCCTGGGGAAAAGGAACACAAGGGCATACTCTACAGAAAAGGAATACCCTTGCACCTAGGTGTTGCATACCAAAGGACTTTTGATGCTATGGTCTGAGAAGGGATTGGGGTTAGTGTAAACAGAGGGAGCTCAGCACAGTTGGGCAAAGTTTAAACCATTGTGTTTTTCCTTCCTTTCTGTTTCCACTGGATGTATGTGATTATTTCATTGGCAAAAACGTAGAATCTGAAAATCTCAAATTCAAAATGCCCATCATGAAATAATCACAAACATCACCCTTGCTTGTGTCCCCCCCACCCTCCATCCTTCTACCCTTAAAACATACCTCCTCTGGCACACTTACCTGCTGTCCCTCTCCATGCCTCTTTCCCTGTGACGCGAGTTCCGCCTACCCATTGATGGTCTTTCTTTGCCCCCTGCTTCCTTTTTATGGAAGCAGAGGACACCCCGCCACACCGGAATGCCCATTTGCCCTGTTCTTTTTGTTTTGTTCAGATTTTGTATGGATACTGTTTCCACCATTTCCTTTATCACAAAGCACTTTGTGTATGATGCAAGAGTCACAAGGACAGGTAATGGACCAGTTAAAGCAGGATTGCTGTTATCCAATCGCCTGTGTACTTTTGTCTATAACAGGGGAATTATCCTACTCCTTCTTTAATTCACCTTTGGACCATCGAGGAATAATTTTATTGGACCTCATTTGAGAGAGTTAATCTTTGCAAAGCCTTGAATCGTTGAGGTGAAGAAGGCATGTTCCATGGCAGAGGTGAGCTCTGCTCTGTACCCACTTGCAGGGCACATTGGGGGTGACTCTTGCTAAGGACCAGGACCTGTAACTCTTCACCAAACCTCCCTTGAATGGGAGAGCAGAACCTGTAAGGTATCGTGCTGTCCTAGAGCCCCTGCAGTGGGTTCCATTCGATCTGAGAGCCAGAACAGTCATGATCTCTGTTCTACTGCATCAAACCTGTTGAGTCACATTCAAAACTTTTTCACTGCACTCGAACTAAAGGAACCTGCATGTCCTGCTTTTGGCACTTCCTCAAACTTCGAACAACCACTGCTTTTCATCCATCAAACTTTATCCCCTCTGCATCGTGCCAAGCGGAGCATGTGTCACCTATTCGGGTTGAACAACCTGCTCATCAATGCAGACAAACTCTAACAGCCACCTCATTGTACCCTGCATCAGATCACCACGCCCACTGCTTTGTACCACAATACCTCGACTAAAACTGCTGGAACATTGCATCACTCAATGATCCCAACCCAACGTTTACCAATGTCACAAACTGACACGACCCTCAAACCGATCCGTGGGAGTCATGGGGACCCCACAAATTGAATGCTGCTCTCAACCGCAATGAACTCCCAGTTTGAACCAACTAGACGCCAGCTCACCTGGTTTGATGCTGGCGAACCACAGACCACTGGATGAACATACTTTTAACTGACCTTGTCCACATGGGCCACGTTTTGGAGCCCTAGATCCTAGCCAAGTCTCTTTTGCAAGAACATATGCTTTTTGAATTCCTTATTGCATTTATTTGCTTTTTTCTTCCCTGCTGAAGCCAGAGTGCTTCATTTTTCTGCCTTTTCTTTATAGGGGTGTGGTTTTATAGTTTTTTAATATTTATTTGTTTATTGTTGTTAATTAAAGTATACATTCACATATAACCTTGATTGGAAATTCCTTTTTTTGGACGTTGTACTTTAATGTTTGGGTTGCTACTTGATCACATTCACACCCACGCTGATACCATAGCCTTCCCTCAGCCCACTTTACCACAATAGGCGAAGGAATATATGTTTTAGCTATGCCTGATTTCCCTTTTTGATTTTGACCACTCTTGGTTTGTAGAAATGTGGCGGCTGAGTAGGCTGTTTAGCCACTAATCGTCCGTGTACAACTGTAGAGCAGAAGCAATGACTTCACATGAAAGTCTATGGGAAGTTTATGGCAAACGAAGTGGCTCGCTTTGCAAATGAGAGGTCTTCATTCTGTCAAATAAAAGCTTGCAACACCATGAAAATTGGAAAGTGAGCCCCAAACATACTGTATTTTCCCTTGCCATGGCAGGCCTGGAGCATCAAAGGAGTTCTTTAATCCTGTGAGTTGCCATGTAAGTGTGGCTTTGGTGGAATGGGCCTGGCGTGAGGCTTTGGGAGTCTGGAGATAATCTGTGGCAGCAGGGGTAGAATGAAGCCTGAAATCAACAATGCTTGGCTGCATAGAGTGGGGGTGAGGGTAGAGCAGTCATCAGATTATTCAAAAAGTGTGCCTTTTTCAGCACAGATTGATTGTCCATCTGCTCAAGACCAGGAGGTATTAGACAATGCCGGATTACCCATTAGGCACCAGAAGGCACCTGCCTTTTGACCCCACTCCTTTTTAGGGGCAACAGGACAACAAATCAAAATAAAGCGGAGCAGAAAATGAAGGTGCTAATTTACGAAGGGCGGGCCCAGACACTTAACTGCCTAGGGGCCTCCACAGGTTTTAATCCAGCACTGGTAATAGAACAACGTTCAAACTATATTCTAATCTGCCAGTTCTGTTAAATCCACTGGAGTTACTTGATTTCCACTTTCTAATTCATAAAAAAGAAATGCAGAGGTTGAAGTCATTTGGCTATTAGTGTGGGGAAGGGCTGCATTACATAAGTAATTAACCCGAAATTAAGTTGTCATAATACATCATGGCCTGGTAAAAAGGTGTCAGTATTCAATGACCTCATTTAAATAGTTTTTTTTTTCTAGCTCACCTGTTTACCATCAGTTATTCCACCAGTAACCTTAACTGACTTCAATGATTTAGGTGCATTAAGTCATTTCATGGTTACTTCTATGCTGCACATCAGGTTCTTTACTTTCAATTGTTGACATCTGAAACAGTTTTGGTGTGAAATTTGCATAGTAGTCATCAGGCCTATTTAATCATGCAACTTTCCTTAGGCCCGCACTCTTTGACCACAGTACTAAATGCTGTCTTTTGCCATTGTTTATGTTCCTCGTAGCAGTCTTATTCTGGATATGCCATGGCATAAGGCACATACATACTACATAGGTTGTTTGGGTGGGCTAAAATGTGTGTGAAGATCTTGTGGAGAATCCTTTGTAAGTGCTATGCTGTAATTCAGAGGACTACAAAGCTGTCCTTATTTCGGAGGAACATGAGTCTTTTACAGATGTTTTTATTCTGAAAGAGGCAGAACATTGCCATAACATGTCTTTGGTTTCCCGATTGATTTCAATTCCCGGTGTACTAATGTCACTAAGGCATCTGTACAATGGATCTGTTATTGAACAGCAATATCTGTCCTGATACATTGAACAGGGTCTTCTTAAGTGTTTCATTTGATGATATCTCTCTCCTTTTGCCAAACCCACCCTCTCCGTGTTGTGAGTAAAAAGTGGTCATATGGAGATATTCAGAATGGGCATGCAGTAACTATTTAGAATCAATATATGTTACCTATTTTTTATTCAATTCTTGCCAATGAACACGACTAAGGCTGTTAACTTGACTTGAGGGATGTGATTAACCTGTTGCGAATCAAAGACGGTAGGAAGCGGAAGAGAGGGTCCCTGGAATGCCCCAACTAGCCCTTATGAACATCGTTGACTAATGCTGAGAGACCACTGTGCTGACATCATTAGTGACACTGTGACCTAGCCACATTACTCATGAAGTACACTCGCAACCATGCACAATGGTAAAACCAAGCATATGTAAATGCACAAAGAAAATGCTTACACAGTTCTGTAGATAGAGGACAAATACATATACATATTGTCAAAAGCTTTTTTTTATTTCTCTCATTAGCCAAGTGCAGAATCGCTGAACGCAATGCAACAAAGAGATGCAGAGCAAGCTTGCAGATGCTTGTGGCAACTAACCCTATGGAACTATAGGACCACATGAGGAGCCGGGCAGGATCAAATAGACTAACATATAAGAAGCATAGCACAAAATGTAGATGTGTAGAAATCATAGTACAGGTATAACGATGATCACATAAGGCTATAAGCCGTTTGACGAGAGATGAGGGTAGGCAGAACCAGGCTGAACAGAACAGGAAGGCCAGGGCTCGCAGCCAAGGTCAGAGACAAGCAGCACATTCCAAACCTAAAATGACAAGGGGCCATCTGCAGAAAAACAGAATAAATCCTCATAAATTGCAGACCAGAAGAGCTTGATGTTGTGGTCCTCAACCACGTGATGTAGCCAGCTACACAATGGATATTCACCCACGGTGGGAAGACAAACAGTCCTTAGCACCACAGACATGAAGTGAAACATGAACAAGTCAACAATGTTGCAACGTGGAGAGCTCTCGCACAGGAAAAAGTGGCACTGCTAACAGATACCTTGGGAACACATAGTCATTCTTGAAGAGGTGCACAGAGCGCTGAGAACAGAGCTAACTCCCAGGCCTAGGGAGACCAGTGCCAGCCAATCAGGGGACATAAATACAGGGGTGAATGGCAGGGGGAAAGGACCAATGGTAATCCTGCGACCCTGAAACAATGCAATTGATAGTTTCTTGGGGAAGGGGCAGGCCAGCCACCTGACATGAGAGGGACAATTAACTAATATCCATAGGGGCAATCTATACTATATACCATGCCAATCACCCAACCAGAAAATGGGATATGTTTTTAGGGGAAAGGCCCATGCTGTGACGATGCTCTGCAACAAAAAGGCTTGACAGAGGTTCGGGAATGGTGACTATATGATCCCTGTCAGATTTCGTAATAAACAAGTCTAAATTGCCCTTGGCTGAGCACTCTGTTCTGGGGAAAGGGTTATTCACCCCTGGGAGCTGAACAGGTAAGTTCATAGTAACCCCCAGACCTCTGGCATAGCAGACCTCAGAGTCTTCTTAAGGCTTTCATTTGATGATCTCCCTCTCCCTTTGCCAAACCCACCCTTTTCTGGGTGTCAGTAATAAATGGTCATATCTAGATATTCAGAATGTATATGCAGTAACTATTTAGAATCAATATGTGTTACCTATATTTTATTCAATTCTGGCCAATGTACATAACTACGGCTTGTAACTTGATTTGAGGGACATGATTAACCTATTGCGAACCAAAGAGGGTGGCAAGTGGAAACAACTTTTAAGATACACCATTTGCGTACCCCATCATACTTTGGATTAACTCATGCACCCACAACATTCTAGACATTTAGTAGTTATATATATGAAGATGTGCGAAACATGTCTTTTGCTATCTGTCTCAATATTTTGATTTATTCAGATTCTTTGGAGAAACATGTTAGGCATCTTGAAGTGGTTTTGTTCCATGCACAGTTACAAACTCTATGGGCCTCATTACGAGTATGGAGGTAGCCATGCCCTTAATAAGGGCATGGCTACCTCCATACCGGGTCCCAGTATCGGGTTCCTTCAATGAGGAATAACCGGGTCATTCCGACTTTGGAGGATCCAGTAATTCTTCCTTGAAGGAACCCATCCCCATTTGGGCTCAATGGGAATGGGGAGGGAGCTAATAACGGGCCTGTTAATAACAGGTCCGTTATTAGCTCCCTGATCCCCTCGCGGGACCCGCAAAGGACGTCTGGTCTGACAAGGCATCCTTACCGGGTCCCGCAAGGGGACCTCGTAATAGGGCATCCTGTAATGAAGGGTGCCGGTCCCGTACCGGCACCCTTCGTTACGGGAGCGCCTATGTTGTAATGAGGCCCTATATTCTAAATGAATGATAATTGAATTATCATAATTCTATAAAGTGGAAAAAAAGGTTTGCTCATCAACAATCAGTGGAATCGTTGGGGCTTGTGAATTGCTCCAGGGTATTTGCATGGATGGTACTAATTGAAAGCTTCAATAAACAAGGAAGTCACACAATGTATTCATGGCCTGTAACGAGACAATAGAGGATCCCTGTGCTTTTTAGTAGAATGAAACTTGTTATAATCGTCTAGATGGTTTGCTTAATCTCATCATAGCAAATTCTCCTATCTCTATGTTTTAAATTAAAGTGGTTGCAAACAGTTAGAACTTTTACCTGACTTGTAGTCTGAGAATAATTGAGTAAGGATCTTGAATACTCTTAGTTCAAGAACGATCATCCTTGATCATGTTGTGACAAAATGACTACTGCTCTGCAGGAGTACAAGGATGAGTAGTTGCTATACCGCCTACTCAGCCCCACACTACTAATAAACCAGCAGTAAACCCAATCATAAAGTTGAAATAGGCAAAGCCTGACAGGTCAAATCAGTTCTGAAATCTGTTGCTCCTAATAAGGCTGAGCCTGCAGTCAGGTTGCTCAAGACAGTCTGTGGCATTTCTTTGAGCCAGCCTCTGGATGGCTCAATATGCAGAAAGCAGTTGGAAGTTTGTGTAGAGTGCCAAAAACAGCACCGTGGGTTATGTGGCAGTTCGGAGGTCTTGAGTATAGGCTATCAGGACAGAGTCATTCCAAGGTGGCAAGATAGGCTTCTAGCTGCTTCTAGCCTTCTGTTTGGCTGGAAGTCCCAATCCAAGGGCTCCAGCCCCCAGATAGTCTGCCTGGTCTACATTTCCACTCCAGAGAGCTTTGCTGTCACCTAGAGGGAATCCTTCATCTCCATTGAACATGGTCCTGGTTCCAGTGAAGACACCACTTCTGTCTTCATCTCACTCTTTCACAGCACTCCAAAAAGAAGTCCATAGGTGAGTCAAAAGATGAATCAAGGAATGAGGGGGTGCTCCTCTCCTTCTTAAGGTACAATGTCACATGGGATTGGTCCAACACAAGCCTGCTGTATGAACTTAGAATCCAGATTGTTGTATCAAGTGCTCTTTGTGTATAGCACCACAGCCAGGGTACACTGCTTGCAGGAAATGGAGGGGACAGGACAAGGTACAGAACCCTAACATAAACTGAAATGGTTTGACTCTTCTCCCAGCCTACCTCTCGTCTCTGGCTACTCTAACTCTAGCCCCTTCCCATGCCTGCTAACTTCAAAATAACTTCAGTAGACTCTTGTTAGAGTCGGTTTGCTATGGAGAACTCTTGGTGGAAGTTCCTATGCTCTGGTGGAATGTGTTATCCCCCCTGTGAGAAAATCAATGAGGCAGCTACCTGGCTATTGTTCCACCTATCAGCTGTGGCGGCAGTCATGCCAGGCATTGATAAATATCAGTCCTGTCCTAGATGATCCCTGTAAACAGAGTTGACACTATTGTGAAATCAAATTGCTATGTCTGTATTTTTCTGTGTTCTTAGCAGTCACCATGCTACAAACAGACATAGCTTATATGTAAAGATGTACATGCCACTAAACAGAATATTAACATTTTTCCAGAAGAAGTCCGGGATTGACTGGTTGGTTACATCAAAGGCCCATGTGTGCTCTATAATGTTGGCAAGGATCATTTATGAAACTGAATTTCCTGCATCGTTTTAGTTTTAAAAATAAATGCACTTGGGCTATACTGACATCACGAGAAGGCAGTCTGTCACACATCTCACATCAGATTTACCAAGGTGTCAAAATATCAGCTAAAATACTCCAGTTTCTGGAGTTTTCTTTAAAACAGATACCCAAGATACTTTGTTCGCTCTGACACTGGCCCGCGGTGGCATAAGTCATTCATATGTAATAAAGGGAGTGTTAATTCACAGTTTACTTGCTTAAAATGACATCTTTAAATGGTGTACTAAAACACGATTCCTAACTTTGATTTGATTGCTCTACATCACTTTAAATATTGATTCACCATGAACAGACAAAATAGTGTGTCCATTCTATCCCAATCACAACTAGAATGTATCTACAATTCCCAAAGCCCTAGAATTAGGGCGCTATCTGCGGCTGACAGTCTAGGTCAATCTTCACATGTTCTAACAATTTCGAGTAGAAATGCAAGATAATGAAACTAACAATATGGTGTGTACACCTGTAAAGGACATGTATTTAGAGAGTAGGTAATCCAACATACCCAACTACTGTATTCTGCCCCCATTCTCAAGCAAAATCATCTGTTCATAGAAATACAAAGAAACAGGGTGAAACAGCTTCTCAAAAAATGAAACACTGGCCCTCATTCCAACCCAGGCGTTAAGGGTTTAACGGCACTGTCGGCACCGTTAACCCTTAACGCCTGATTTCCACCTTAACGCCTGCTTTTAGCAGGCGTTAAGTACCAAGGCGCTAAGCATCCTTGGCGCTAATTACGGCACCGTAATTTACGGTGCCGTAATTAGCACCTTCCCCACTCCCATTATGCCCTATGGGGCAAAAATGGGAATGGGGAAGGGTAAATGGGGATTGGGGATTTACCGCACCACTCACCTTGGAATGGGGCGGTAAATCCGCCATCCACCATGGTGTAAACAAAGTTTACACCATGGTGGTAAAGTAGGGAACTTACCACCTGGGTTGGAATGAGGGCCACTGTCTTTTAGAAAATCTCAGTTATCACATTCACATGCTTCACTTTCAATCAGTGGATACATGATCTCATATTTACACTCCGTTCCCACCTTCTCAGCAGTTAACCCCACACGCAGGCATGTAAAAAATGTGGCAGGAAAAATGTGCTCCTGCCTCATGATATCATTGAGAATTATTGAATATTAGTACCTGACAAGGGACAATGAGATTGTAATAAGTGAACTCATTGGCCCTCGCTGAGTTCTTACCAGCCTGACAAAATCTTTTGATTCCCGTCACATTTTTGAATGGCTGCCATGGAAAAGGAGGACGGAATACATTTAGCCCCTTCTCCCCGTTCCATGGCAGCCATCTTCTTTGTTTACTTTTTTTCTCCACTTTTGAATGGTCGCCATGGAAAGTCAGAAGGGAATACGTGTAGTCCCTTCTCCCTGTTCCATGGCGCCCATTTTCTTTGTTTACTTTTTTTTTTAATCTTATTAATGGACGCCATTGAAAGGGAGACTGGACTACGTAGCCCGTTCCATGGTGGCCATCTTGTTTTTTCTTTTTTTCAGTTGCTAAACGTTAGTGCATTTGACAATTGAAAAAAACAAACTATTAGTGCCCCAGCCTAATGGGCCGTAGTACTAATAGCAATAACCCCCTCGTCAGGTGGGCATTGCCACTTCAGGTAATGCCTCGGGGCTTGTGTTAAGGCCGTCGCTTTTCTCAGGCCAGTAACTATGGGCCCCAGGTGATTAATTGGAGCAGTAATTCCCCCAGCTCAGGGCTTATTATTTAAGTGTGCCTGTGTGCCAATGATCTTGACTTTCCGATGATTCTCTACTCATCGTGCACATCCCAGGCCCTTCTCCTGCATGCAGCTTATGTCAGAGGAAAGTGCAGCATCACAGAGTCCGCCTGTCAGCCTCCGTCAGCTCTTATAGACTTGTAATGTAATGTAATTTGTACAAGGTAGGTGCTTCCACAGCAGATGGATGATAACTTAATATGCAAAAGGCCACACATGTCAACATAGCAAACCTTATGTTACTGTAATAGTGCAATGGTTGCCAGTCTTGTTCAAAACTGCGGTCGGATGCTTGCTCTGAGCAAAGCAACCAAAGGGATACCAAATAGACAGCAACAGTGCAGCGGTCTACCTCCTTTCAGCTGTTGACATCCATAGCATAGCCTTCCACTTCCAAAGCCTGGGCTTGGCTTGTTCTTGCAGCTCCGTGCTGCCTTTAATTTAGAGCAAAAGCGCACTTAAACCATTTATGAACACGCAGTAGACACTGACTCCTCAGGCCCAGAATGGCGTGTTTAAAAAAGCTTATATGTAGAACGTGTGGAAGAAAAGCCTTTAATTGAAGAAGCAAGTAACGCAACCACTTCTCCAAACAAGCTGTCAACAATTGGACCAAGTGCCACCCACACTTGCCGAGCGTTATACACCTTCTCGATTTCTCTGTAAAGTTTCCCTACATTCCCTTGCCACCTGGCAATGCTCCCAAAAGTCCCTGGCCCAGAGATGCAGGAATAGAGTTTAGCAAACTATGAACCATATCCTTGGACAATAGCAGAATATGTTATTTAGAAAATAGACTGCAGTGCCTTGTAGCAATGCAAATACAAGCCCAGTTAGGGCAACAGCTACTTTTTAATGTATTTTTTAATGCAAAATGTACACGAAACTTTTGTTCTCAAAGCGATATTGGGTGCTCGCACAAAGCGACATTTTGATAGCACAAAGATTGCGATTATTTTACAGTAATCTTTCAGTGGATTGTAAAATGGTGTGTTTTGTTGTATTTTGAAGTCCATATAGTAGCAAGAACGTTTTAATCTGAACTATTTAACTCCTCTTGAGATTTCCTTTGAAATGGCTCTGTACAATTGCATTATTTGTTGAGCCTTCAGTGTAGCTTTTGTTCCATGTCAGATGTCGTAAATTGCAATTGGTGTAATCAATTGCGATATTATGCAGAGATGTTTTTTTCTCTTGGTTCAGTGCATTGAAGGTGCTGGTGGAATGTCATGACTTACAAAGCTAAATACATCTATAATTTTGCCTGACATAAAAAAAGCGCAAAACCTCTTGAAACATTTATTTGTGAAAACTTGGATATTTTCTATTCTGTGCTGACCTTGAGTTCTAGGAAAAGGTGAACACTTATACTGCTTTCATCATTTTAAAGCCGCTGTTAAACTTCCGCCTTCAAGTTCCTACTCATCACGAATCCCAAAGCACAGATCCATCTGTGTTCTGGCCTGCTTGTCATCTCCCCATACTGTCAGATCCTTTCACTACAAGCTCCATCTTGTGTCAGGAGTGTACTGTTCTTATCCAGTCATCTTTCAGGGAGCATCAACCTGTCTTTGCAAATGTTTTTTTTATAGCATCTGAGCACCGAACCACAATTAACCAAGGCCTTGTGAAAAAAGAAAATACTGTGCTTCCTTCTTAATCATAGGACAACTTGAAGATAGAAAGAAGCGAATATGTTTCTGCAGTGATACTTCACAAGCTGTGATTTTTTTTTTTTATAATGGAACTGCAACATTTCTGTTTCCTTTGTCGTATAGTTTGTCGATTGTGGAAAACAGTACTGTCGTGAAAGAAAGGAGGGCATGTTCGAAAGATGCAAGTGAAGGAGGCACCTCCAGGCCTGGTCCAGGGACCTTGGGATGAGGGAAAGGGTGCGGCAGCATCTTTCTCTATTCTTCTTAATGTGTCTGATGACATCAGTGCGTTCCATGATTTTGTTCATTCATTTATTGTATTGATGCATCAACAGTGTTGTTTTCAGGCACAAAAAATAGGTGCAGGAAGAAGACTATATACCTTGATATACATATTATTGGTACTTTTCTAACATACACTTGCGATCTTACTTCCCAGGCATTATTTGACACAATCTCCTTTCCCTTCCCCTTTCTCTTTCCTAAGTCCCTTTCTCTGCATCTGTTTGCCCGCTCTGAAGTCCAAATTGTCGTTCAAGTTTGCATTCCGTCCATAGTAGTGTCTCACATTTCTGGTGGGCACACCTCTTTCCACACAACTAAATCGTCTATGTTCTGAAGTGAGGCCGTCGTTCAACTCCCACAAGCACATTTTCAGACACTGACATTATTAGGGTGGTTCTATAGAACCTTCTGCATCCGAAGACACTCCTAAATGTTTCCAAATAATTAACTTCTTTGTTCATATGATGTATTTCCTATTAAAGGAGCCCTGCCTTAGGATGTTCTAAAATATGTTCATGCTGTCACCTATTTTGGATTTTCAGTGTCATAAGTCGAGTGCTCCTAAAATAAACCCTCTATTTTCTCTGCTCTGCAGTCAGGGACACTAGACAGGTTCAGAGGTGTAACAGAGCTACTCCTAGCTCTCTGTACAGTTTGACCTGCATTTAGTTTTCCACTAGGAAGCACACAGGATAACAGAAAGATTAGCGCTATGCACACCCTACATGAACTGTATACATGTCCCTCAGTTCCCACATCATTGTGAACAGAGATCCATGTCAACCCCACATTGATTGGAGTGTGTTTCATCATTGCGACCTAAAGCAGTGTGGGGTAGTCAGAGAAATCTATGAATATGTTACTTTCACTTGATTCTTTTACTCATCTTGTTTTCAAATGTCATCAAGTGAAGCCCCGCAAAGTCTCTCTTTGCCCGGAGCCCTCGTCTGCTGAATTTATCTACACGTGTTGAATCTGCCTTTTGATACTTATACTGCATCAAAACTGGCTCAAGGTACTTTCTATTGAGACTTTACCTCATATGTCTGTCATTTTGTAATATATATACTTTTGTTTTGCTTTTACATAGTGCAAAACGTTCTCAGTGGCTGAAACCATGCCCATACTGCTCACGTCGCTACAAAAGCGACGTCTCATGCGCACCAGCGCGCGCGAACCGAGTGAAGCCCGGCAAAGTCCCTCTTTGCCTCTTTGCCTCGGCTGCACTTGTACTTTGCAATTACTGTTTAGCCTCAATGCTTTCCTCTTTGAAGTCCGGTATGCCCATGAATCTACTTCCCAAAGCCCCCCTGCGTTGCCGAGAGCAGCAGTCGCAGTGTCAAGGAAGTGCTTTCTAAACAACACCTCTACCCCAAAAGCCTTCCGGCCCATCAGAAAAACTAAATTTGATCATCAAAACCTTTCCCTGCTGGACATCCGCAAATTTTGCAAAGACTCAACAACAACGTCTGCACCCTCTGCCGCTCTCCCGGCTACCTGCAGCAACCATCTGTGCAATGCGGCTGGTTTAAAGTTAAACCTTCAGGTGGGTCATGAAACCAAGGATTCCACATCTGAATGTGTACCGGGCATGGCCTTCATACCATCTGCTGAACGCACTGGTGAGCGAAACGCAATCCCGGACAATAGTCTCCTTGCAAATGTTCCGCCTACCGCGGATTTGATTTTGAATAATGTTTCATCTGTGGTTTCCATATCAGATGTTGCTGTAATTGATCTTAACCCATCGAATTCATGCTTTTTTCCTCAACTGCTTCCAGAAGTCAAAATCCCTTATTTGATCAAAATCCTTAATTATGTTTTCAAGCAGTATGTCCTCCATTTCAAATGTGTAATTTTGTCTTCCGACGCCACGTAGACCCCTTCCAGTACAAAAACCCTGCACTAATATGCCCTCAACTATGCCCTCTGAAAATGCTAAATTGTTCGAACTTGCCCTCAGCACCTTTCAACTGTCGCTAACTACTTTAGCTAAACTATATGATTCCCTCGATACAAAACTCAGTGTTCATTCTGCACAATTTGATAAAATACTCGCATGGCAGAATGACTTTGACACTCGAGCATCTCATCCTGCTCACCCACGACTTCCACACAAATCTAATATCGCTCTTACCAATGCCAATTCTGATTTGCCTAAAGTCTCCCCTACCCTCAATGTGGCTGCCACTCAAACTTCCACCACAGAAATACTGTACATGAGTATCCCGCATTTTAACAAAGTCATAAGTGACCCAGGTCTAACGGTTGAGCTTGTATGCCCAGTAACAGGTCTCACCTCAGAGTCCAGTGATGTACCTAAACAACTTTGTGCTAACCCCACATTACCGAAACCAAGCCTCTCTGCTGAGTCTGCTCCTCCACCACCGATGAGCGCTAACCTTAGTCAAGTTCATGGCAAGCTTCCCATGAAATCAACATATACCATTTTCTCCAAAGATCAAAAGGCTAATCCTATAATTACCTCTAAAGTTAAACTTCTCAAAAATCAATCTAAAGAGAAAAAATCCATCTCCACCAAAATGAAGCGATTCATCAAAAAATTGACACTACCCATAAAAAATACAATTACTGCTGCTCGATCTGTGACAAAAAATACCAACAACCTATGATGGATAAGCCAGCCAAAGTCACAGGTGAAGTTGCCAGTGCCCCTGTGCCCTATGCCCCTCTGGATGCTTTAGTCAAGGAAGCTCTCGCATAAACACCGCCCGTTAATGGCATCACTACTCTGCTTCCAGCACAAACAGCTATGGGGTAAAGACATCTACTGCCCGCTTAGTGAGCCCCAATGACTTTCATCGGCAAGCCATCAGGCAGGCAGTTGATGCTTACATGAGCAATTTATGCCTGAAACCCACCCCTACTGCTGCTAAACTAGCTTGCAATACACCCATTCCAGTGGTCCCCACGAATTCCAATGAAAACCAATTTGAGTCACTGTCTGATCACATACCTGCAAGCAATATTATAGATCCACAGGTCTTATTGACCCAAGTTACGCCAAAAACTTTACAACTATTGAAATCAGCAATTTATACAAACTCACAGTCAGTAACAACAGTTCCTAAAATTCGTAAAGCTCTTTCCTCAACAACAAATGCAATCCCAAAAAATTCCAACAGGAAATCTCTAGCAAATTTTTACTTGAATTTAACTTGTAAGCCAAAGCCTTCTGTTCAGTATGATTTAAATCAGAGATCAGTTTTAGCTATTTTCTCCGATGTTCCATCACTTGAAGACATTCATAGCTCAGATATTGCATTGATAGAATTCCTTTCCAAAGCTAATCTTAACTCCATTAGAACATGGATAAACTCATGGGCCATCCAAAACATCATATGGACGGCAAAAAGTGATCTGCTTTCCCTAGGTTTTGTCCTTTGGACTGGCACACCAGAAATTGAACAAATCCTCTTGTAAATCAACTTAGTGCTCTTGTCGATCTGCCTCCCAATCAAATTAGCTAACACATGTCAAAAATACTCAACCCATTTTTCTCATCAGTTGGAATACCGGAGGCTTCTCCCATCTCATAAACAACAATCGTAATTCACTTCTTCAATATAAGATACTCATGTTTCAAGAAACATGTATGACATCGGTCCCCCTATGGGACAATTATGATGTTTTCCTAAATCCAGCTCATCGTACGACCTCTGGTAGACCCACATCAGGCTTATTAATAGCCGTCAAGATCGACCAGGGCACTACTACCCAAGAATGGAGGTACCCTAATCAACATATGCAATTGATAAAACTGTGTATTGACGACACTGACTACTCTCTGCTTAATGTGTATTGGAATCCCGCGGGAATATCTGATGAGGGCTTCCTTAAAGATTTGGCCGATTTGTTAAACCTATCTACATGAGACTCATCTGTATCCAACATCATTGTTGCAGGTGATCTAAACCTCAATTGTACATCTCATCTGACTACTACCGACATTTCCAGGTTGACAAAATGGCTAGCCTCTTCTTCATATTATAATCTTGTCAAACTAAATGGATCCTTCTCATCAGATGTTCCCCCGCATCCAATGTGAAAAAGAGGGCTTAGTACGTCCATCATTGATTATGTGTATGTCAACGCTCAATTCTTTCCCAGTATTGTGGACTTTTATGTTGTTGAAAATTCCAACAGTGATCATAATCAGCTGGGGACGGAATGGTTGATCCACAGAACAACTACAAGGAAGCCCCAGGTTCACCCCCAAGACTGTCTAACTCTGAATAATGGGGGCAATCACCTATGATGGTCACCCAATTCCCTCATTGAGTTCAATCGATTCCTGGAGACTCAATCGCAAGGGTAGACACCAAACCAATCTACTAATTATTCAGATTTGATGCAACGTTTCCAATCTCTCAATTTCCAAAATAACAGACTAGGTCAGCTGGCAGGTCGCCCAAGGCTCCATATTCCCAATTGGGAAGTAAAAACCCTCAAAGCCCACACTCGCCACCTAAAACATCATGCCTTAAATGAATCTCTGACAACCAGAGCCTCGTCATTAAGGAGCATAAAAACTCGACATAAGAATGCATTAAGAGCTTTACGAACCAAGATCTACCAAGTAGACAGCGAAACAATGTTATCTGCTCTGCATTCTAAGAATGTTGCTAGATCCTGGTCTTTATTAAGCTCAGCCTTTCACCACCTGCAACCAGTATCCCAAGCAAATAACGTTTCAGAATTAAACTGGATCACTCATTTCTCTAATCTGTTTGCGTTGCCCCCAAATTCCACCATCTGGACCTTGGATATACCCATAACTATTTTCATCTACACTTTGACCTGGCTGATATCAGGTTCTACATCAACAAGATCAGTAAATCAGTTGGCCCTTTGGTCTTTTGAACCAAATCTTTAAACTATTCCCTGATTTATGGGCTCCTATTTTGTTTAAAATGTTCTCTCTAATTAACATCCACCAGTGCCTGCCTGAATCATGGACCCACTCTATAATAATCCCTATTTAGAAGAAAGGTGACTGTTCCTCGGCGGCGAGCTACAGACCCATAGCTCTGTTACACGCGCAGGGGAAAATCTTTTTAAGGATTATCTTGAGAGATTTAAATCAGCAGACCTGTGCCAACAATCTGAGGGATCCTTTTCAATCTGGCTTCATCGATGGGCTCGGAACTAATTCCAACCTCATGGTACTAAACATGTTAAAATCTAAATATGGGGAGAAAAATCAGCTACTATATCTAGCGTTTATAGATTTCAAAGCTGCCTTTGACTCCATCGACCGTCTTATACTGTATCACAAACTAGTTCAATATAACTGTCCAGCTTCGTTATTAACCTTCATCATGTCTTCTGCTATTAAAACATGCCGAGGCCTAAAGCAAGGCTGTATTTTAGCATCCTTCATTTAATCTATTTTTGCTTGATTTGGGTTTGGCACTGCCCCTAGTTCAATGTGATCCCCCGAAATGAGGCCATAAATCCATTTGTCATCTACTTTATGCAGATTACTTGATACTTATATTACAAACACCCATGGGTCTGCAAAAATTACTTGACTGCCTCACCACATATGTGTCTGTCAACAATTTGACAATTAACACTCAAAAGACCCAAATTATGGTCTGTAAACCACATGGAAGATCTAGAGTGAAAACATATAACTGGCACTTGCATAATGTTTCTTTGATGAAAGTCCAGCAGTACAAGTATTTGGGCATGATCATCCAAGCAGTGCCAATAACCTATATAATGGATGGTATAATGGATACAAAATCTCAAATGCTCATATCACAAGCTAAAATACTCAAAGCAAAGTATGGAAAATTCACGATGAAGCACATCTTACAGTTTTACCACCAGAAAGTGATACCCACCATAATTTATGGAGTAGAAACTTTAGCACCTAGAGGGACCAAGTGGTGGGTCTCATTAGAGGCCCGCTTTTGGACGCAATTGTTGCACTTGCCCAAGAGTACTCGATTCCATTAATTCGTCATGAGCTGGGCCTTCTTTCTCTGGAGTCACAAATCACATGGAAAATGTGTGCCCTGTTCAGGAAATCTATCTTGGGAATCACAACTCCCGGGACCCTAGGCATCATGGCTTTACATCTACTAGCACAAGATCATACATTTACCAAATCCTGGTGTAACTTTACATTGGACGCATTAGCTGATGCATCTATCTCCTTGGATTTGTTATTATTTAATCCGCAATGAGCAAAACAAAAACGATAACAGTTTGACTGGATTAAAAACCGTACCGAGTGTGAAAGATACAAGTCATTTGATTTGCAAGTGTTTGGACACAACCAGCTGAGATTACGCAATATCTGAGATTTCGTCTAAATCTTTGGCTGACTACAGAGATCATGCCTAAACGAAATTTGATCCCAAAAAACCTTCACTATTGCCACTTTTGCCTAAATAAGTCAGAGACGGAAACTCTAGAACATTGTCTAATATATTGCCTCATGTTATCCAATCAAAGGAAAGCTCATTTTAAAAAACATATTGTATGAACATATAGCAACATGGAAGCAACTAATATCTGGCAAGCTATATATAACAGCTCCAAATTGGGCATGCGTGTGGCAATAGTGCACTTTTTGGAATCAATGTTTCAAGAATATGCAATTGAAAAGCTGGCTACAAATTAACAGGCCGATTCATGGAATTAATGTGCACCGGAAAACGCAGTGCAAGCGTGCGAATTGCAGCGCAAGCACGGAAATCTCAGCGCAAGCATGCGAAAGCCGCGCACATCGATTCATGGAAGTCCGTGCGCGTGTAAATCCTGGGATGTACACTAAAATCCTGCTTGGTGCACGCGGGGGCACACGTCATCAAACGGCTTGCGATACGCGCACAGCGAAAGCGCACATAGCGCGGCGCACACAACAAAAGTGGGCGGAACAAGGGGCGTAACACGCGGAATGAGGAACAACACGTGAAAATGTGGGCGTTATGGGGGATGTACAGGAGGTAAATGCGTGGAACGCCCACACGCGCGCCTACAACACGTATTCATGGAATCGAACACAGGAAACGCGTACGCCAAAAAAGACGCGCTAATCCGGAAACACGTACGCCAGCAGGAAGTAGGCGTTCTCGGCCCAGCGCAGCATAAAAGTGTGTGCAAATAACAAACAAGCTGAGACGCTGCAATGAGTATACCATTCCTCGCAGCAGTGGTCGTGGGACACCACCGGAGGAGGAGGATAGATAGCCAGGCCCAGAATTTTTACACCCAGGACCAGCCTTTTTGGGATGCCTGATGACCAGGTGTATGGGAGGTACAGGTTCCCGCCACACATAATACTCGACCTGGTGAGTGAGTGGGAGGATGACCTCACATCACCCACCCTGTGCTCCCAAACACTGAGCCCCTTGGAAAAAGGTGCTCAATGTACTACACTTCTTTGCCACTGGTTAATTTCAGCGGACAAGTGCCATAGCGGGGGGGGGTGTCACAGTCCACGCAGTCACGCTGCATACACCAGGTGTTGGACATCATGACTGCACGCTCTTCAGTCCGCAGGCACATATACATGGCCAGAACACCTGCAGAAAGGCAGGCTGCCGTCCAGGACTTTTACGGGGTGGCACAGTGGTAGGTGCCATTGATTGCACCCATTTGGCACTACGTCCTCCCAGGGCAGCTGAGCACATCTATAGAAACCGCAAGCACTGGCATTCCATCAATGTGCATGTAGTATGTGATGCCAAGGGAATCATCACCTCAGTGTATGCCAACTATCCAGGGTCCACCAATGACAGTTTAATTTTCAGAATGTCACCCCTAAACCGGGACCTAGAAGCTGGGCGGCATGGTGATACATGGCTGCTTGGTGAGTATAAATGCCTCTGCACATGCATGCATGTCAGATACTGAGTAATGTCACAACCCCACTAATGATACCCATCATCACCTCCCCAGGGGAAACAGGCCACAGACAATATGCTCCCAGAAATCAATAACAAACAGCACACATGAACAAATACTTACGAGCAACACAATACAGCAACACAGGATGAAACAGTGGCAAAATATGACAGTACAAAATCAAAGTAGTGCAAGTCTTAAAACCTGAATAAGCCAGCACATCAACCCTTCCAACTGCAGAGTGTTGCTGTCAGGCAAATGTGTCAGTGTACTGCATACAACATGAACTGCATCTGCAAAGGAGACGGCCTTGTGAAGACATGAAGGATGTACCTGTGAATAAGGAGGAAGACATGGATGCACAAGCACATATCAATACACCATGCAGTGTTCAATACAACAACATTCTCCACTAGGGATGTCCACACAGTTTTCACTACAGACTGCCCACACAGCTCATGGGAGCCCAATGTCACTGTGTAAGTCACTGTCACTTGGTCACCCACTTTGCAAGCCCATGGAAAGGAGACGCAGGAGGGGTGTGTGTGTCACGAACCCAAGCATCTAACCCCAAGACAGGACAAGCCTGCATGTGCCCAGCTGGAATACACAGTAGATGCCCATGGGAGCCACACAAGGCAATGTACTGTAAAAAAAAATAAAAGAAAAATGGCCATGTGTGGACCGGGGGGCGAGGGGGGGGGCCACCCAGGAGGTTCGAGGACAGTGTGCACACCAACACCCACCTGCGTGGATGTTGCAAAAAACAAAACAAAAAAAAAAAACCTCCATGGGCTCATGGCCTGCACGGCTACGCCAATGTGGGAGAACTGCTGCCGCTCTCTTCACCATCTGCTGCTACATCAGGAGGTGGCGGTGCTATGGGAGGCAGCCCTGGTATGGTCCTCCATGGCAGCAAGCATGCGGGTGTGGAAGGTCTCGTTCTGGAGGATGATAGTACGGAGATCCCCATGCAGCACCTCACGGGTTGCCTGCATTTCTGCACGCATGGCCTTGCGTGATGCCCGGATCTCCTCACGAGTTGTCTGCAGCTCAGCTGAGAATGAACATGTGAGCTGCTCCAGCTGCTGATCATACCTAAAATTTCTGGAAGCCTCAAGTTCACCCAGAGTCTCCCTGAGGAAATGGAGTTCTAACCTCAGGGCTTCCCTGTGGCCCT
Source organism: Ambystoma mexicanum (assembly GCF_040938575.1). NCBI lineage: Eukaryota > Metazoa > Chordata > Amphibia > Caudata > Ambystomatidae > Ambystoma > Ambystoma mexicanum. The sequence continues at coordinate 478,726,243 of NC_090926.1, forward strand.
GTGACTCTACAGATATGGCTTTGCGCAGAGTCTCCAATGCCGCCCATCGGTCCCTGTTGGACGCCAACATGTCTTCTCTGTGTGATTGGCAAATGGAGTCTGTTGCCTGCTGTTGTTGCTCTATCTGCCTTTCAGGGGAGGGGGAGAATGAAAGTGGCCACCCTCTCCATTGCCTGAGCCATCATTTCAACTGATGTTCCCTGTTATGCTACTATACTGTTTGGTGCAAGGCGATCTGCACCTTGCTGTGCTGGCACTGCCTGAGGCTGCAGAACTGCATTCCCCCTCTGATCTGCTGGCCCAGGAACAGGATCAGATGTTGTGGAGACATCCAGGATGGTGGTCTCCACAGAGAAGGAGGAGCCCGCTACTGAGCCGCACATGGGGCCTGGTGGCGGTAGTACGGCTGGTGCAAGTGGTGCAGTGCAGGGCCAGGGACAGGAGGCAGCACAGGTCCCCGCGGAGGGGCCTGTGCATGTCGCTGTCCTTGACCCCGTGACTGCACCACCATGCACAGCAGGGATGCCCCATCCCAGGCCCGTCCCCAAGTAGGGGGGAGTGCCACGTCATCTGCCTCTCCACTACCTGCGGATGAGGGGTCCCACGACCGTATGGGCCCCGTCCTAGTTGGTGTCGCGTTGCGCACGCGTGACATTCGTGATGACGTGCGTGCTTCCTGGGTTGAGCACGCACGCCATCACGAACAGCAGCATTGCGACGTGGCACTGTTGGGAGGGGTCCTGGTTGGTGGGTTCCTACATGTGTCGCGCACTCTGGCGGACCTCTCCTCCTCTGTGGGGACTATGCGCCAGTCGTTCTCCCTGCCGTCTTCCGGCCCAGATTCCACCAGGGCCCCCTGTGGACCTGGCCTGACCAACACAGCCAGCTTGGTGGAGATCCCATCCCTGCCACAGTCGGGAATCGGCGGTCCAGCAGGGGTGGACACTACAACAACTGGAGACCAGCTGATGGAGGATGTGCAGGCATCATCGGACAGGGCACATGGACAGAAGCAGCATCAGCAGGCTCTAGGTGGGAGGAATGATGACTCGGGGCCATCGACATCAGAGGGGCAGGCATCGGCCAGAGGGCAGGAGAATCCTGGAATGGGTGTGTCTTTCGTGTGGTTGCGGTTGGGCCAGCGTACAGATGCGGAGCAGCGGCGGGCAGAAGAGGCACGGCTCACAATGGTCAGGGTGGAGAACTCCATGCAGAGGGCACTGAGGCGGGCCGAGTGCCTCGAGGCCATTCGCAGGGAGTTGGAGTCGAACATGGCATCGTCCCCACCCACCTGCAGGGGTGCTGGGGGACATGCCTCAGGGCCTGAGCCTCACTCCTGGGTGGGTGGGGGTGCTGGGGGACATGAGTCGGGGCCTGAGCCTGACTGCTGGGTGGGTGGGCGTGCTAGGGGACAAGAGTCGGGGCCTGCTGGCAGGTGCCCCTAACTGCTGGGTGGGTGGGTGTTAGGGAGAATTCTCTGTTTAGGCTGCATTTCCGGAGTTTGTTTTTTTCATCCTGCCAAGAGTGAGACTCTTTTTCTCGCACTCTTGGACATGAATGTGTGTAATTCCTTTGAATGTCAATGTGTTCTATGGGCTATGGGGTCTTTTACTCCATAGGGTCTCATATGTTTTGCTATGTGTGTTACACCGCACCCTCCGTGCCGTAACACTGGGGCGTCCTAGCGGACCTCCACCATAGACTCCATACCCGGGGACTGACTACTGTCTCCCCGGGAATGTAAAGTCACCATTGGCTTTACTAGACCTAGTACAAACCATCCTATTGTGGACGTACTAGTAGGGGTAATTTGATTACTCCTGGGTCTGTTATTCGAGGGGGCACTGTCCCGTCCCCCCTCGTCGAGTTTTGGCTGGTGGCAGTGGAAACTACTTGTTATATTCGACCCCGAATATAACCCTATGGGATTCTTCCCATTGTTTGAGGTTAATACTTTTTCTTGTTAATCTCTAACATACCACCAGTTTATTTATCTTAAATAAATCTACCGGTTGGTATTTTCTGCCAGAACTTGGTTTTTAAAATGGCGTCTGTGTTCGTCTCTGTGACTCCTAAACCAAATGTTGAGCCCTTTGTTCCACTTTTGGTGGGCTTCTGTACAGAGGCCCTCCAAAGTGGTGCCATTCTGTCTGGGTAACCACAGGGCGTGTGGGAGGGGGTTTAGGCCATGCCAACTCAAGTCGCACTCTGGTGTGATTGGCCCAAGTGGTGAGCCACCCCGCTCACCACTTAGCGTGTTTTGATTGACAGCTAGGCTGAATGAATGGGGGTTTTCTGCATAAAAGCAGGGCTTTTGGCACTGGATCTTCAGAAGTCGCCACAGGACCTAAGAATCCGACAAGGGTAACGCTGAGCTGACCTGCAACGACGACACCTCCGGTGGAGCCCTGCTGAACCGACTCACCACTTCCCGATGACAGAGGAGATCTCCCCGCCGGAGAGTCTTCTTCCCCTGACTGGTGGGAACAACCAGTCCCCTTTGCTTTTTCTTCGTTCTAGGACGTAGGAGTCGAATTGCCCGTGCAGAGCACCCCGGCAACCGGATAGCCACTACCCCTGTACCACGACCAAAAGGTGGTGCCTTTTGACGGAGCACTCCGTGGCTGGTCTCTTCCCTGGTGGTGCAACGATCTTCAACTTTCCAACGACGACGAGATCATCTCTTCCCTTGGCAAAGACCGGACGTGCATCCACCACCAGGAACAACTGCCCCCGCCGGAGCTGTCTCTCCACAAACAAGGTACCGTGTCCGCCTGGCTTCCCTTTTTGCCAGATAGAGTGAGGTGTCTTAATCCTCGCCTCTCCATTGGGTCGCCTCCAAGCTTTCTTAACTTTCTGTTCTGAACTGGTCCAATCTTCCTATAACAATTTGCGACAAAGACTCGAAGTGCATTTCCACTGTGATACTTTTTGGGACATATCGCCTTGCCTCTCTCCGAGTGGGCCTGGCCTCTGAACTTTACGATCTACAGTAGACCCTGCCTTACTTGCCTTGCATTTGTATTGGTACCGAGTTGATTTCATAACCTGCCTTCTTTTCTCTCCCATCCTAACGAATACTAGAGTGCCATCTAGGTTAAAGCATTCACCTCTGTCTGCAAGTAAGTGGTGCCGTTGAACCTAGACTTGTTGAACTATTGTTAGGGGGATTGATCTGCTTATAGTAATTGTGAGTGAAGTTGTTTGCCGTATTAGTGCCAGAGTGTTTTCCATAGATGTGTTGTTATAAATAAATACCTATATATCTTTACACCGAAGCTCTGTTCGTGTTTGCTTGTTCTACTGTGTAAATTGCCCTATTTTGTATACTCCACATACTGCCTAACTCTTCTTGAGGGAAGTCTGACTGCTCAGCCACAGCTACCAAGTGAATCTGTGTGGTACAGACTGCTACCAAGTGGGTTTACTGCCAAACACCTGTAGTCCTAAATCTTTTGCAGTGGTCCCAGAGGGAACTGCACAGGTTTCCGCCTAACAGTGGGGGTGATGGGGGACATGAGTCAGGGCCTGAGCCTTACTGCTGGGTGGGTGGGAGTGCTGGGGACATGAGTCTGGGCCTGCTGGCAGGTGCCCCTCACTGCTGGGTGGGTGGGGGTGCTGGGGGACATGAATCGGGGCCTGAGCCTCACTGCTGGGTGGGTGGGGGTTCTGGGGGACATGAGTCGGGGCCCGAGCCTCACTGGTGCATGGGTGGGGGTGCTGGGGGACATGAGTCGGGGCCTGCTGTCAGGTGCCCCTCACTGCTGGGTGGGTGGGGGTGCTGGGGGACATGAGTCGAGCCTGAGCCTCACTGCTGGGTGGTGCCCGTCAATGCTGGGGGTGGAGGTGCTGTAATACACAATCGCGTGTGGAACTCCACGCGAACCCCAGTAATACACGTACCCCGCTTGCACAGGGCCAATCGCGTGTGATTCTCCACGTGAACCCCAGTAATACACATACCCCACTCGCACAGGGCCAATCACGTGTGGAACTCCCCGCGAACACCAGTAATACACGTACCCCGCTCGCACAGGGCCAATCACGTGTGATTCTCCACGCGAACCCCAGTAATACATGTAGCCCGCTCGCACAGTGCCAATCGCGTGTGGAACTCCCCGCGAACCCCTGTAATACACGTACCCCGCTCGCTCAGTACCAATTGCGTGTGATTCTCCCCGCGAACCCCAGTAATACACGTACCCTGCTCGCACAGGGCCAATCGCGTGTGGAACTCCCCGCGAACCCATGTAATACACTTACCTCGCTCGCACAGGGCCAATCACGTGTGATTCTCTCCGCAAACCCCAGTAATACATGGACACCGCTCGCACAGGGCCAATCGCATGTGATTCTTCACGCCAACCACAGTAATACACGTACCCCGCTCGCACAGGGCCAATCGCATTTAGAACTCCCCGCGAACACCAGTAATACACGTACCCCGCTCGCACAGGGCCAGTCGCGTGTGAAACTCCCTGCGAACCCCAGTAATACATTTACCTCACTCGCACAGGGCCAATCGCGTGTGGAACTCCACGCGAACCCCAGTAATACACGTACCCCACTCGAACAGGGCCAATCGCGTGTGATTCTCCATGCAAACCCCAGTAATACACGTACCCCGCTCGCACAGGGCCAATCACGTGTGGAACTCCCCGCGAACACCAGTAATACACGTACCCCACTCGCACAGGGCCAATCGCGTATGATTCTCCATGTGAACCCCAGTAATACACGTACCCCGCTCGCACAGGGCCAATGTGTGTGGAACTCCCCGCGAACCCCGGTAATACACGTACCCCGCTCGTACAGGGCCAATCACGTGTGATTCTCCCTGCGAACCCCAGTAATACATGTACCCCGCTCGCACAGGGCCAATCACGTGTGATAGTCCACGCGAACCACAGTAATATACGTACCCCGCTCGCACAGGGCCAATCGCATGTAGAACTCCCCGCGAACACTAGTAATACACGTACCCCGCTCGCACAGGGCCAAGCGCGTGTGAAACTCCCTGCGAACCTCAGTAATACATGTACCCAGCTCGCACAGGGCCAATCGCGTATGGATCTCCCCACGAACCCCTGTAAAACATGTACCCTGCTCGCACAGGGCCAATCGCCTGTGGAACTCCACGCGAACCCCAGTAATACACGTTCCCCACTCGCACAGAGCCAATCGCGTGTGGAACTCCCTGCGAACACCAGTAATACACGTACCCCGCTTGCGCAGGTCCAATCGCGTGTGAAACTCCCTGCGAACCCCAGTAATACATGTACCCCGCTCGCACAGGGCCAATCACGTGTGGAACTCCCTGCGAACCCCTGTAATACATGTACCCCGCTCGCACAGGGACAATCGCGTGTGGAACTCCACATGAACCCCAGTAATACACGTACCCCGCTCGCACAGGGCCAATCGCGTGTGATTCTACCCGCAAATCCCAGTAATACATGCACCCCGCTCGCACAGGGCCAATCGTGTGTGATTCTCCCCGCGCAGGGGTGCCCGTGTATTCGGAGGGGTGCGCGGGGAGTTTTACAGGCGTTTTCGTGGTTGGGGGCCTGTATGCTGGTCCACTGGCCTGTGCGCCATGGACAGGATTTGTGCGCTGTGCATGGCGCACGGGGAGGGGTTGGGGGCGTAACTGGTGCTGCTGCAGGGTCGCTGCGCCAATCTGCACCAGGGCTGTAATAGATGTTAAAATCCATGAATACGCTGTGCGCTGAATTCTATGAATTACCCCCTAAATGTACTGATTGTTTTGGATAAATTCTAATCTGACATTTTTTGTCTTTTACCTTTTTTTTATCGACAATCTCTCTTATTCTGATTAATCTAATTCGTTTATTTATTTGGGTAGCCTTCTCTTTTGTTGGAAATGTTATTCTCATTTTCTTTCAATGATAATGATGTATTTTAAGAATCTAATTCTTTATAATTTGATTGCTTTTTTAATGTTTGAAAGGATGATTGTATTATCCAAATCAAATATAAAAAAATAAAAATGTCATCAAAGTGTGATCTTCCCTTCCAGGACAGGGTTCTTTCTTCTGCACAGAGTTGCATTCATCTTTTATTGCCATTCCCTCTGTGAATTTCATTAAGAAGCTCCTTGCGGCAACACCCATGTCAATATAAACTAAGGTATTAGATAGTGCCCTCTGTCACCAACTAGTCTGGGGCTTATTCCAAGAAGCTGTAATGTCTAACAGGAGAGTAAAGTCATGAGGTGGGACAGAGGTTAACATGGATTTGTTGGCTGGGCTGTCCCACATGAGTGCTCCGTCTGAAAGAAGGATAGCTGCAAAACAAATGTCTATTCTATTCACATGCCAAATGTTTTGCAGTCATGACAATAGAGATATAGGAAGATATCACTTCTGAATTTAGAAACAGAGACTTTGTCAATGCCTCCTTCACCTCCAATAGCAGCACCAATCTGCCTGAAACCAGCATGGGTCTCCCCCTTCATCAAAGAAAACTTTCCTCAATGACACCCTCCCCACAAACTACTGACTCATCACCAGTGCCCACATTCTCCTTAAAATCCTTGACCGTGTGGCGTATTCCCAAATTCAAAACGACCTTGAACAACATCAGTTTCTAGGCACCAGACAATCCGAACTCCGACCCCAAACAGCTCCCATGGATTAAAAAATCCCACTTACCACACCCACGACTCGGGCTACCTGGCCATTCTTCTCCTCCTAGACGTGTCAGCGGCATTCAACCTTTTAGACCATGACGTCCTCTGCCAACACCTTGTGGAGTAGCACTTTTTGGGCATATCCATGAGCAAAATGGGATTACCATAATAAACAGTATTGGAGCCAAATGACCGGTGACACAAAGAATATGGCAAAGTACTACTTTATTATTAGTTAAATAAAGTAGAGCAATCTGACTGCCAACGAATTGTAGTCCACACAATCACAATGCAGATTAGTTACACAAAGGCTTTATACCTCTATATGTGTCAGGTATGACAGCATCCTACGTGCAAATAATAAAACCTATTGGGTTCATGGATTGGTTAGGGGCACATATCTACCTATAGAGTTTATAAGTGTTAGTAACTCTATTGGCCGCTCCTTCCCTGTAAGGCAAGCTTCACACTTCCCTCTAACTACGTATAATACTGATTATAGCAGTATAACAGTAGTGGATTGGCTCATGCAACATTGTATACTCATTGTTGCATAGGCCCTCGTGATAGGTTGACATCCTCTCCCAACGTTGGACACTCAGATCACTAGCAGCACGTAAGCAAAACAAAACTCAGGTGCAGAGAACAACATAAAACTACTATCCACACCCAATTAGTCCATCATCTCTCATCAGCAAGGCCCTTCCTCTTTGTAGTTGACCTTAAGGACTGTACTCTATATGAGACTTTTTAGTTTGTGTTGGTACACCAGTATCTTGGTCTGGAGCTTAATGAATAGGCCCTGTTTTCGAGTTCTAAATCACGTGTGAGGAGACCACAATTTTGTCAATTTCAACCTCTTATTTAGTGCTATATAATTCAATTAAGCTGGGTTTCATTACTCCTTTTGGACTCTGGAGACTTGGTGGCTCTACCTCATGTAGGCTTTTCTGTTTTTTTTATTGTCAACACTTGGCACTCGTAAATGTTCTCTCATTTACTTAAACAAATTATGGCCTGTATACATTCCTTATCATCGTTACCTCCTGTTGTATCCTTCAGTAGCTTCTCGCTGTGGCATCTTTGATCTCTGGCCAGCAGATATTATTTTTGCATGAATTGTTTTTTCAGCCTCTGTCAGCCTCTGTCAGCTCTGCAGCTCTGGCCTCTCCTTTAAACTCTTCACTTACTATCAATGAGAGCCTGCAAATCTCCTGCTACCACCTCAGTACAAGGGTACATTTGATAGGGTTGTTTGAGTTCATAACGTCTTTGATACACTCAATATGATATTGTGGTGATACCGGGTGCCATGCACAGTGTCTTCCTGTTATTCATTCAGTATGATGGATGTGAGGGGGCAGACTCTATCAGTGACTTACACGTCTCCTCCTCTACATTGTCCCCTCTGGTTGAGTCTTCAAGGACCTACTCTTCCCCAGTTCTCCTCATATCTTAGTCACACACCTCAGGTCACCTGCATTCTTTATATGTTCATCCACACTCCAGGTCATATGGCAGCACTCTCCAGTTGGTTGGCAGAACACCCAATGCCCTGCATAGTTCTTATGATCTTTAAGGTAACAGAACTTTGTTTCTGAGGTTGCTAGAAGAATTTATTTCAGTCGCTCAAAGGTAGTTTTTTTCGGTCTGTATGTAGTCATCAGTCACAGCAGTTAAATCGATCATTATCTTCATCCCAACTGCTTTCTTTGCTGTGTTCTTGCACTGTGCTATGAATATTCTTATAAGACAGAATCCAAGCAATACGGACACTAGTATTGCTCTAAGTAGTTTTTTGTATGCAGGGTTGATAGCATAGTTAGTTATTGCTTCTGTCAGGGTTCCATTTTCTTCATGAAGGGTAGGTGTGAATGTACAGCAAGAAGGCCCAATCTTGATGCACATGCCTGCTTCCATTTCTGTAATTTAGTCCAGTATATACCTGTTCTGTGGGGCGTCATGAGCCTGCTTGCCCTCAGTTCTTCTTTGATCAAATTAAATCCTTTAATTATCATGTTGATCATTTGTAGCAGCTGCCAGCTAGTATATGTTATGTTATGTTATGTTATTTTGCATTATATAGCGCCTCATATACCATTGGTATGGTCATTGGTATGGTCTACCATTGGTATACTGTAACCATTTGGTGTTTACTGCAGTCTGGATTCCTGCCATGAATATAGATGCAAATGTCACTGCCATTCTGCTGAACAGTTTATGCTCATCTGGATTGTCATGATAGGCTCCTATTGATTTTGTTGAGAAATAGTACCCCCTTTTTTGTCATGTGAGGCAAAAGCGATCACGTCTTCCTCAAGTGTGCATACATTTTTGGGAAACTGTCAATATGGAGATCACTTTGGGGAATCACAAAAGCAGGAACATGTATGATCACTGGGGAACAGGTTCCTCCCCAATTGTTAGGCAGCTGCATATAAGCCTTGAATCCACAGGCCCAATAGCGATCCATAAGCATGGCAGTTCCTCCATGCATTCTTGGTATTGTATTGTATTGTATTGTTTATTTATTCATAGACTATGACTTATATCGTCCAACTAGAACCAGACCTTTGTGAAGCATATTGTCACATTTTCTATTGGTATTATGAACAGCAGTCCTGCTTAATTTTCAACCCATGTTAGTCACTTGGAATACTTGGCCCATGACTTTAGGCATCCACTGTTTACAATTTGCACTATTGATGCTGGTTCTTTCATTTATAAATGCACAGTACATGCTAATATTCCTTCTTTCCATCCTGTACAGGTGGCAACTCATCCATAGACCAATAGCTGAGGTCTCTTCCAGCATCCTGGAAATCCTGGTGTTTCCTGTACATCTGCAAATCTCAACCTCTTCTGTTTGTTTACTCATATTTGTTCTCCAGTCAGGGATGAATATATGAGTGTCTGCCCATCTCCTTCGAATAGTCCTCTTGTTGTGAATACTGTTAGATGGCTGCTGCATTTCACATTGTGTGCAGATATTTCCCTTGCAATTCATGTTCTGGCTGCATTCATAGCCTTCAAGTGATGCAGGAGCATGCATTGCAGCTTTAATCTGACGTTCTCTTCCCCACCTCTATAATGTGTTGATACCACATGTTTTTTTTTTTATTTGGGCCGAATTGTCAAGATATGAATGTATACCTTCATTATTTCCCCAAGATCACTTTTAGATCAGGCAATTTGTTCAGCAATATCAGAAAAATATCACTCATGCCTTTGTCATGGATAGGAAGAGATGTCTCATTCGCAGGTAGTTGACTTGAATTATAAAACAATATCTCTCAAAATGTAAAGAACATAAGAAAATACACACAACACATAAGGCAAAATGTAGTTGTATGAAGTATTGACATAGTATGTAAATGCCACATGATCTCTTTTGGAGTACATGGTCTTCTTGTTGGTGTGCATTTTATATATTGGAAAATTCCCATTTTTATTTTACTGTGTTCACCTTTAGTTATTTTTCTAATTTGTACTTTTTATAGGAAACATTTCATTATGATAGCCGTTACAACTCTACGAATAACAGGACTGTTTTTAGGATTTCTCAAAAATACAATGTTAGCGTGTCGTCACACTAGAGCTGAATAGGTTTGTAATACGTAAACAAAAACAGCATGCAAAAAATGTGTGCAACATATTTGGCAATATAGAATGTATTAAGCATTTTCTTTGTAGTGTTTTTCAATGTTAAAAATAATTTTAATTCAACTGAGAAAGTTCTGGAACAGCTGCAAGTCCATGCATTCCTTATTAGACTTAGGTCATGTCAGTTTTGTTCCAGATTATTTTTTAATCCATTGATTCTTTATGCTTGCCCTTGATAGTCGATTTGGTCAGCATGCACAGAACTTCTTCCCTTGCTGCAACTTTACAGCTATTGGGGTGTCCTCCTCTACTAGGTATGGTCCATCAAAACGGGGCTTACTCCAAGTTCTAAACAAAACTCTTAATGAGAACTTGGCCCCTGGATACAAAAGAGGCTGCTTAAGAGAGTCAATTAAATCAGTTGGTTGGTTGTCTCCCTCCGGTTGTTGATCTGTTGAGAAATAAAAGAAACACTAGCAGTCATATTTTATAAATAGTCATGCATCTCATCACCTAATGTTTTTGCTACACTGTGGATATCAGTTTTTACTCAAGTGTGAGTAGCAAGAGGTACTCTCATACTACATCCAGTCACCAACCCATGAGGAGTTAGGTGGAAATCTGATCCAGGCTGGTTTCTCAGGGCAAATAGAGCAAGTTTTAATCAATGTAGTTATACCTTCTTCAGAGTTATTTTTATTTTAGCTATTCTTTCCGTGAAAAGCCTGTTTAATCCCTCACAGTGGGTGACAGGAAGAGTAAAACATATGTTTTCTACTTAATAGACGAACTATCTGTTCAAACAACTCATTTACTCAATGTGGGCCATTATCAGACCGCAGAAATTCACACACACCCCATGTAGGAAACACCTCACGCACGAGAAATGTAGCACCACATGTATCGTTGGGGTGCATTGATGGACCTGCCTCGATCCACCTGGAAAAGGGACGTACTAGTATTTATTTATTTAATTGTGTTCTAATAACACATCTAATACCATACCTGAGTTTGGTTTCTAAGTGCCGATCCGGGGTTTAAAACTCTATTGCTCTGCGTGGTCTTGCTTACAAGACCAGTGCATTGCCCCTGTGCTATCCTACCTGCATCCATTAAATACTTGAAGCATATCCTCATAATCTGTATGTAGATGCTGAAATGGATTGTTGGGCTTAGCGATTGCTCCTCTCACGTTTTAGCAAGGTGTGCCCTGCTGTAAATTTCTGGCCCACAATGCAACTTACTATAAACTGTGCCACATGTTCTAATAAATTTGGTGTGAACCAACCTACTGCAATTGTTGTAGCAATACTCTCTCTGGTGGCGTGCGCAGGCTAGCGAAACTTCTCCAGCACCATCTTCAATAATGCCGGAGGCATTACTGGCTTTCCAGTGCTATCCTGTCACCATAAAGCCTCAGTGGGGGCTAAAGAACACCCCTGTCTTTTCCATATGTCCCGCTCTTTCTGTGGGCCTCGAAGTTTTTTGCAGGGCCACTGGGAGCTTAAGTACTTTTAATACACTTGCCCAATAAATATGCATGTTGCACTGGTGTGCTGTCTTCATGGAGGCAGCCCCTCCTTTTCCAATGTCACAACCATGTGTGTACGGTTGTCATCACATAGGCGGAGTCATAATACACTCTGACTTACTCATCTTCAAATCTCCTAAATGTGGCAATAAGCATCACTATTTCTGCAGACTGCACTGAAAAATGTGAAGGCAATCGTGCACTTGTCACTACTTCAAATTCACCATTTTTTTTTAATTTCATTGCTGCCATCCCAGTATGCCTTTCACCAGTAATTTGGTTAATTTTTGAAGAACCATCAATAAAGAGAACCCCACCCCCCTTCAAGAGCATTTTCTCTAACATGGGTAATAGCATCATAAAATTCAGTATACGTGGTGGTCATCTACATATTCATCCTTTACAGCTGGTTATGCTATGATTACCACAGGGTTCACTATTCTACATCTAAACTTTTTGACTGCTGTATTTGAAATCATCGCTATGTGTAGACAATGTACTTTTGGGTTTCTCCAATATGGCAAATAGGGAGTGCTCGATAAATAATGTTATTGAGCATCCCCTTGTGAAACTGGTAGCTTTTTCAATTGCGAAAGCAGCAACTGCTAAAGCTTGTTCGCAAGGATAATATCCTTTCATTACTGGGTCTAGAAACCCACTATAAAAGGCTAGTGGTTTGTGTCCATGTTTTGATGTTGTCTTCTATGTAAGTACTGCTATCATCACTTCTCCATTTGCATGTGACAATAAGTAAAACGTTTCACTACAGTCTGGTATACCTAACACTTGGGCTGTGCAAATCGCCCTTTTTAATTCTTTGAATCCATCAGTCATGTCCTCTTCCCATACTATTATACTTTTGCCTACCTGTGCTTCCTTGAGTCCTTTTAAGAGTGGCCAAATATATTTACTGTAGTCAAAGACCAAGGCCCTGCAATAATTGGTTCTATGTTTTTGTTTAGCTTTGTGTAGGTTGCTTTACAAAAAGACAGATTTTCTTTGACTTATTTTAGCCAGCCTAGAAAAAGTTAAAAAGCAACATTGCTCCACCCACCATCCAAACCTCCACCCTCTCTGATGGGATTTGTCTGAAATCGGGGATTTACACCCCCTGAACCACCATCCCTCAGCACCCACCACCTCCCTCCCCAAGACTCCCCCAAAATAAAGACAAACATACACGCAACACACACACGCAAACAGATACCCGTTCTGCCCTGACAGCCCTTCCGGCTCCTGGCATGCCTGTCAACCCCTGTGAGTACTTTTGTGCGAGAGGTGACTTACAGATCGATTTAGAAAGACCACTCTGTGCGGTCACACAGCGGTCTTTCTAAATGGATCTATTTTTAAATCTTTTTAAAAAAAAATATTTATTGACTTAAAACCCAATCATTACATAAGCCTAGAAACTGCTTAATTCCTTACTATCTCAGGTTTCGGAGTCTCACGATTGCTTTCGCTCTTTTGGGTGTCACTTTCTTCCCCTCTTGAGAGATGAGCTGTCCTATTTACAGTACCTCTTCCTGAAAATATTGTATTTTTTCTTTGTCTACCTTGTATCCTTTTCTTGCTAGTACTGTCATTAGTCGAACAGAGTCCTCCGTGCACCTTTCCTGTGTCTCTCTGCACCCCAAAATGTCATCCACATACTGAATTATTGTGATCTCGATTTGTACATTGGCCAATTCCATCTGAAGGACTCTATTAAAGATTGATGGGGACACACAATACTTGTGAGGCAGTCTTGTGTGTTTAAGTCGCATATGGAAAGTAAGTCAAATCCTGGGAGTCTTCATGAAGGGGAATTGAAAAGAAGGCATTGTTTAAATGTATGACTGTGAAATCTTTGGCTTTAACTGGGATGTTACATACTATTGTAGCAGGGTTCAAGACCAGAGGAAAATCTGATTCACCAATAGTTTAGGAGGCAGAGATCCTGAATACATCTCAACAACCTCCTCACTGGGTACACAGCCGTGTTACATTGAGATTCTGATGGCACTAATATTCCCTGCTTTATTAAAGCGGAAATGGTCTTGAATATGCCTTTGTCTGCTTCTCTAGACATAGGATACTTTTTACACATGGCAGAATTGCTCTTGGTTTAAACTTGATCTTTACTGCACCTGCTCCACTTGATAGACCCACATCATATGGAATATTAGTCCACAAGATGTTTGGCACCTTCTCTAAGTCTTCCTGAAAATATGATGGTTTGTTTTGTACCAATGCCATTCTCTGTGGTATTTCTCTATTCTCAATTTTCGTCCAATAATTAAGACTTATGAAAAATATGAATTTTTCGTCTGAATATTCATCTCTAACAAGACTTTATCTGTCAAATATGTCAATCAGTATCCTTCCTTAAGGGCTATCAATGTTCCCCATGCTCTTCACTCATCACCTGTCCATTGAACAACTACTCTTTCTCGATTTACCGCTGCTTATTCCAGCTCTATGGGAATGGCCTGCCCTTCCTCATCATCCATAGGCATTTCTCGTTTAAACAAGAACTCATTAGGTATTCTCAATAGTTTCCCTGTCAGTCTAGGAAGCCATGTCACCTACAAATTTACTCCATACAAAAACTTTCCTGGTTCTAAAGGAACCCCTTGCAATGCTTTCTGGCATGTAAAGGCTAATATAAATTCCCTCACGTTCATGTAATGTATCCCTGCAGTTGAAAACACTATACCTTTGTCATTAAAGGATATTGTCATGTTAAGTTTCGTCATCAAGTCACGTCCTAATATGTTAACTGGTGTCTGCCGAGAATATAGTAGTGGCACTGATCTATCATGTTCACCTATAGAAAGTGGTAATTCATCAGTAAAAGGAACAATGTTGTAGCCCAAGAGAATCACTGTGCATTCATGGCGATCACAAATATTGTAAATGTATCCTCTTGATCACAGGAACAAGTTGCTCCCATGTCCACGTGGAATGAAAATGACTGGTCTCCTAATGTCACCCTGACCCTTGGCTCCTCTGGTGGGTCTGGTGTCACAGATCGTACTGAATACATCACGCCGCTCTGTGGGCCTTCCTATTGTGGATATAAATTCGGTATACACGCATTTCGCCGAGCTATTTTTCAACTTTTTATATTGGGGGTGTTTTGTAGGGGTTGGGGTATGATTATAATAGTAAGGGGGGGTCTGGGGGGAACCCCCCTGAATAAAAATAAAAAAACAGGGTTTTTGGCGATGAAAATTCTGATGATGAAAAGTCCCACATTGAAAAATAGGTCGGCGAAATAACGTAGAACCATAAATTTATCCCTGTAACCATAAAATTATTTCATCCCACTACTGCGTCACTTCCTATCCTAAGTGTAGAAGCCTTTGGAGCTCCTTGGTTTGCTTTCCATTGTGACACTGATGCTTACTGCACCAATGTGTACTGTGGTTGCTGTGCTTGTATTTGTTGTGACTACATGGGTGCTTGCTGTGGTTGCCCTTGTGGCGACTGCATTTGCAGTGTGACCTGCTCTGGCGGGCCTGTCTGAAACTGCGTGTGATCCTGGGCATAATATTCCTGTGGTTCTGTGTTATACTGTGGAGAATCACCCCTTTGTTTTGGCTGAATGTCCTATTCTCCCACAATTCCAGCATTGCTGTGGCTGTCCCCCTTTAAATCCTCCTGCCCCTTGAGGGTTTTTAAATCCTCCTCACCCTCTAGGTGCATTCTCTCTAACTCTTGGCCAAAGGTTATACCCATTCTGATCCATAGGGTGCACTATATTGCTTTTCTCAACTGACTGTACTTTGTGTGTAGTTACACCTTCACCACTCATCAATACTGCTCCTTCTATAGCCAATTTTGACAATTTCTTCTGAACTAACTTTGTTTCCTCCTGCTTTCTTCTTATATTTCTCTTGTAACAATCAACAATGATGCACAATAGTCAACTGTATTTTGGGCCATGGCTTTGCTTCCATTTCTACCTGTTTCTTTATCTGCCGTTGCACTGGCTTGGGCAGTCCCTGACATAAAAAATGATAACAAAATGCCACTATTTTATCCCATGGTTCTCTTCTCAAGATGGCATTGTTCTTGCATCTCTTGAATAAAGGCAACAGGATACCCGCCCTCTCCCATTGTCCTAGTCATAATCACACCCATGCCTATTGTGTCAGGATACTGTACTCTAAGCACCCTCCATATATCTGCCCTGCAATTATTAAATGGTGGTCCATCATGTGCCGTGTTCTGTGCAGTAGGACTCACATATTCTGATCATCTCCAAATGTCATCAGCTTTGTTCCCTAGGATAGATGCCAGTAGGCCTTTTAGGTCACCCACTACTAACATCATTCCCACTGTCATTCTCTCTAATTCATAAATCCATGTTCCCACACCTGCAGCCAAACTAGGTAATTTACATTTTAGATGTTCCTTGTCCATATGTGGCCATGGAATATATTGTAGTCGTCCTCCCCGTTTCTCTAATAATGGGAGTTGTGTAAATCCCGGTCCAAAATCATATCCCCCCTACACTTTGCAAACTTCCAGAGGGGCTAGTTTTGCCCATTCATCTATCTGGCAGTGACCTTAACATGCTTGCATAATGTGTGGACATATTCCCGCGCAATTTTTGTGGTGGTTGTTAAGAATATGGTATTGGCTCTGGCATTTTCTCTTTAGTTTCTTATAAATCAGACCATTTCACTCCTCTCTCTATGTTCGGGTCTATCAAAAAGCTGCATGTGTCTTCTCTACATGCTTTCTTACTCTCCTCCCTCTCTTCGTCTGACATCATTATACCCAAACTGGGATGACTATCATCTCTTTCCTCATCATCAAGATCTAGTCTACTTAGGGGCAGCATTCTATCAGTGTACTATCTGCTCTATTTCCTGTTTCCTTTGGTGAAGATCCTGCCATGCTCCCCATAGCCTTGTCGCTGCTGCTCTCTCTCATCTGTCTAAATAGATCCCCAATCCATTTCCCTTTGCATTATGACTCATTCTCATTGGCCCATGTCTTTACTCTTGGCATCCCTTGCAGCTCCCTGCCAGGCTGTTGTGATCCTCTCTTGTCTTTCCATCACACTCGTGCTTCAGTGGGTATTATACATCTATTAACAATATGATCTATTTTGTCATCTCTTTGTCCCCTACTATTTCTCATTTCTTCTTCCCTTTTCCTCATCTCCCTGTTCTTTTCTACCTCTTGCCTTCATTGCAACCTATGTTCTTTCAATCTCTATTTGTTCTTGTTTCTTCTCTTCTATTCTCTCTTACTCTTTTGTTCTGTTGTTCTTTCTTCCTTTCTCTTCCTTTCCTTTTATTTCTCTTCCCTCTACGCCCTGTCTCATTCCTTTTCCTTTTTCTCTTCCCTTTCTTCTCTTCCTTTAACATCGACAATGCCCTTTCAGTCTAATTTAAGCAGTATCTGTTCTCCTATCCACTTTTTTTGTAATATTGTCATTCAATTTACTTTATCCTTCTCTCTTTTTTGTCTTCTGACTTTCTCTTCTATATATGTCTATCCTTTCTCTTATCACGCTTATTATGTTCGTCACATGTGACATAAGTTTACATTCTTTATTTTTACTTTCTTCCCTGCTGTCTTTGCTATTGTAATTAGGAGGTGCATATGTTGGATTAACATACCCTGCTGCTGATTTAATTCCTTTAGAAAATGCCGTGATTGTCTTCTACTGTGCTGTCATTCTTAGGAGAAGAAAGAGGAGATGACGGCATTACGCCCTCCTATTGATGCTGATTAAGAATCCACTCCTTCTTTGGTGGGTCTTCTATCTCACTCTGGTACATCATCCAGAGTTCTAAAACATCTACACTTTTCTGTAGCTTCTTCCTGTGTATGTAGCATGCAAGTCTGTTATAATGTGTCACAACACTGCCTTTGTCAATGAACCTTCTTGAGGCCACATCATAAGTGTTTTGTTAGTTGTTCCCTTCACCCATTCAGTGTGGTAGTTCCTGATTTTAGGTGTGTATCATGGTAATGTTCTTCATAGATATAAAAGGGGAGTGTCCCCATAATGACAAGTTGCTCTTATCTTTTTTTTATTTGTTTATTTATTTAATTAATCACACTTCAACAATTACTTTGGCCAGCACCATCAATCACTGCCAATGTCCAACAAACTAATAACACCAAAACAATTTCCAAATCTATACAATATCATTTTGTATCTCTCCATTGATAGTTTTTGTCATTTCATATTATCCTTATATTTTGTCAACTTTTACTACTCTTGTTCTTATAATTGTTTAAGCTTTCAACTTATTTCAGTACTCTAAATGCAAAACACATCAATATATTTTACACTGATATTTTTCAAAGTTCCACCAAAACACATATGCACATTTTTTTGACGAGTGTCTAGCCTTATCTTACTGATAGACGTATCTCATCTCTATTTTACTCCATTTAGGAGTCTGTCACACACCCTTCCCTGGCTGTAGCCAGAGGAATCCCTTAAATGATATTCTGTCCTGGAGTGTGGTGGTGTCCCTTCTTCCTCCTTGAGGATAGATATCGTTTTCCCTAACAAATCCCATTGCGTTCCAATTCCCTACATATAAATGTAATATGGACCCTCCCCTTTTATTTGACACTTTCAACGTTTCTATTTACATATGTAATTCAGCTCGAGGCCTTCGTAATCGTCTCTTTCCCAATCAACTACTTTGCCTTCATTCCAAGTGGCACCTGCAGGCACTTGACAGGAATTTCTTAAAAGGGGCACCCCCCAACTGCCTCAGGTCACACGTGTTGTAGCATCGCTCTCCGCAGGATACTCTGTGGTCTTCCAGCTAGTGGTGGAAAAAGTTGAGAATCTGAGGGTCTGGATCAGAATCAACCGCAACACTACCAAATGTGCAGTAGCACTTTTTGGGCATATCTATGCGCAAAATGGGATTACCATAATAAACAGTCTTGGACCCAAATGACTGTGCAGACTCAAAGAATATGGCAAAGTACTACTTCATTATCAGATAAACAAAGTAGGGCAATCTGGTGAACAACACATTGTAGCCCACACACTAACAATGCAGATTGGTTACACAAAGGATGTGTACATCAATATGTGTCAGGTATGATGTTAACCTGTGTGGAAAATAATAAAACCTATCGGGTTCAGAGATTGGTTAGGGGAATATATCTACTTATGGAGCTTATAAGTGTTAGTAATTTTAATGGATGCTCCATCCCTGATAGGCAAGCCTTGTACTGCCCTCTAGCTACATGTAATACAGATTATAGGAGTATAAACAGTAGTGGATTGGCTCATGCAACAATGTTTAGGCCCTTCTGATAGGTTGGCATCCTCTCCCAAACTTGGACACTTGGCTCACTAGCAGCACGCAAGAAAAATGAATCTCAGGTTCAGAGAAGAATGTCAGACTACTACCCGCTCGCCCAATTAGTCCATCAACTCTCATTGGTCAGGCCCTAAGCCAAGGCCTCTTCTTTGTAGTAAAAATATAGCACAAATTTGGCATACTCTAAACGAGACGATAGCGACTCCACAATTGTTGTCCCAGGTACATAACATTTCTGAGTTGGTCAGGGTAGACTATTTTAAGATAACATATGCGAAACCAGTAGCCGTTCCAGGCAGCCGAGAAATAGAGTCTGACTTTCCCTTTCATCTTGACATTGTGAAATCTGATACACTTCACTTCATCAATGTAATTACCCAATCTAAGGTTATGGGGCCAGACAGGCTCTCTAACAAGATTTTTAAACAAAATCCTCCACTTTGGTCAGATATTCTGTTCACATTTATCAACATATTAATCATTCTAAAAGTACCCCCCCTCTTGGAGACAATCTTTAATTGTCCCAATTTATAAAAAGGGTGATTGCCATTGACCAGAAAGTTACAGACCGATTGCCTTACTAGATGCCCCGGGCAATATATACAGTCGTATCATTCTCCAAGAACTTAATGAATGGATTTTGCGAGACCTCAAAAGAGATCCCTTTCAATCTGCCTTCGTGAGCGGGATGGGTACCTCACCAAACATGCTCACTCTCAATTTGCTCAAATCCAAATATTTAGATCAGACCCAGATGCTATAAATGGCTTTTGTGGATTTCCGCATAGTGTTTGATTCGGTTGATCGGCTGTTGCTCTTTGACAAATTACAACGCTATGGGTGCCCCTGCTCTCTCTTTAGTCTAATTAAAAAACGTCATAGTAAATCCTCCATTCAAATTAGACTTACCCTTGATGGATTGCTTTTAGCTACCATTCCTACTGAGTGAGGTTTAAAACGGGTGCATTCTAGCATCCACATTGTTCAATCTATTCCTCTTGGATATAGGACTTAAATGTGCTGATATTATTGCAGATGCTCCCAAACTGGGTTGTCAGAAAATCATCTGGCTACTTTATGCCGATGATCTTATTTTAATATCTCGTACTCCCAGTGGTCTCCAAAATCTGTTGAACAAATTTAATGAGTATGTTTGTGAAAATAATCTAACTATAATTGCTGATAAAACTCTAATCATTATCTGTCATAAGAAATTGACCATTTGAACATTGAATTACAAGTGGTTTCTGTATGATAAAGAGTTATCTGTGGTGTCACAATATAAGTATCTATGGATACCATTTACTGGTATCTCCAGTGATGCCATTTACACAGCGACATTAGATGCAAAATTGTGCATGCTGATGTCCCAGGCTAAAATACTACATTTACTAAACCTCATATAATGACCCTTTTTCAACAGAAGGTCGCTCCGATAATCACCTATGGAGCTGAAACAAGTTTACCAAAAGCTAGATCGTATTGGGATCGCCATGAGGCCCGTTTGGTTTTGGGTCTTCCTAAATGCAGCCCTCTGCCATTATTGTGTTATGAATTGGGTGCTATTTCGTTCTTTAGTCAAGTACTTTGGTTCTGTGCAGTTTATACAGGAAATGCCTCACAGGTTCCTCAACATGGAATATATTAGGCATTCTTGCTCAATACGTATTAACATCATCACTTAGGTTCCCCAAAGCTTGGTCTAATTGTGATCTTGATGCTCTTCTTGATGCTGATATTTCAATTAAACTTCTTTTGATGAATCCAAACAAGGCCAAAATCTCTTTATATCGTTATGAATGGATAAGTACTCGTGATCAGTGCCTCAAATATATGGATTATAATGTCACCATATTTGGTCAAAAAAGCTACCACACTATGGAAACTTATCTAGTCAAATGCCCCTCAATGTTTGTACGATCCCAAATACTTCAGATACGTCTGAATTTATGCCTGACGAAGCTGATTCTGGCCAGAAGAAAAATGATTTCTAAAGATCAGACAGTTTTGTCGTTATTGTAAGGATCAGTTCCAAATTGAAATACTGTGTCACTTGGTGGTTGATTGTCCAGCTCTGAGTACTATTCGTTATAGATATTTCAATAAATTTAGTACATTCCTATGCCCCCGTAATAAGGATGACATTTGGGAATTTTTACTATCTAGTACGAATATAGCAACTCAGATTGCACTTGTACAGTTTGTTAATGCTGTCATACCTCAAGAGATAACATGTTTTTAGCTGTATGAAAGAATGCTCACTAGTTGTATTTGAATTTGAACATTGGTTGTGTGATCTATTTACTTGTCGAAATAAATTATTTTTAGACTTAGTGAAGACACATTTTATTGTTTTCTTTTATGATCCATTTGTAATCGAATTTATTTTTTCCTGTTGTACATTCACGATGTGATCAAATGTTTGTATGTTAAGTTTCATGCTTTCAAAGGTTGAATAAATTCAGCCAAACAAATACAAATAAAAAGATGATTTTTCATGGCTCTGATTTGAATGGGGTAGATCATTCCAAATAGTAGGTTACCCTGGAGTAAATAAACAATCATCTGCCCAAATATTATGGGATGTCGTAACAACAAGACACAGGGCCTCATCACGAGTCGGGCAGTAACGCCGGCGCTATTAGCGCCGGCGGTAATAGCCCTACCGCCAAACCCCCCTGCGCTATTAGCGCCGGATGACGGGTTTGGCGGAAGGGTTATTACCCATTCCCCATTGGGCCCATTTGGGAATTCCTCATTCCCCATTGAGCCCAATGGGGAAAATTTGCGCTGTTATCACCGGTGGATTTCCCGCCGGCGGTAATCGCACCGAAAAATGGCAATTTTGCTGCGGATTGCCCCCCAGCTCAGAGCTGGGGGGAAATCCGCCAAAGCCATGATCTGGCGGACCCTTAAATGCGGCAGTAATAATACTACCGCCACATTTAAGGGTTACCGCCAGACTCGTGATGAGGCCCACATTGTGCCCATAGATCTCAGTGGGTATGCTAGAGGATATCTCACCAAATTGTTCTTAATGAGGCGGATGCTAGTGTATAAGTGGCTCTCTATTCCATAAAATAGCTTTATTTTTATACAATGCCTATCAGTAGCCCGAGTAGTTGTTATAATGCTAGTGCAACATCTCTTCAGGTTAAGAAGAAGGTGGGCTGCAAAATTGTGCAATAACTGCAGATGGGATAGAGTAGCTGGGGCATCTGAGACGTTCAATATTAGCATGATCTAAATGAGCAAGGACAAGTGCTATGGTCAGCCTTTTCGTGGAAACCATCCTAAGAAATCTCAGCATGAAGAACTCTTTTCTTGGTAATTCAGGCATTAAAGTTACCATCCTGCTTTCCCGGGATTTAGTTCCTCATATGGTGCCTATCATATCAACATCCCACTTAAGCTGTTCAACATCTCAATCACCAGCATTTTTCTTTACACTCCCCGGTCATGTAAAAACACAAACAATGGGCATTGTGGTTAGGTCGCTGAGCCTTACTAGTGAATCTCGGCCCTCCAAGTCTCTCAGACCCCTGCGCCTACGTGTATGTCCTCATCAGGGATGAAAAATTCTTAAACAAAAGAAGAGACAATTGATATTTGCTCTCTTATTTATTTGTATTTATTTATTTTTCATTTGCATAGCTCCAAGAGCTAGAGGCATCATGGTACATGAGTTGTGGAATCAGGGTGTCAAAAACAGTAAATAACAGTAAATGCATAAAGTGCACATCATGGAGGTCAGTTATACATATTTGTTAAAAAGACAGGTTTTTCGAAGTTTTTGGAATGTCGAGAGCAAAGGTTCATTTCTGATGGGGTTGGGGAGAGTGTTCCAGAGGGTGGGGGCAGTGAAACAAAAGCTGACACCCCCTGCATGCTTGCAATAGAATTTGGGCATGAGTAATATGTGGCTTGATGAAGACCAGAGGCATCGGGTTGCTGGTTATGTCACAAGGCAGGGGATGAGGTAGGAGACATTGATGAGCAAGAAATAGAGTTTTAAAGTCAACTCGTGCTTTTATGAGTAGCCATTGATGTGATGTGGTCGGAGAGTTTAACACCTAGCACTGCTCTCAGTGCCTTATTTTGTAAGAGTTGAAACTTTGTGATGTTCTTTGACAACCTGTTTGAGGGTGTGGCAGTTGGTGGTTGAGATGACTTTCCTGCTCAAAGATATGACCTGGGCCATTAGGCTGTGGAGGAGGTTAATGCATTTATGAGGTGGGACATGTTAGGTTCAGTGTCAAGGTAAACGCCTGTTGTCTTAACGTGCTTAGATAGCTGGATGGTGGTCCCATCAATGGGGAAGGAGGAGTAGGGAGGGTCAAAGGGCAATGTTCCCTCTAATTTCTTTGAGCTGTGTGTGCCAAAGAATTGTTGTGTGCGTGCTGTTTTTCAGTCATGTGCGCAACTGAGTGATGCACTGCCAGACCGGGGGTGGTCATGGGCGGCGCGGTGGCGGCACGGCGGCGGCGCAGCGCCCCACCAGTGAGCAAGGCTTAGTGATCAGATTCCACAGTGTGCAAGCGAGGAATGCGAATTTGCGGCACAACAAGCTCTACTTCAAGGGACATTTGGGTGCTCTATTCTCCTCCCAAGACTTTAGCTCTTCTGAAATTGTGTCCTTTTACATCTCTAAACATTAGCAAGATCTTTCGTTAGCAAGATCGCTATATGCAATAACAGCAGGTCCAGATCCATATTGTCAAATAACTGTGAATGCAAGCAGACGTCCAAGGCCAAATGATAATATGTTATTGTATAGCACTTAGGCTTAAGCTCTTTTTCATAGAACAAATATGCATACAATATCACCAACCTGTGTTGGTAATCATGTATCGACCTCAGAAGGATGAAAGGCTGAGATGGCCTTACTGGGATTCGGACCTGCAGATCACACACACATCACAGCAGCGAGCGCTCAACCCACTGGCCACTGAGTTATCATATCGGTTATAGTAAAATGAGCAATTAGTGGACTGGATACCATTAAACTGGGCTTAGTGCACTTTACAAATGTCACACTCATAATAAATAAATAAACCCTGTAATGGACGCTAGGTTGCACTAGTTGCAAGTCAGCCCGCCACCAGCAGGCCAATCCTATGCGCCACCTCAGGGGGTTAATTTGGGCCACGTGGGGTGATCCGACGTGGGTCCACAAACCTGGACCGGCAAAAGGAATGATATCAAAAATATGGAAGAAGGCTGCACAAGCACCACTCTATGTAGAACACTGCGGGCTGCATAATGTATGAAGTTCCTTGACTTTATAGTCCGTACAAGAGATATGGTTGCTCTGTCAAGGAGTCGGTTATTCAGGTGTTAATGCTTGTTGACTTGTAGAAATGCCTGCTCCTCTATCCTGCACAGACAATCCCAAAGTGGCACAGTGAATGATATTTTATATTTTAATATCAGGATGTCACCTCACCAATGCCATTTGTGAATGTCATGTGACTGCCAGTGTTTAAGCATAAGGTCTGTTGTAACTTTTAGATCACGTGATCTCCATATGATTAGTAGTGGAGAAAAGTAGTGTTCATTCTACAATACTCTGCCCATACGAGGCCCACTGTTATTTATTTGCAACTGGATTTAATTCTACAGGGTTTTACTTGTCGCACCATTGAGTACTGACATTCCACACACCAGGTCAGGTGGAGAACAATCGTGTGGCAAGCACGGGATGGCTTTATCTCTTCTACACATATCCCCAATTCAACATATTGAGGGTTCATGTGCCTGTTACATTACAACACTCCAGACAACGCCTCTACAGCCAACTTACACAACATCACCACCTGTCCCTGCCCTGGCCCCTTTCGGGATACTAATGTCCCTATGCCCTCAACAAAGACACTGTGGGGTGCTTCCGAACTGCACACAGCAACAAAGGCTAGCTATCATCCGGGGTCATACTGGGCCATGTAATTGTCTCGGGCACCAAAGAAAAAGTGGCCCGCACTTGCAAATGGCTTTTCATTCCTTTTGTGATACTGTTTGAGTAGTACCCAGGGGAGCTTTTTGATAAAGTGACGTGCAAATTGTACATTTTAAAGAATATTTATTCAGCAACACTGGTCAAAACTACTAGTTGCAGCAGAGTAAATTAACTCATCAAACTGGCCCACATGGGCCAATAAGGGTCCCACTTTGGCAAAAAAACGGGCCCACACCAGCATTTTGTGTTTTTGGTTGGCCCCGGACCTATTGTCCTACAGGCTAGTCCCAGCCTGCTCCCAGCACAACTGACTTTTCAGTACTAAGTACTGACACACTTTTTCCCTCATTTTTTTCCCAAACAGTTAGGAGCAAAGAGACAGCATACGCAGGAGCGTCATCAAGGTCAGAGGGCACAGATAAAAGGCACAGGCATTATTATGTAAGGCACAGGCTATGTTATGTTGTGTTACTCGGTCATGCACCGCGACCTGTCGCCACTTGCGTGGCCTCTCGGCGCTATGATGGGGGACAGACATGCAAGCATTTGGATGGATATTCTGTCACTCGAGGCCCCACTTTCAACCTGCTTTTTAAAACTGTCCAACAGCCCCCAACCCTAAAACTTCTGAGGCCGGCTCCACCCCTGCTCCTGCGTGAACCCTGCCACTGGCAACTTCAGAGCTGTAGGAAAGGGGTTCGGGGGGGCCTTCAGCAGGCCCCATAGGACACTTCTGCGGGAGGCCTTCTCGAATCCTGCCGCTTCAGTCAAAAACACAACTATTTTGTAGGTGCTCCACCTGATGAACAGCCCCCACGTGCGCTCAGGCTCCAACACCCCCAAGCCCTAGTGTATCCCAAAAACATAATGAACGCCCCTTCCCCGTCAAGCTCTAGTGCCCCGATACGCTAGTGTATCCTCAAACCCCGATGAGCGCCCCTTAACCCTCATGCTCTAACACCCTCTGACCCCTACACCCTAGGGTATCCCCAAACCCTAATGAGCGCCCCTTCCCCCTCAAGCTCGAACACCCCTAAACCCTGGAGTATCCCCAAATACTGTCTTAGGACTGCGTATCATCCTACGTTTCCCACTTCTCCCCTCCCACTAACCTCACCAAGAAGAACCCCTAATTCCAAACCTGCCAGAGCGCCTGGAGACCATACGAATGGCAGTGGAGCGCTGTATACAGCCCAACAGAACATCTGCTGGCTAAGAAGACCATGCCACGACATCCGCACAAGTCTGGGGTTAGGCGCCTGTGCACTTGACTTGACCCCTCCAGTGAATGCTGGCCCTATTGACTGCAGCAAAATTCAGGAGCTCTGTGTGCAACCAACCTACTCACACGCGTGAGTGACTTTTTCTTTCTTTCACCAATGCATCATGGCTGGACCCCTGAGCTGCTTGTGGCTGGCCCTATTGACTACAGCAAAAGAAATTCTGCTGCACGGCCAGGTGCTCTGTGTGCAAACAACCTGACTCGCCCACTAAACGTTTTCTTTCTTCCACCAATAAATCAGGGGAAAGCACAAACGCAGTCCCGCACTACCAAAAATATTGCAGTCGAGTATCCCACATTTGGGGACATCGCACGGGTCAGCAAATCTGATGTGCAATGGATGAGCCTCACCCTGGGAGATCTGCCTTTTTGATCACAGATGCTCCCCTGCCAGGTAAGTATGAGTTGCGAACAAGAGGGCAGGGGTTGGGCCTGTTCTGGAAGCCCCGCTAAGCGAGGGTGAGAAAGGCAGGCCCTGACCCAGCCCCAGCCCTCCCGGAAGCCCTGAGCGCCTGCAGAGCTGCCTGTCCCATGTGCAGGGTAAGCTCCGGCAGGCAGAGCCCAGCAGAAGGGGCACATTGTAGCACAGTTGCGTTATCAGGCCTTGCTACGCCCGAGATTTGCATAAATTCGGCCCTGGCTGCCAGCCAGCAGGCCCAGTCGGATAGCGAGCATGCCCGGTGCAGTGTGCCCACTGGCCTGTCGGCCCAAAGCGAGCCCATGGCCCTCCTGAGCCGATGGGTCACCCCGCTTAACAAGAGCGTCTTAGGTGGGGTGCTCCCCCAGCAGGATACGGCAACGCCATGAAGGCAAGGCCCGATTGGTGCTCGGACGGGGCCAGCGGCAGCCGGTAGCCAGACCCCCCCCATAAATCCCCAGAAGCTGCTGGCTGGGCCTTCTTCAGGTTGGAGGGCCTGGGCGTGAAAACAGAGCCCGGGCAGGGCAGGGTGGCTTCAAGAAATACCGGGGCACCTGATAGCATGGGCCGCACATGGGGAGGGGGGGCAGCCGGGTGACATCAATGGGGAAACACACCATAGCGGTTTTTGCCAAACCCATTATACCACGAGAGTCCTCCTTACCTTGCAGCACAGTGGCAGGCCGGCTGTTTGCTGCTGACTGTGGCCTGGGTCGTCGTCGCCTCGCCTGGTGGTCCTCCTCAGTGTGGCTGTCCTGTGTGTGGGCAATGGGCTGGCGGCCTCCAAGTTGTCTGGTGGTGACTGGTGAGGTGACTGAGGTCCACTGGTGCACCCCAATAAATCATGCCCAGCCAGGGCCAGGGCCAGGGTGTGTCAGAGGCCCAATAGCATAGTCAGTCACGTACGTCACGCCGTGATGGACCTGGCGGCACAGAGTCTGGGCGCGGGGCGGGCACGAATTTTCATTGGCTCGTTCTTCCGCGGTGGCCCCCCAGCCACCCAGGCACAAGTGGAAGTTGTTTCAACTTTTTAAGAAGTGCAACAACAAATTTGTTGTTACTTCCTTCAAAGTTGGAGCAACTAGTGTGCAATGTAACTGGGCCCCAGGCAGCTCAGCCCTGCAGGCAGGCTGCCCCCCCCCCCCCAGGGTCAGTAGGACTCGGAGGGAGGCGGCAGGTGTTAAAATTGCTTTAGTGTGTGCAATTGCATCAGCCGCCTCCCTCCACAGATCAAAGTAACAGTTCAACTCGGCTGTGCCGGCCCGAGCAGAGCGCGAGCCGAGCACCACACGGCATCGGCCCCCTGCAGGGGCGGCACGGCCGCCCGTGGCCCACCCACCATTTTGAATGATGCTGCTTGCTGCACATACATCTGCATGCATCATAAATTATGATGCATGCATGATGCAATCATCAAAGCAAGGTAACAACATCTAGTGTTACCTTGCTATGATGATGAATTGTGTGCAGACACTGCAGAGTGCAGTCTGCAGACAGTGCCGCCGGTGCCTTCTGGCTCCTGCCCTGCCCAGCGCATCCCAGCCCCAGGCGGCCCAGCCCCCAGGAGTCTGACTTGACTTCCCGGCAATGGGCTAAAAAATAATAATAATAATAATAATAATTTCACCCAGAGTCTGACTTGACTTCCTGGCCGCGGGCTGGGAAAAAAAAAAATCACTAAATGATGATTGGAGTGCGCGGCAAAATAAGCACTATGCACGGCTCACAATCAAAAGGTGCACGGCCGCACAGGCGCGCACCTTACAGGGAACATTGGTCAAGGGTGCTTAGTACATGAGGGGAGCCTACAATGAGAAGCATGTTTTTCTCGTCATTGAGACAGAGGTTGTTGGCCTCCACCCAGTTCTGTATGACACTGTATGTCTAGCGGTTCACTTCGACGGCTTGTGTGTAATTCCCTGAGATTGGCAGAAGGACTTGCATGTCATCTGCAAAGTTAGTACACAGGATCCCCATAGCGTCCAGGTGATCAACGAGGGGTTTGGTGCAGGTATTATACAGTGCTGGGGCGATCCAAGAGGCTTGAGGGACACTGCATGAGATGGGGATGGGGTCAGCAGAGTAGTCGCCTATGAAAACCTTGCATGTGCGCTCACTCAGGAAGGATTTGATCCAGTGAACCGGCTGACGGGAGAAGTGGGAGGAGATTGCAGAGGAGCAGACGTGTACATCACTGATAGACCCCGCCCCTTCACCTCCAATAACAGCAAGACACTGTGCATCAAATACTGCATCTAGTGTATGAGATACGTTATGCACTCAGACATCTGTATCAAATGTACCCACATACTGAGGTGGTAGCAGAAACTGAAGAAACAAAAGTAAACCTACGTATAAGTAAGAAGAAACAATATATGCAAAGAAGATAAGTAACCAGATGAGTAGTGAATGTATATACGTAGTAGAACAAGGTAGATGAGCATATACAAGCTTGCTGCAGTAGAAAACATAACATGGGTGAAGTGTCCAATTTCAACAGATGTACCCCGGCTCTCAATGATAGTAAGCAAAGAGTTTGAAGAAGAAAGGCCAGAGATACAGAGCTGACAGAAGATCAAAAAACAAATTCATGGATGAAAAAAGAATAGCTGCTGTCCTGAGATCAAGGATGACACAGTGCAAAGTTACTGGAGGGTACAAGGGGAGGTAACGAGGACAAGCAACGTAGGCAGGACATTTTTCTCTTAGATTAAGTAAATGACCAAACATTTATAAGTGCCAAGTATTGACAATAAAAGAAACAGAAAAGCCTATGTAAGATCGAGCAACCACGTCTCCAGGGGGCAAGAGAAGTAACGACACCAAGCTTAATTGAATTAAAGAGCCCCAAATAAGAGGTTTATATGGACAGAATCATGGTCTCCTCACACGTGAAAACAAGGCCTATTCATTAAGCTCTAGACAAAGATAGTGGTGTACCTACACTCCTTAAAAGTCCCAGAGAAGAGAACAGCCCACAAAGTCAACCACCACTGTAACTTTCTGGTCGATGGCAATCGCCCTTTTTATAAATTGGGACAATTAAAGATTGTCTCCAAGAGGGGGGGATACTTTGAGAATGATTAATATGTTGATAAATGTGAACAGAATATCTGACCAAAGTGCAGGATTTTGTTTAAAAATCTTGTTAGAGAGCCTGTCTGGCCCCATAGCCTTAGATTGGGTAATTACATTGATGAAGTGAAGTATATCAGATTTCACAATGTCAAGATGAAAGGGAAAGTCAGACTCTATTTCTCGGCTGCCTGGAACGGCTACTGGTTTCGCATATGTTTTCTTAAAATAGTCTACCCAGACCAACTCAGAAATGTTAAGTACCTGGGACAACAATTGTGGAGTCGCTATTGTCTCATTTAGAGTATGCCAAATTTGTGCTATATTTTTATTGTACATCAGAGAAAGCATTTGTTCTCCATCCCTTTGATATAAAAGTGCACAATGTGAGCGATTCCAGTTTTTATATGTCGTTTTGGCTTTAATCAGAACAGACAATCTTAAGTCAAAAGGAAGTGTTAAAGCTCTCCTCTTTTGAGCACAAAATGCTGACTTATTATTCTTGACTTGAATATCGAAGGCATGAAGCCTGCGTTCAGATCTTCTTTGATTAGATGAAGTTATAATAAATTTTTGCATATGGGCGTAATATAGCAGCGCCCCACCAGTGAGCAAGGCTTAGTGATCAGATTCCACAGTGTGCAAGCGAGGAATGCGAATTTGCGGCACAACAAGCTCTACTTCAAGGGACATTTGGGTGCTCTATTCTCCTCCCAAGACTTTAGCTCTTCTGAAATTGTGTCCTTTTACATCTCTAAACATTAGCAAGATCTTTCGTTAGCAAGATCGCTATATGCAATAACAGCAGGTCCAGATCCATATTGTCAAATAACTGTGAATGCAAGCAGACGTCCAAGGCCAAATGATAATATGTTATTGTATAGCACTTAGGCTTAAGCTCTTTTTCATAGAACAAATATGCATACAATATCACCAACCTGTGTTGGTAATCATGTATCGACCTCAGAAGGATGAAAGGCTGAGATGGCCTTACTGGGATTCGGACCTGCAGATCACACACACATCACAGCAGCGAGCGCTCAACCCACTGGCCACTGAGTTATCATATCGGTTATAGTAAAATGAGCAATTAGTGGACTGGATACCATTAAACTGGGCTTAGTGCACTTTACAAATGTCACACTCATAATAAATAAATAAACCCTGTAATGGACGCTAGGTTGCACTAGTTGCAAGTCAGCCCGCCACCAGCAGGCCAATCCTATGCGCCACCTCAGGGGGTTAATTTGGGCCACGTGGGGTGATCCGACGTGGGTCCACAAACCTGGACCGGCAAAAGGAATGATATCAAAAATATGGAAGAAGGCTGCACAAGCACCACTCTATGTAGAACACTGCGGGCTGCATAATGTATGAAGTTCCTTGACTTTATAGTCCGTACAAGAGATATGGTTGCTCTGTCAAGGAGTCGGTTATTCAGGTGTTAATGCTTGTTGACTTGTAGAAATGCCTGCTCCTCTATCCTGCACAGACAATCCCAAAGTGGCACAGTGAATGATATTTTATATTTTAATATCAGGATGTCACCTCACCAATGCCATTTGTGAATGTCATGTGACTGCCAGTGTTTAAGCATAAGGTCTGTTGTAACTTTTAGATCACGTGATCTCCATATGATTAGTAGTGGAGAAAAGTAGTGTTCATTCTACAATACTCTGCCCATACGAGGCCCACTGTTATTTATTTGCAACTGGATTTAATTCTACAGGGTTTTACTTGTCGCACCATTGAGTACTGACATTCCACACACCAGGTCAGGTGGAGAACAATCGTGTGGCAAGCACGGGATGGCTTTATCTCTTCTACACATATCCCCAATTCAACATATTGAGGGTTCATGTGTCTGTTACATTACAACACTCCAGACAACGCCTCTACAGCCAACTTACACAACATCACCACCTGTCCCTGCCCTGGCCCCTTTCGGGATACTAATGTCCCTATGCCCTCAACAAAGACACTGTGGGGTGCTTCCGAACTGCACACAGCAACAAAGGCTAGCTATCATCCGGGGTCATACTGGGCCATGTAATTGTCTCGGGCACCAAAGAAAAAGTGGCCCGCACTTGCAAATGGCTTTTCATTCCTTTTGTGATACTGTTTGAGTAGTACCCAGGGGAGCTTTTTGATAAAGTGACGTGCAAATTGTACATTTTAAAGAATATTTATTCAGCAACACTGGTCAAAACTACTAGTTGCAGCAGAGTAAATTAACTCATCAAACTGGCCCACATGGGCCAATAAGGGTCCCACTTTGGCAAAAAAACGGGCCCACACCGACATTTTGTGTTTTTGGTTGGCCCCGGACCTATTGTCCTACAGGCTAGTCCCAGCCTGCTCCCAGCTCAACTGACTTTTCAGTACTAAGTACTGACACACTTTTTCCCTCATTTTTTTCCCAAACAGTTAGGAGCAAAGAGACAGCATACGCAGGAGCGTCATCAAGGTCAGAGGGCACAGATAAAAGGCACAGGCATTATTATGTAAGGCACAGGCTATGTTATGTTGTGTTACTCGGTCATGCACCGCGACCTGTCGCCACTTGCGTGGCCTCTCTGCGCTATGATGGGGGACAGACATGCAAGCATTTGGATGGATATTCTGTCACTCGAGGCCCCACTTTCAACCTGCTTTTTAAAACTGTCCAACAGCCCCCAACCCTAAAACTTCTGAGGCCGGCTCCACCCCTGCTCCTGCGTGAACCCTGCCACTGGCAACTTCAGAGCTGTAGGAAAGGGGTTCGGGGGGGCCTTCAGCAGGCCCCATAGGACACTTCTGCGGGAGGCCTTCTCGAATCCTGCCGCTTCAGTCAAAAACACAACTATTTTGTAGGTGCTCCACCTGATGAACAGCCCCCACGTGCGCTCAGGCTCCAACACCCCCAAGCCCTAGTGTATCCCAAAAACATAATGAACGCCCCTTCCCCGTCAAGCTCTAGTGCCCCGATACGCTAGTAATATAGAATCTGACACCTAGAATCACCATATGAAGTGTTATTAAACACAGAAATTAAAGTGTCTGCAAATTGTCCCCTCTGTCCACCTGATCCGATTCAATTGCTGGTTAACAATAACCACTCCAGGAGAAATCGAATTAGGGGAAGAGGCTTGTTGGAACACTATGGGCCATTGAGCGCTAAGCATACAATGGTCACTAGCTCGTACAGCTTGTAGAAAAGAGCCTTGAATTCACATAAATGTAATCAATGGTAGCCTTGAATTTACCTCATGTCCATGTGGAATGAGGTGGAATATCTTCTGAAAATGCCCAGTTAAGCATACATAAAGCAGACATCAGATGTTCCCATTGTAATAATTTTACCTTTTCCTTTCCATGCACGTTCTGAAAACAATGAACATTAAGGTTGCCAGCCAAAATGATATGAGAAATGTCAGGAGCCAAAGCAACATAATCCAACATATTAGATACATCATGCAAAAAGTGATCATCCTCAATACCCATCGGGTTCCAATATAAGTTAATTAGAGCATACAAAATAGAGTGGACAGAAACAATGGTGATTTGAGAAAAGGCATTGTGAGCAGAAGAAAAAACAATGCTGAAGCCAGAACTGATTTTAATACAGGTGAGAAGGCTGGACATTGGACCACCTTTCTCTCCTTGCAGTGCTGGCGTGAGATGTAATACATGGTCATGCCAAATAGGTACTTTGGTCAAGCAAGTTTCTTGTAACACGACTATATCAAAAAAATCTAGTTGGGATTCCTTATTATTCATCAGATGACCACAGCCACACGTGTTCCAAGATACCATTGTTACCATTGTTACAAGTCCTCGTACATCCTGTTGCTCTAGTTAACTTCTCGACCCACTTGCAATCACACTTGGAACCAGATTGTACATTTGTGTTTACAGAAGCACTGTTAGTTAACAAACGAGTGGTGGTTTCCTTAACTAATCCACCATCTTGTGGAACATCATGGGCCTTGGAAGGGCCTACTAAGAGTATAAAACCCATTTCATAAAGTTGTGCTTTGGCGCTCCAAATGATATTATGCACAGCTCGAGAACAAACCCATAAAAGTACAGTACTCAAAGTGAAGTTGTTAAAAAACTCAACCTGATCAAAATCACAAGTTCCTATTTCTTCCAGTTTGCTGATATCAGAAAACAACTCAAGAATGCTGTGCCGGTTTAGCTCATATTGAGGGAATGGAGCTGGCCGACAGCCAAGTATTTAAGCAGTGGTATGGTCACCATGAAATGGCAATTTTAATATAGGCTTTGAAACCTGTTTTGATTTATGTGTAATCGGGGACTTAACGCTTTGTTTCTTTTCTTGTGTTTTAGGAAGGAGAGATTGTAGCATGTTCGCTATCTCCGCCCCATGCCCTGCATGCTGATCTTCTTTGATGCTAGGGGAGCAAAAGGGCTGGATTGGACCGGCAAGGGATTCGATTTTTGGAACAGGGCCTCTGTTGCATTATCCTCTCCTGTAAATCCACCATGTTTAACTGAAAAAGTATGGACCGGAGAGCATTGGTTCGAAATTGCTGGGGATGTGGAAGCAGTACGTTGCCCAGACGGCAAGAGGGATGGGGTTCCTATAGTAGGTAAGGTTGTAAATCTAGCCATATAGGCATCAACCTCCTTTCTAATTTCCTGACGTCTCATTGCCTTTACGGCTTGGTCGTCACAAAAAGTGACATGAGGAGGAGCAGCACATCAATCAGGAGCAAATATTGTATGTGTTGTTCCAGAAAGAGTAGATTGATGCTTTTGAACCACTTCTACAAGATCATCTAAAGGAGGATAAGGCAGGGTAACTGATCCACTTGTACATTGCAAACCCAATTTAACTTTACGAGTGCGATTGAGTTGCATGTACTTTTTGGACACTGCTGAAGCAGCCAATTGCGACTTTCTGCTCGGAGCTTTTAAGGCTTTAATGAACCGTTTAGTATCCCCAGACGAGGTGGACTTACTAGTTTTTATGTTCTTAGTCTTTTTGTTATTAGAGGCAGTGATAGCTTGGACCCCTGTTTTGCCTTTGGAAAAAATTGTATAAGCTTTTTTCACAGTGGTTTCAGGTCGTGTGTCTTTATGAGGTAGCGCTGCCACATCCTGGGGAGCAATAAATTCAGTGATTACACCTGTAATGAGCGGCAAAATAGGTGGTATAGTTTTTGTACGCTCAGCAGCGCACAACCAATTCACCAGAGAGGTGGTTTGTTTGCAACTATCAAACATTGAGAAGGAAGTCATTTTTGTGCAGAAGACCACATACGTTTTTCAAGGAAGGCCTCATGATTAGCTTGCCACGCAATAATAGAGGCTATCTAAGAGGCCAGGATGTTAATTTTATTATTTAGGGTTTCAAATAATTTCACAATAGTATGCATAGTGGTGTTCATCGCCTACAGCGCTAGGCCCATAACTTTGCCCATATCTCCAGAGGCAGAATGGGGTATGCCTACGTTGGTTGCTCGTGGAATGGGCGCAAGAAACAAAGCCTCTACATCAGATCTGACAAGGCTAGCGTCAGAGAACACATAGGGGAAAAAAGATAATTTCTCTGAAATAGCTTGGATAGAATAGACAGTCTTCTTGGAATCCAAATCAATGACAGCTACTTCAACAGACAAATTAGGCTCATTTTCACCGTTACACACATGCTCAGCCGCCACCAAATCGCCTCGCAAAACCGCACTGTCCGTAAGTGATATATTACGCACTGTGGTCTGAACTGTATTGGATTCAATGTTTAGAGCAATATCGCGAGTGTGTACACCCAAGCTGTGCAATTCATCAGGCTTAGCTTTAAATGAGGGCCCCAGGGGCGGGTCCGGGTAAAAAAAGCACATATCCGCTGCAGTAAAGTTCTTATATTTGGGTAACGCTAGGTCCTTCGTCCACGGACGAAAATTGGGCGTGGAACATGTTTTACGGTTAGCAAAGCTAACTGATAAATCCATTGGTTTGATGTATTTTTTTTTTAGAGCAAAAATCAGTACCTCTCACAAGCCGTGGAGACGGCATGTCTGTACGCAATGTGTACAAATTACGTTTCATTGGATGTCAGTAAAAAAAAGTAATTCCAATTAATGTTGGGATTAAAATACAATTCAATTAAAATACAGACTTATTTAAGCACTCCACCAAACAGCAAACAGACAACAGACACTTACAACACTTGCGGTGCTCGCGCGGGTGCGCGTGCACCCGTGTCAAAGTAGGAGTTCTGGTAAGCAAAGGGGCGGGGAATACCAGACGTCACACGCTGACTGAAGAGAACTATAATCAAATAGAAAACACGAAGTTGCATCAGTGACTAGGCTAACACTAAATAGTCTATTTCAAAGTCACTATTAGAGGCACTAGTAGAGCACTGGCAAAGAATGTGTTAAATGTTCTTGGCAACGGGAATATTTACTTAGTTAGCGTTCCAAACAGATCCAACTTTTCGCCACATGTGCTCGTAAAAGGTCCTTCTCTTTGCTGACTCATGTTTCAGCAATGTTCCTTTTGTTTTCCAGCAGCGTCGTATAATAACACAAAGGATTTGTTTCAGCCTCCTGGGAAGACAACAGACACTTTAAACACTTGCGGTCACCTCTATCTCAGGAAAAGTCCCACCTCTTTTATGTCTTACCTTGAACCCCAAATGTTTATTTGCTTTGTAGATTGATTGAATTTCCAGTGTAATTAACTATTTAAAATTGTTTTTTTATAAAGATCAGCATTTTCAAGAATATCTAAAATGTATTTTGGAAAGTCTTGATTGTGACCAGCATATTCAAGATCAGCATAGAGAGGCAAGTAATTTAGAACACATTCATTCCCTGTGGGAATTACCCATCTCCCCTTGTAGTGTTTAGGTCTTCTGTCTAATTTCCTATTAGGGTTATATGACTTACCTTCTATTTCTAATAGAACAACTGACCACATTAACGAGTTAAAGCCAAACTGCAGAATCTGATATCGCCACAGGCATCGGTGGCATGTCAACCTTTATGCCATCTGAAACAGGGTGTTCCAGGTCTGCGTGCTATGTCTAGAAACATGTGCTTGATCCATGGCATTACTGGAGATAAGAAAAGAAAGACATACAAATGTGAAGACACATCGATATCCAACATAAACCAGAAAAGGAAGAACACCTGCTTGGACTGAGGCTGCTGGAGGAGGGGCGAGTCGCTTAAGGTGAACAGTTGCAGAATTGCCTAGGGAGAGGTTGCAAATGTGAACCCAGTAAGAAGTCTCAACTCCTAGACTCCCAGTCTATTTCTGGATGTCTCACATTGAAGCTGTCATTAGTGGGATTGAGAGATAATCAGAGTATCTAGAGGAAGGAGGCACATGATGAACACCTCAGAGAATGAAGTGGGAACTTGTATATCGATTGTTGATATGTGTTGGGTTTTATATAGCTTACATCTAGCTGGAAGCAACCCAAGTACAGTACAAGTAGTTTCAGGTTAACAGAAGTCATTGGAAGGGGAGGTGTATCACCGACCAGCTAAAGGTTGAGGAGACCGGCAGTGAGAAACCACCCAGCAGGGAGTTGTTGACCAAGATTCCAGATGACTCCGTGGAGGCAGATTTGGACATCACTAAAAGAAAGAGGGTCAGATAGATACTGCCTTGTGCCTATTAGCCTAATTGTGCTGCTCTGTGATGCCCTGTGATAATTCGAATCTAGGTGCTGCCATGTGTATTGTAGCCTGCCTCTGATGCCCAAAGATAGATACTGCCTTGTGCCTATTAGCCTAATTGTGCTGCTCTGTGATGCCCTGTGATAATTCGAATCTAGGGGCTGCCATGTGTATTGTAGCCTGCCTCTGATGCCCAAAGATAGATACTGCCTTGTGCCTATTAGCCTAATTGTGCTGCTCTGTGATGCCCTGTGATAATTCGAATCTAGGTGCTGCCATGTGTATTGTAGCCTGCCTCTGATGCCCAAAGATAGATACTGTCTTGTGCCTATTAGCCTAATTGTGCTGCTCTGTGATGCCCTGTGATAATTCGAATCTAGGTGCTTCCATGTGTATTGTAGCCTGCCTCTTGCCTGTATTGTAGATGCCTATACTCAGATGTCGCTTGTGCCCTCCAGCTTAATTGTGCCTTGTGACGCCCCTCTGAAGTATATAGACACACTAGCCCTGACTAAAACTGTCAAACCGTGGTGCTAAAGCATCAGCATAATTGTATCCCAGGCCCTACTGGGTCAGCCCAATATACTTGTCACTGTGTACTATTACCAAACATGCGTACCATCCAAACTTGCCTTCTATTTACATCCTGGTCCTTAGCCTGGACTATTCTAACCGTCACAACGATAATGGTCCTCACCAACCTCACCCCCTGCAACTTGCAAGAGAGAAACTTGCGACTTAGAGCTAGGCTACCACGACTTTATGACATTAAAAATAAAAGGACCACTCCACCTGTACATACACGCACCTCTACCGCCATTAAGCCCAACCTCCTAGCCTCAGCGATGATAAATCGTCCCGAACCACAAGATGATCTATACTACAAACAGAGGAGACCCAACCACCTTAATCCTGGATCTCCTAAAGATACCTTCACTACTCCTACATTATCAGGAGCACTTATTAATGCTAGGTCTCTTATAGCACACAATACTGAAATAGCTGATATACTGGCTATGGATAACTTAGATATCCTTGCTGTTTCTGAAACCTGGCTCCATGATGCAGCCGGCCCGGCCCTCATGACTGCCATACCGGACAATTACAACGTCTTAAGAGTCGACCGGCCTAACACTAGAGGAGGCGGCCTGGCCCTCATAACCAAAACACAGCTAGCTGCTAGACTCACCCCTCACCCAGCAATCACATCGTGCAAACTTCTCTCAGCTAAAATACCCATCTCAAACAATAGCACACTAACAATACTTCTAGTGTACAGACCACCAGGCCCACTAGGCAATTTTGAGGAAGACCTATCTAGTCTCCTCACGAATACCATTAAAGCCACCACCCAGCTCCTATTCCTAGGTGACTTTAACCTGGGTTTTAACGATGTTGAATACAAACAAGCCCAATCTATCCAATCCATCTTAGTCAATCATGACATTACCCAAAATGTCTTAGCTCCTACACACACAAAAGGTCGCACACTAGACTGGATAGCTAACCATAATTGCACCATTACCATCTCTAATATTCTACCTCAAATATGGACGGACCACTATCTCATATTTTTTACAGCCAGCATCGAGCCTCCCAAACCCAACAAGAATAAAATAGCACCCCCCATTCCAACGAGAAACAAAAAAGAAATCACGGCTGAAAAACTACTCCCACTACTCCTACCAGCTCTCACCGCCAGCTCCATTGAATCCAACCCTAGTGACCTAGTTGAGTCATTTAACATTTCTATGGCCAAAGCGCTAGACCTGATTGCCCCTATCAAACTTCATAAACGTAAACGTGAAGCTCACCTTAACTCCTGGTTCAGTCCCCAACTCCAAAAAATGCGCATTCAAAAACGCAAACTTCAAGCTATCTGGAGGCATACCCCTTCTGCTGACAATAAAACTACACTTGCCAACTTTACCAGAAGCTACAAGAAGGAAATAATTAAAACTAAAAAAGATTCATTTAATGATAGAATCAGTAAAGCCAATTCGAACTCCAAAGAGCTTTTCACTATTCTCCGAGAATTGGAAAATCCAATTGCCCCTACAGTTAATGTCCCTAAGGACAAATCCTGGTGCACTAGCATCCAAAATGCCCTAGCAAATAAAATCACAACCCTTCAATCTAAAATTGCTAAGAAAAAAGACTCCTTGAGCCCTAGCGAAACTCACACCACCCCACGGAAAGAAATACCGAGCACATCCATCCAAACTAACTGTAAACCCTTCAGATTCACTAATATCTCCATATTGGAAACTGAAAAGGTCATTCTATCCCTTAAACCATCGAACTGCCAAGGCGACAGCTGCCCTGCGCAAATCATCAAGGACGCAGCAAGAGATTTAGCACCCTTCATCTCGAAACTTATTAACTCCTCTTTCAATACGAGTACTGTACCTACCAACCTTAAAGAATCCTGGGTACTGCCCCTACTCCAAAAACAGACACTTGACCCAGCAATACCCACTAATTATAGGCCCATTACTACGGTCCCTTTTCTCCTTAAAATCATCGATAGAGTAGCCTACCTCCAAATCCAAAACTACTTGGAGACACACCAACTATTAGGCTCACGGCAATCTGGCTTCAGACCACTTCACGGCACTGAAACGGCCCTTATTGATCTCAAGACACAAATCGACGAGTTGAAGGATAAAGGTACTACAGCTATACTCCTCCTCCTTGACTTATCAGCGGCCTTTGACCTGGTGGATCATGCAGTATTATGCAACCACTTAGCATCTGCCGCCCATTTCTCAAGTGAAGCTATAGCGTGGGTACAATCCTTCCTAGCTAACCGTACGATGAGAGTGTTCTCCCCCGTAGCAGCAGCGGACCCAATCCTATCACCTGTGGCATCCCACAAGGCTCATGTGTCTCCCCGACAATGTATAATAAATTTACTAAGCCTCTCTTCGACAAACTTGACAGATTAGGGGTAACCTACACTAATTATGCGGACGATACGCAGATTCTCATACCACTATCTGGCAACTTTGTCGAAGACACAGCTCTAGTAAATAAAATGTACCTCCTCATTCAGGCATGGATGGCCTCCCACGGCCTCTGCCTAAATGACGACAAAACTGAGATACTGATCTTGGGATCCGACTCCAACCTAAAAAAACTGAGTCCCAATTACAGCAACTTCAACATAGACGGCAACATAATCAAGGTGGCTACTGAGGTAAAAACTCTAGGCTTTTACCTTGACTCCACTCTATCCCTCAAAAAACAAGTTAACTCCTTGGCATAGTCTACAGCGTACACCTGTAAATTAATCAGGACCTGCAGACCGTTCCTTTCCAAAACTAGCTGCATCACACTAGCTAACGCATTAGTAATGTCTAAGCTGGATTACTGCAATGCCCTCTATGCAGGAGCCAACAAAACCATCATAAATAAATTGCAAATCCTTCAAAACAATGCTCTTAGAGCAGCTCTTGACATACCCCGCAGAGAACATATATCCAACATCAGGAAAGACCACCACTGGCTCAAAATTAGAGACAGAATCCTTCTCAAGACTCTATCGCTCACACACAAAGGGCTCAACAACTCAGCACCCCCCTACATCTCGGCCAAACTGACCAGAAAATCATCTAGACACCACACTAGGGCTACCAACCACCTCAGGCTTGAAACCCCTAGATTTAGACAATCCAATGCGGGCGTAGCCAGCTTCCTGGTCAGAGCTGCCCAGGCGTGGAATGCATTGCCTACTGCACTAAGGGCTAACCTATCCTATACCAACTTCCGACGCAAGGTAAAAAACTGGCTCTGGTCTAACGACAACTAATACGACCATGATACTCCTGAAACGTAGTCCATGACTTTTCTGCACTTACCCTTGTACCTTTTCATATACTTCGTCAACACTGTAACATGTTAGCTATTCATCTCCAATTGTTTGTATTGACATGTATGTACTGTATTGACATGCTTCTTCTCCCTGTATGCAACCCAAGCTTAAGTAACCTTGTACCTGCTGCGTCCGGCTACCCCTGGGTTTTTTGTGCGCATTATCAAATAATAAACATAAACATAAACATATATGGATTGTTGATATGTGTTGGGTTTTATATAGCTTACATCTAGCTGGAAGCAACCAAAGTACAGTACAAGTAGTTTCAGGTTAACAGAAGTCATTGGAAGGGGAGGTGTATCACCGACCAGCTAAAGGTTGAGGAGACCGGCAGTGAGAAACCACCCAGCAGGGAGTTGTTGACCAAGCTTCCAGATGACTCCGTGGAGGCAGATTTGGACATCACTAAAAGAAAGAGGGTCAGATGGGAATAACATAAATATAGAATCCATGATATCCCTGAACAGAGAAGAACTTTCACAGTGCATTCCAGAACCTGCAGTGAAGAACACAAGTTCAAAGCAACAACAGTGACACATGTCTGGGGAAAAGAATCGTTGCACTACATAGTTGTAACTGTAGTGATGTCACCAAGTGTAAACAAATACCAGTAAGAATTCTGAGAAGGGGATTCCAATTGTGTTGAACCATGGAAGCTACAGTGATGTTCCAAACTTATATCATACAGCAGTAAATCATAATGAAGAGAGGAGACTCATTTACCTGAACCCTGGAAACTGCAGTGAAGTTTCAAAATGTAGGAAAAGAAACAGTGAGAATTATGAACAGAGATTCGCCATAAGGCTGCATCACGGGAACTGTATTGAAGTTCACAAGAGCATGACAACAACTAATGAGAATTGTGAGGTGAAGCAAACCATTATGCTGCCTCACTCACCCTATAGTTAACATGTTAAGAGAATTAAACCAAAGAGTAACAATTATAAGATTAGAACCACTGTACTGCATAATGCAACCTGTCGATACAATGTCAAAAGCATGACAACAAATGGGGAAATTGTGAGAAGAGAACCACTGTCGCCAACCCTAAACCTACTGTCTAGTATCCATGCATATAATGAAAACTGGTGAAAATTTTGAATGGGCAAAACCAGATGCTCTTTGTAGTGGGCCTGAAACAGTTAACCCATGGAAAAAGTGTTAAATAATGAGAACACTAAGGAACAAGTGAATTAATGCATGCGTGCTTAGCTGCTGCTATAATAATGAAGGAATTGGTGTTAGAAAGCCATGCTTGGTAAACCAGCTGGGCAACCCTGCTGCGCTGTACGCGGGAGAGACGGAATGCGTGGCTCGGTGGCAAATCCTTGTTTACATTTTTTAGCCCCATATGCAGCTGAAGGAAGGTCCTTGACTGTCTGGATTGAAAACTGCCAGCATCGTCTGTTTGTATTGCACAACCACTGGCCAGAGAGAAATATATATATATATATATATTACATGGCCACGCTAGTGGCCATGTAGTTATGGTTAAGTTGCTGTTTCCATAGGAAGAGCACTTTTTGGGCGGCTTATAACTTTGCTCTCCCTGGACAGATCCTCACCAAACTTTGCAAAAAAAGTAGTTGGGTCACTCTGAATTGGTTTGCAAAGTTTGGTGAGGATTCGTCCAGGGGGGGAAAAGTTATAGGGGGGGTCCCAAAACTTTTTTTCTTCCCATAGGCTGAATGGGAAAAAAATTTGCACACGGCTACAGCCCGAACCGCTGGACGGATTTAAACCAAATTTGCGGCAGGAGCGGCGACATGGTCCCAAAAGCGTGCTTTTGTAAATTTGGTGTAAATCCGTCC
Source organism: Ambystoma mexicanum (assembly GCF_040938575.1). Taxonomy (NCBI): domain Eukaryota; kingdom Metazoa; phylum Chordata; class Amphibia; order Caudata; family Ambystomatidae; genus Ambystoma; species Ambystoma mexicanum. The sequence goes on from NC_090926.1 coordinate 478,769,386, forward strand.
AGTAGTTTTTAAAAAAATGACCAAAATGTAAGGCAAACAAATTAGTATTATCTGCGTTCGCTTCGCGGACGGACTTCCCTGTTCGCTCTGCGGACAGCACCCCGATTGGCCCATGGCCTTGCGTCATGTCCGCGGACATGCAACATGTTTGCTGATTGGACGGCGAGGGGCGTGGAGCGCATCAGATTTTCTGTGGCGCCCGCCATCTTGTATTCGCAGTCGACCGCGTACAGCGCAGTGAAACGTGGATAAAAAATTGTATTTAGTGCCGTGTGTTGGTGTGTAAGAGTGTTTCGGGAGGATGGGGGAGTACGAGATAGGTTCAATGTTTTGTTTTTTATGTGCTAGACCTTTTTGTTGCATTCGATTTTTCCGCGGAGAACACGGCTGTTCTGACATTTTGTAAATAAACTAAATGGTGGGGTGTTTAGAGGACAGAGTATGTGTCATTTTTGTTCGCAAGGAAGGTAAAAATGAGCTTTGAACACTCGCGGTGTACTTAATTGTTCGTAAATACACAAACTGGGGGTGTCCTCAGGACGCTGTCCGTATTGTAATCTGTCTAGTTGAATGTGTTCTAAGAACACTCGCGGTGTCCCGAAATGGTTGCAATTACACAAAATGGGGGTGTTCTGAGAACGTTGTTTGTATTGTTCGTTGTCAGGGTGAAAGTGTTTTAAGAGCACTCCTTTTGTCCGCTAATAGTACAATTTCCTAGAGGCGTCAACCGACTTTTTGTCCACTAAAGAAACGATAAATCCGGCTGGTGTGCGCCGACATTATGTGATAATCCTATGACTGGCGCTATTGACCTGGCTGACTTGCTTTTGCGACACTAAATCATATCTCCCGCCCCTAAGCCTGATATTATCAAAGCATTCATATTCCCCACCTCTCTCTGTGACGTTACAGGGTGCGTAATGTAACGCGCCCAGTCGTCTCCAGTACTACGCGACTTTACACAGAACCCGGAAGACAACACACATTATGTCACAACACAGCGCGCCACAATTCGGAATATGAAACTGTGATTTAAAAGCAAAGAGCAAGATTGTAAATGTTGTAAAGTACATTTATTTGACATCAAATGTTTAGAGAATATTCAGCAATTTGCATTTGTCTTTGTTGTCGATCCGCAAAAGTTCATGTTGAGACACGCGATGTTCCTTTGCGGTACAGAGAGTGTTAGATCAGCTTACAACTCAGTGCGCCACAATTCGGAATATGAAACAGTGGTTTAAAAGTAAACAGCAGGATTGTACATTTGGTAAAGTACATGTATTTCACATGAAATGTTTAGTGAATATTCAGCGATTTGCTATTGTCTCTGCTGTCGATCAGCAAAAGTTTATTTGGAGCCACGCGTTGTTCCTTTGCTGTAGATAGGCTGTTGGTTTATGATAAAAGCAGTAAATGGTCACTCTGATAATCGGAAGGTTGCTCCAACAACGAGCCATTAGACCACCCTATTGGTTGGTATGTTGTTTGTAGCCGCTAGTACTACGTAAGGGCATATTGGTCCTTGGCGATTGTCCCATAAAATGGTGAGGGTCATGAAGTTGCATATTTGGACCTGCACCTGGCAGTTGAAGACCCCATCCGCTGGAGTCTGTAAATCGTGACATAGACAAAATGGGGCCACGTACCCGTTTTAAAAAACATAAATTAGTCTCACCAGACGATCTTCATTAAAAATCATCATTTTATTTATTAGGGCGTGAAACTATTTGCTATCGAAGATAGTGCAACAGAGTATGTTAATAATAATATAATAATATTTTCCCATTCATATAGCGCTAAGAACCGTGAGGTATGTAAGCAGTGCTTATTATTAACCACGGTGTGTGGAGCTCATTTATCGACCACGGAAGGATGAAAGGCTGAGTTTGGCCTTGCCGGGATTCAAACTTGTGTTAGCAAGCTGTGCACGGATGTCAAAGTGAGCGCTGTACTCGCTGTGCCAATTGACAGGCTACAGTGAAGTGGCACAGCGAGTAGAGCGCTTGACCGCCTATAGACCGGTTAAATTATTTCTATTAACCCACCCTGTGTCGTCTGCCTTTTTCAGAGCCCTCTAAACACCAGGGGATCAATTCGGCGGTGATAGTGCGCGGTAGAAAACATTATGCCACTTTCAACGAACAAGTTCAACTTGAGCGGTCTTTAATGCTACGCTATTGTAATTATATTTAGTATAAAGTAATCTAAAGGGTTACTTACAGTACAATTGCAATTTCCATTGTCTACGAGTGGTGCAGTCCCAAAATACGACTCCACGCGTGCCAACGATCTTTCGCATAGTGATATAATATATAAAAGTGGTTTTGTTTCAGAAATGTCATCTTTATCTTCTCTTACGTTTTAGCAACACTCCTTCAAGAGAAGTCTTTCATCACAATCTCTGTCTGGCAAGGTTAAAACAGAATACAACCTTATAGTCTGCTTCGTGAGCCTCTCCGGGGCCCGAGAAAAAAATGGAAGCAGCTGACCTTCACTGTGAACGAGAATAAATTCTTACTTTGCAACATTCTGTGTAAAGCCATCTGTAGAAGTTGTGGAAGCAGCTGACCTTCACTGTGAACGAGCATAAATTCTTACTTTGCAACATTCTGTGTAAAGTCATCTGTAGAAGTTGGTTTTTGCACGCCATGTTTGTATATTGTTTGCGTGATATTAAAAAAACTTTGTTAAAGGGACGTTATGGTTCTAAGTACCGCCGAAAGACCCCTGAAAATCGCAAGTTATGGTAAGCTTTGAAAAATAACTGGCGCCACCACCGTGCACTGCTAAGACTAACACCCAGGACATCAAAGATGACATCGCAAATGTCATTGATGAAATCACTGATGACATCACGTGTGTATGTACTTTTCATGGAATTTGTGTACTAGGGATTTTTATTATAATGTTGCGAAAAAAGTGTCAAGGATATTGCAATAAATATCATACCGTTATTAGTGCTTTGAATGATGCATTGATATAAATAGCATTGTATTATGGGATTCTATCTAGTATACTGAGCTACTAATGGAGAAACATAGCATTGTGTGCAGAGTACAAGATGAAATTATAATATTTGTAATGTTAATATGTTGAATAATGAAATAATAATTGTCCTGAAATGTTCGAAAATTCACAAAATGGGGTTGTTCTGAGGACGTTATTCGTATTGTGTGATTGCTTAGCTGTATGCAATGAGGGAATGGCACAGAGAGTAAAGTGGACGCCGTCCGCGGACACCGCGGCTGTTCGTGGACAGGGCATGCTACATCCGGGTTTTTCCAGGAAATCCAACATGGAAAGAAGACTGTACAGATCAGCCAATCAGATGTCGAGGTTGTGGATTTGTGTTGAAAGATACTGTGTGTGGTGAAGATGGCAGAAGTGGAGAAAGTCAGGGTGTTGTTGCTCGGAGATATGTTTGTGCATGGTTTACAGCAGTACGCTGAATGCAGGCATGTTGCAAAGAACTTTGATGTGAAAGGAGTGGAGGTGGTGTGGAGCAGTGTGCCTGATTGCAATGTACAAGGAATTGTACAAGTTTGTGAGGATATGGCCATGATGAACAGTCCGCATGTGGTAGTTTTGCACTATGGTGCTTTCCATTTGGGCAACGTCAGTGCCCCTACTTTGTTGGCTGATTTGGAACGCTTGGTTCAAGCAGTAATGAAGATCCTTCCAAATGCAAAAGTAATTTTTTCTGGATTACTACCTAAGGCAATATGGGACAATAGTTCAGTTTTTTGTCCTCAGCAAAATATTGCTAGGTGTGTCATCAACCGAGGCATGTGTGCCTTCATGCTTAGAGCTGGTATGTTCTTCTGTAACAATGAGAATATTGATGCCAGTAATGCTGTTAATTTTAAAGAAGATGGCATTTCTTTATCTTTTACGGGAAATGCCTTTCTATTTTGGAATGTAAGGGTTGCTTTGGAGAAGGTTATGTGAAGATTTTAGGAGTAAAGTAAGAAAAAAAAACAAGAAAAAAAATACAAAATAACAGGTGTCTGTCAAGCATCTGTAAAAAAAAAAAAAACGGCTCTTTTCAGAGCCAACTTCAAAGGGGAAATGGGCACACTATTTAAATTTACATTCACCACGCTCAGATTTTCGATGTGTTCGCGGACATGGCGGTAGTCCGCGGACATGAAAATCACTACGAGGGGGTTAGTATGTTCTATGTTACCTGTATATGAAGTCAGGGATATTACGGTTAAGTTGTGCTACTAAAAACCTATGAAATCCAGTGAAAAAACTTTGTTAAAGGGACGTTATGGTTAAGTTGCGCTACTAAAAACCTATGAAATTCAGTAAAAAAAACGTTGTTAAAGGGACTTTATGGTTAAGTTGCGCTACTAAAAACCTATGAAATTCAGTGAAAAAACTTTGTTAAAGGGACGTTATGGTTCCAAGTAAAACCAAAAAACCCTTGAAATTCGCCAGTTATGGTAAGCTAAGCAACCATAACTCGCGCCACCACCGTGCACTGCTAAGACTAACACTGATCACTGATGACATCACATGTCTGGCTCACTATTCTTTCTTTTGCTGACATATCTAGGCCACATGGTTTTCTTCAGTAACAGTCAGAAACTAAGAATTTTATTTTATTTGTAGACATATCCTTCTAGTAGGTTCTTACAGTAATTCCCTTAGAGTACAGTCATATCATATGAAACATATACATATGGGAAAACACAAGCTTGAAAGACAGCAATCCTTTTTGTGCATAAAGATAATCACTAGACTTATGAGCACTTTCTGATAGTTCTGTTGTTTTTTTTATGGCTGTATTTTCCCTGTATATGATCATATTTGTATACATTGTACTCACACTACTAATCAGTTAAGTTATGAATTGTTTCTGCTACTACTTGTGCTTTTTTGATAACTTCACCCCCCCTGTATATACCCATATTGGTATGTATTCTTGTGTCTTTGTGTTTTGTCTATAGTAATGCAATTATGTAATACATGGGTTTTATTAGCTACTTATTACATATTTCACAGTACACAAAAATGTATTAAGAAAACAATTATCATTTCATTATTCAACATATTAACATTACGAATATCATACCTTCATCTTGTACGCTGCACACAATGTTATGTTTCTGTATGAGTAGCTTAGCATACTAGATAGAACCCCATAATAGGATGCTATTTATATCAATGCATCGTTCAATGCACTTATTAGGGTATATTTCTTGCAATGATTCTTGACACAACATAATAAGAATCCCTTCTACACATATTTCATGAGAAGTACATACACATGTGATGTCATCAGTGATGTCATCAATGACATTTGTGATATCCTCTTTGATGTCCTGGGTGTTAGTCTTAGCAGTGTACGGTGGTGGCGCGAGTTATGGTTGCTTAGCTTACCATAACCGGCGAATTTCAAGGGTTTTTCGGTTTTACTTGGAACCATAACGTCCCTTTAACAAAGTTCTTTCACTGAATTTCATAGGTTTTTAGTAGCGCAACTTAACCATAACGTCCCTTTAACAAAGTTTTTTTACTGATATATATATATATATATAATTGAGGAGCACAGTCTAACATTAGCCAGAAGACCTCATCCCAGACAAGTTGTTCAGATCACCGGGAGGCCCCCATGTTCGTGCAGCTGCATCCGTCCCATAAAGGGAGTGACTGTGGATGAGTACTCAGTTGCAGGGATTGTGGAGGAGGTTCGCCCCACTGAAGGGATGTGAAATTGAGGCGCCCATTTGAGGAAGATACCAAACGGAGCCTAGACTGAGCTAGAGAGCGCACAGACAAGGCACAGCAAAGGCATGGAAAGAGTTTCTTTATTTCAAGTGTCTACCTCTTTTCCCCACATCTTTGCTAGATTTCCATATTGCATATTTCTTATCATGTGCATTTGATTAAAGTAGAAAGCAGACATGTATACTCTCAGACTGAAGTGGTGATATAATTTGTCTGTGACTTCACTTCACTGCCTACACCAAAAGAACGTGCATAAGAGGCAGTCTGTCTCCTCCCTTTCTTTTCACAGGCAGACTACTGGAGGTGAAACAGGCGCAGGACAACACACTCTGAAAAATTGAAAATTTACTAATGTAAAAGTTGCTGTATAAAGGTTTTCAAACATCCAAGAAACACCAGTAAGAATTGGTAGCGCAAGATATCAATTGTGATTCATCATGGAACATGTAGTGGACAATTTCATGCACATATTAAAACCCATGTGAGACTGGTAGAATGAGAAGAGAAATTGGCACTTATTTGGAGACCAAGAGAGGATGTTTTTTACTACACAATGCTGGGAGCAGAACAGTACAAGAAAAGAGAGAAAGAGATTTACCTGAAGGAAGGTTAATTGTAAGTAGAAGTAGTGCCTAATTATAATAAAAGGAATAGCAACAGAAAACAAAACAGAGAAAATGGCCCTGTATTCTGTAACTTTCAGAAAGATTCTTCTGGAACAGAAAAATAAACCACCCATATTTAATTGCAATTTGAACCTTCAGTGAAGGAATTGAAGTGCATAATACGAGTAAATATACATTATTTTAGACCTTTGAGCTTGAGAAAAAAAAAACGAGGCTAGGTACTACAATTTCAAAACATCCAAAAACAAATGTGCAGAATATGCAATTTTTTTATAGTATAACTTTTGCATTTTGTATTTGGTGTTTCTTGGGATGTTATATAAAGCACAACATACACCCTCAAGAATCTTGTCTCTGTAAGAGTTCAATATGAGCAGGGTGACATGTTATTTGTCAGAAGAAACAAGTTACAGGTTTGAGAACAGAAGAGACGGAATGCAAATCCAACTCCCCAAACATGAGAGAAAGTACAAGTTAAGGAAATCTCTTTAGCTGATATATGATCCGCACAGAAGGCCTGTGGATCCAAAGTCTTAAGAAGTAGCTGAACTGCAAAAGTTCCTCAGGATACTTTCAGTCTCTTGGATAAGTTACGTTTAGCAATTTAACACAATGAGGGGACCCTGCAAAAGGACTCCCTAAAGGGACACAAGCTTGCAAGCCTGGGTCAGAGGTAGAGTGGACACCCTGGACACCTCTTCACACACTCCTGTCAGACTGGAGTGACTATTCGGTTCATGGTAAATTATACCTTTCACCCCACAGTAGCTTAGGTTAGAAGAAATTCTTGCAGCTGGATTCTCCTCTGTGCAGCAGTGATGGACTAGGTCTCCAGATGCTAAAGTCTGGTGACGAAAGGAAGGACTCTGAATGGGAGTCAAATTTTATATCCCACCACATGCAGGCCATGTGGAAGACCTGTGTGGTCACCGGTCACCAACAAATTCTTTACATCACACCAATCTCAAACAAATGGGTTGGTACAGCAGTTTAACATGACTCTGAAGAGCATGATTGGTGATTTAGATGACGCATTAGAAGAAAGTGGGACATTCTACTGCCATGCCTTATTTTTGCCCATAGAGAGGTGCCTCGAGAGTGGTCCAACCCTTAAGCCGGTATAAATGACTATGCGCTAGGCCTCAGACAGAGCATGGCACAGAAGATGACTGAGGTTTCTGAGAACTTGAAAGCTGGTCAAGCTCTGGTCAAACAATAGCATGACTGAGTGTGGGAGCCTAGAGATAACCCATGGAGCAAGCCCACTCTCACATATACCTTGTACTTTGCATGTAAACTCAAATGCACCCAGCCAATCCAGAATATTAGTTTTATTATACATATTTTGGGAGATGGGGCTCAGGGGCCTGGAGGGGTCTGGCAAAGAAGCACTTACACATAAAATGTTATGTTAAAGTATACATTTATTATATTCATGTCTTTCTTTGGGCTATGGTATTTACTGGATTCAGTGTACTTGCTTACAGCTCACAACTTCCTCCTGTGATAAGCCTGGCTGCTCTGCCATTGTACCAAGATCCTTAGGGTAGTATAGACTTATACCAAGAGTTGAGGACCTGTATGCCAAGGCATAGTTTTATGAAGTTTTACCTCAAGTGTACTTTAAGAAAACTCCCCTAACAAACTTCATTTTGGCTTAGCAACGTGATCAGCAATTTCAAGATTCACAAGAAGTGGATTTTGCTGGAGACTGCCATACAAATGGCTGCTGAGGGATCCACTAGTAAGTTGGCATCTTTAGTCTTCATAAGTGTACCAGTCTCGGAAAAATGACTGAAAACTGGCAATAATTCCGCCTCTGGCATATTCTCCAGACTGGGACACTTCAAGTTTGCTGGTGGGTCCACAAATCTCCAGGCAAGCCTGACCTGTGTAGGTTCAGGCCCCTACCAGCAAATAAATGCCTGAATTACTGGCCCTGTTACTAATAGTGCTGGTGATTCAGGCAATCCTATCCCATGGAGTCCCATGGGAATGGGAATTTACCTGCTTTCCACCACCCGTAATACCCTGGTAATACCGGAATATTGCGCAGCAGGGACGGCAAGGCAGGTTTGACGGTATTCCACTGGAATTACTGGCGGGATACCGGCCAATCCATAATGAGAGCCTTTGCCTTGGGATATAGGAACTCATGCTCGGTCAATGGTTAAAGGTGGGGAAGAACATGTTGCAGAGTGTTGTTTAGGCTTTCTGGATGACAACAGGAGACTTCAGGCTTGTCTGAGGTGGAATCATAGATTTTTAAGTGTTTTGTTTTGAAGAAGATGAAGACGTTTAAAATTCTAGGATTTATATATTTATTGGGTATTTATAATGTGCCTATACAGAAAATGGTGTTTCAAGGCGCAACAAGACAAACGTGAGAGGACAAGGATGAAGAAAAACAAAATGGTTCTATAGGCCGTGTGTCATTCGGATCATGCAAGTGGCAGAGGTGAGGGGAGGTGCTGGTCAGAGTGGAATGTACTAATGCTTAGGAAGGAAGGGTAGTGCAAGTGGAGTGAGGCTTGTTCAAGTGCTGGGGGAAAAGAGTGGAAGAGGGTCGCTGGGCTAGAGGATTGCTAGGGGGTGGCCAGGTGGACAAGTGCAGAGGAATGTAGGGAGTGCAGGAAATGAAGGTCTACTTGCTAAGTGCGAGGACAGGGGTGGATGGGCTCAGTAGGGGTGCAAGCCCCACCAGGTTAGTACAGTGGTCGGGAGCCTGGTAGGGCAAGTGTAGATTGGGGGTAAGGGTAGACCAAGGTGCTGGGGTAGACTAGGCGAGGAGGCCTTGGTGCCCTGTATGAATCAGAAGGAAACCAGACAGCTAGTGAAAATGCGGCAGAGAGGAACATTAGCAGGGGAGGGGAAGCAGGAAGGAAGAAGAGAAGAGAAGGGTCTTTGGAGGCTTCCAGAACTTAAGGAAATCCAGCTCAAGTCTTAGAGCTCTGGAAGGCCATTCCAGAGGGAGGAATCTGTGGAAGAGAGAGATCTACTCCCACTCTCTTCTTGGAAAAGCGCCTTATCTCCAGAGAGTCATAGCTATAAGACCAAAGGGCTCTAGTTGGAAGGTATTTAAGGAAGGAGAGAGAGTTGGATGTAGCGTGGTCTCAGTCCCCAGAAAGCCTTGTGGAAGATGCAGAGGGTCTTGAACTTGATTCTCGCAACAACCGAGAGGCAGTGATGAGAATTTAGGGCTGGAGAGATGCAGTTCCTGGGCTTGAGGCCAAGGATAAGTCTTGCAGTCCTATTCTGGATTAGTTGAAGGGGGTGAAGGGAGGATTTGGTCAGATTGAGGAAGAGTCTGTTTTAATAGTCCAACCTAGAGAGGACCAGAGCTCTGGAGACATGGAGTTTCTAGGGGAAGGTGAGGAAAAGGAGAATGCCTCAGAGGAGGTGCAGGCGAAAGTGGGCCTTCTTGGAAAGGTCTGTGATGTAAGGAGAAAAGGAGAGAGAGGAGTTAAAGATGACACCAAGGTTTTTTTCCTCACAAGAGGGTGAGGAGATGGGGCTCATGGAGGAGGGAAACAGAGTAGGAGGGAATGAAGGAGTTGAGGTCCCAATGAGAAGGATCTCCGTCTTACTGGCATTAGGGCAGAAATTGTTAGCAGCACAACATGCCTGAATAGTAGTCAGACAGTCAGGAATGAGAGAGGAAGCAGTGGAGGGAAGCTTGAAAGAGAGCTACGTGTCATCCACATAAGGAGAGACGGCAGAGATCATATGGGCTAGAGGGCAAGGTAGATGTTGAAGATCCACAGTGAGAGGATAATGCCCTGAGGGATGCAGCAGGTAGAGAGTGTGATAGGGTGAGAGAAAGGGGCCCAATTGAACCTGCAATGGCCAGTCAGAGAGGAAGAAGGCCAACCAGTCCAGTGCCTGGTAGGTGATGCAATGGGTTTCACAGAGCCGATTTATAAGGGTGGCATGATAGACCATAGCAAAGGCAGAGCAAAGGTCAAGAAGGATGACAGTTGAAGGAAAGTTGGAATCAAGTTTTGAAAGCAAGTCTTCACAGATGTTCAAGAGTGCAGTTTCCATGCCTCTGGAAACTCTGGAGCCAGACTGGTGGTTGTGGAGACAATCAACAGATTCAGTGCGGTGGCTAAGCTGGGAGATGACCAGCTTATCCAAGACTTTTACCCAGAAAGGGGGTAATAGAGGTAGGGTGGTAGATAGCCGGGCTGGAGCGGTCCACAGAAGGATTTTTAAGGTGAAGTTGCACAAGGGAGTTCTTGATGGGTAGCTGGAAGGAGTCAGTGGTGAAGGAGTGATTGCTGAAATCAGCCAAGGCTGGAGTAAATGAGGATATGTCCCTGATAGTCCTGGAGGAGCAAGCAAGCACCTGTTTGGAGGAGACTTTCATAGCGATAACTTGTCTAGAGACCTCATCCAGTGGTCTGGATGAGAAAGTAGGAGGGAAGGGGGAGAGAGGGGCCAAGGGAGGCCTGAGAGCGGGTGATGGAGAACAGAGGGGTGTAGAAGAGAGTGAGGACAGGATGCCCAGAGTTTTGGTTATGAAATGAGAGGACAGTGCAGTGCAGAGGGTCAGGGATGGCAGATGAGAAGTGGAGACTGCAGTAGGATAGGCAAGTTCCCTACAGATTTTGAACAGTTCAGCCATGTTGTTAGTGGCCCCAGAAATGCAGGTTTGGATATAGGCGTTCTTCTTCGAGCATATGGGGAGTCTGTATTGCCTTTGGAGCAGGCGGCAGGCCAGTCTGTCAGAGGATGTGTTTAAAGCCAGCCACTTTCGCTCAGCAACTCTGCACTTGCGTTTCAGAGAGTCTAGGTCAGAATCATACCGGAAGTTGCACTTGAAGGCAAGCTTCATGCGGATTCTCATTAGAGGGGCAAGGATGTCTAGAGTGCTGGAGATGGAGAGGTGAAGGTTAGAAACGGCTGTGTCAGTGTGAGAGTGAGTGGCTGGTGTGGAAGGGGGAAGGAAAGTGGCGGCAAAAGCAGCAACTGACACTCGCTTCATCGGTTGAATGACAGAAAAGGAGACTGGGCCAGAGGCTTAGCTGGGAGACCCAAGAGATCCAGGTGAGAGGACGGGAGAGCATGGTCAGACGAGAAGAGGTGTAGTGACAGGGTTGGACGTGGGATATCTGCTGAGATGAGAGCATCCAGGCTGTGTCTGGCTGAGTGTGTCAGACCGGAGGCAAGAATGGCGAGGGAAAGAAAGTCACAGGCTGCAGAAGACTACCAATGCCACATAAGGGGAGTCAAGGTGAATATTGAAGCCTCCAAGGAATAGAATCTTCGAGGTGGAGTGTAAAGACTGGAGGGGGTATCTGTACTGCTGCTCTCTACATGGTAGAGGAGAGGCACAGAAGACCCCAGCCAAGATTCTCTATATTAGTAAAACGTGGCAAGCAATCAAGGCCTAGCTCTCAGGAGGTGATGCAGGCTAGTTCTTAAGAACAGTGTAGTCCCCACAGTCTTTTTATAATTAAGGCTCAAGGTTATATACACAATCACAATAACTCATGTTGTGTTCAGTTAATCTATAATGGCAAATATATACACAGGTCTATGTGGTACCACACCCACTATTAGATTTCATTAAAGTACATCAACTGTACTTAGTTTAAATGTCACACAAATCAAGTAATAAAGAGCACTAACTATAGACATAGAAGGAAAAGCAGTTGGTTAGAACAATAGGCAGAATACTGGGTCCCTACCGACCAGACACAGTTCTGTGTGGCGATCCCCCCACCTGGGCAACCTGTAAAATAAAGATACACTACAGGCCCAGTCCATATATGGTTCACAAGAGTCTTATTTCCTTATGAATAGTTCTACAACCCCAATGTCCCGGGAATAGCAGAGTTTGACTTTGGATCGTCGACAGATCTTTATTGAGTGGCTCCCTTTAAGGCAGGAGCCACGGATCATAGAGATACCACAAGGAAAAAGGGTGAACACTGTTGTTGCGGTGCTCGTTGACGATCGGTCGAAAACATCCTGCAAACTGAGGTTTGACGATGAGTGTTTGTTGCAGCAAAGATTCAAGGAATCAAAGAAGAACTTTTGCCCAACAAGGGCGTCGGGTCGTCAGCATCTGCCGAACAGGACCACGGCTGGCTTCAGGAGCTTAGTCAGCATCTCTGAGGTCTTTGGGTGGCCGGAAACCCACCAGCAGATCCTCGTTGGTCGTCTGCGGCTTGCCTTTCTCCAGCTGGACAAAAGCAGTTGATGAGGGTGAGCAAGAGAGTCATTGGATCAAATGTCTTAGGCAAAGGGAAGACTGCGGCTCTGGTCGGTGATGGCGGTCGGCGACAGTGGACAGCTGACCGGTGTTTCTCTTTATTCTCCTCGGCAGTCCCCTTCTCATTTCGGCAGCCTTTCCTAGGTCTGCCTACCAGGGAGATTTGGCAAAGATCAGCTGGTGCACAATGGTCCCTCCTAGCTCAATGGTCCCCTAACCAGGTTCTCTCTTGGATCAGTTTTTGAAGGCACTGCAGCTTTCAGATTGCAACGACGGGAACAGCGGTTCACCTTCTTCTTCTGGCTTGGCTTCGAGAGTATGCATGAAGTATCAACTTCAGATTCTGAACGATTTCTTGCAGTGAGAGGCCTCCAGATATGCTGTTGTTCTTCCATTCACTCTGCTGGGTCACACTCAGGCAACCAATCACTCAGAAGGGCATTCAGGCAGTCAGGCAGCCAATCAGGCGCACAGTGCATACAGGCCATTCTTCTCTATGCAGACACTCACAACACAGAATGTGGATTCGGACAAGCACTCTGCCATTCCGCACAACAAACTGCATTCATACCAGTTTTGGGCAGGGCTGTTTTAGTCATTGTGTCAAACACCAGATACTAGACAGAAATAACACAGAATGCTTATTTTTCATACACTCCATTCACCCAGGTACCACCCCACAGGCATACCCAAAACATACAGTCATTGGGAAGGCTCCAGCCAGTCTGGCCTGGACTCCCCCACAACAACATATATGGAACTTCCACCCAACAGCCAGTCAGGGGGAAGGGACAGAGTCATGGCTTCGGGAAATGTAAGGTAACAGGCGATAGAAAAGAAGAGGCCTCGGGGTCCATCTTGTCTCCATCAGGAATCCACTGATTCCAATGACAGGGCCTGGGCATCCCAAAATGGAGGACGCTCAGGGCACCTGCCAATTCAGCACAGAGCTGCCACCAGACCATACCATGTTCTGTGGGCCACACACAGGTGCCCAAAAACATACCCTAGGAGTACAGGGTCGTACTCCCACCCATGGGTGCCATAGGGTATCCCAAGCGTCTGTTCACCAAGCCAAATACAGGAAGAGCCGCACCGCCAGGAGTCCCACGTGAGCTCCTGCGTGGAAAACAAGACAGAACATACATGATAAAGCAATAAAGGACACGGCTATGGAGGCCCTGTCCCTCCAATGCATGTCCAGCATCACAAGGAGGCCAGGAGAGAAGAGGTGAGGTCAGACCATTCTGAAAGGAAGCGAGAGACCGGACCATAGGTTGGGCTGATGGTGGCAAGAGTCAGCAAGATGATCGGAGAGACACCAAGCCTGCAGACAAGGCATTTGAAGGAAGAGTAGGTCTGAATGGATATGATAGTAGAAAGATCCCATTCAGGGAAGATCAGGGCCACTCCACCCTCTGGTCGGTTAGGCCTGGGCTTGGAGAGGATTTTGTGGCCCTCAAGAAGGAGTGTGTCCAAAATATTGACAGAGCTGGCAGTGAACCACGTCTCGGTGAGAGCGAGGACGTGAAGATTGAAGTCTTCATGGAGGTGACACATCTCAGAAGAGTGTTTAGCAACAAACTGCAAATTGAGGGTGGAGTTGGTTGACACCTTTGAAGGTCTTCCAAGGAGTGGTGGCGATGGGGCCAGAGAGTTGGCAGAAGGAGGAGTGGCTGGACAATGGAGAAAGTTGATGAGCAATGGAAGACACCCTTCTAGAAGGAGTAGGTTGGGCTGGGAGCCC